>NC_133137.1:46010076-46321422 GCF_048418815.1 Hemitrygon akajei | reverse complement strand
TGGCATTAGAACAACGAGATAAGCATTTTGAATACTGAATAACTATTCTGATGTAACATGTAAAATAAATAAGATTATTTATAATAAATGTTTACAGTTATGTAAGGTGTGCAGAATTGTGTTTGAAGCACACACAGAATTGTTCACTCCAGATGATTTCAGTTTTCAGTACGTACAGGCTCCCTACAACATACTCTACATTTGCTCCAACCCTTCAAGTTTTTTGTTTTGTAAGGCAAAACAATCTGTGTTTTCAGACATGAGTACTTTGTCATTCAGTTAGAGCAGGGTTTCCCAACTTCAGGTCAACAGACCCCTTGCTTACTGGTATTGGTCCACTGGGAACCCCTGAGTTAGAGCATGTACTCCCATCTACATCTTTGTGCTCCCATCTACTCACCTTGGTTTTTGTTACCTTGTTACCCTTGTCTAACTGAATCCTCTCCCTCATCCAGAAATTTTCATTTGACTTAATCTCCACTGATATTAACAAAAATTCTACATTTTCATTACACTATGTTTAATCACCCTTCAACTGCTTAGCTTTAATTCTGAGCTTTGTTCACTTTTGTTTATGAACCTCTCACCAAAGGAAGTAGTCTTTATCAACCATATCAAAACTTGTTCATACTGAGCACTTCAGTGGATTTCCCCCCACCCCCTGAACCTTTATACTCCGTTAATGCAAACTGCCATTGGTCTCATTCATACCTTTTCAGGCTGATGATCATTCTGGTGAATCTGCACTGCACTTTGTCCAGGGCTAATACTTCAGAATCAGGTTTATTATCACTGACATATTTCCTGAAATACAGTGCAATGCATTAAAAACTTCCTGTAAGTTACAGTAAAGTATATATAAAATAGTGCAAAGCGAGAGCAAAATCACAAGTCATGGACTGAACAGTGATCTGATTGCTGAGGGGAAGAAACTGTTCCTAAAATGTTGAGTGCACTTCTTCAGGCTCCTGTACCTCCTACATTGTCATAGTAATGAGAAGAGGCAATAATAAATACATCCTCCCTGAGCAGCACTGCACAGGCATGAATCTCCATAGATGGGATCTAACAAGAGCTCTGTCCAGCAGTAACGATGTCCTTTGGCTTCTAACCCTCTAGTAAAAAGGTACAATGTTGGGCAAGCTATTTATTTCTGTCTATAAAGCTATTTATAGGCCAGCACTTGATTTCTGTACTATAGCTCCTTATATCTTTGTGCATATTCACCTACTTAGCATTTTTATATAATACTTTGACCAACCTTCCTTCTGTACAGAACGAATAAATTCTTAGTTTCCTACATTAAATAATATTTGCCTCAGGAACTTCGTTTCTTGATCTAATTTAGTCAATACCCATCTCCTGCATCCATCTTTAGAATTATTTGGTGTGCTCAGCAGTCACAGATTTCTCTTCTGTCAAAGCTACTGGTGAAAATTCCAGTACATCCTTGATTTCAGAGAACATCCCAAATAATCCTACTTCAACTCGACCTCTATTCTAACCAATCTCCTAAATAACCTAATAAAATAAACTGTTGCAGATGATAGAAATCAAGATGTAAGAGCAGAATTAGACCATTTAGCCTGTCGAGTCTGTACTTCCATTCAATTGTGGCTGCTTGATTTTCCCTCTCAACCCCATTTTCCTGTCTCCTTCCCTTAATTTTTGACAGCCTTATTAATCAAGAAACTATCAACCTTCACTTAAAAATACACCCAATGACTTGGCCTCCACAGCCGTCTCTGGCAATGAATTCCACAGATTCATCACCCTCTGGCTAAAGAAATTCCTCCTCATCTGAATGGATGTTCCTCCATTCTGAGGTTGTGCCCACTGGTGCTAGACCCCCCCCCCCCCACTATAGGAAACATTCACTCTATCTGGGTCTTTCAATATTCAATAGGTTTCAGTGAGATCCCTCCTCATTTTTCCAAAATCCTGTGAGTACAGGCCCAGAGCCTCCAAAAACTTCTCTTATGTTAACCCTTTTCCTCTGGGATCATTCTTGTGATCCTCCGTTGGACCGTCTCCAGTGCCAGCAGACCCTTTCTCAGATAAAGAGACAAAACCACTCATAAACCACTCAGCTTTGGAAAGCGGCCAGTGAAGGAGTGGAGATTTGAGGCTTTGACGAGAAGAGGCGGTGGACGAGCTTGTTCCCAGTTAGTCTTTACAATGCCTCCTGAGACGGTGATGTGCCTCTCCTGTGAGATGTGGCAGTCTTGGGGGAACTCCCCTCTCCTGCAGAGTCACATCTACCAGAAGTGCATGCGGCTGGGCAATCTGGAAGACTGTGTGAGGAATCTGGAGTAGCAGCTGGATGACCTTCAACTCATAAGAATGAGGCAGTCGGGGGGGCACCACGTGATGACGTAGGGTCGAGACGTTGAGAATCCAGCTCCCTCGTAAAAAGTATTGAAATAGGGTTTAAGTGAAGAAGAGTTAACAAATACCTACTAGAAACTATTTATAAGCAACTCAGGATTATTTTTAGATATGGCTCCAAAACCGAAAAAAAAGAAAGCTACTACTTCGAAGACTGCGCAAGTCGGCGGGGAAAAAGGCCTAACCGTCTCGGCGAAGCCTCGTACTCAAATTGGATCTCCTCCTGGAGAAGTGCATGGCACTTCTGATGGTGCGGGACAGGAAGTTGCGGCAATGTCAGCAGTCTCTAAGAAGAAACGGCAAGAACAACGCATGTGCGAAGAAACAAGTATGCATGAACAGATATTAACAAAACTACAAATCCCAACTACAGCTGGAAGTGAAATTGGAAGTGAATTGGAAGTGGAATCAGATTCTTTGGGAAACACAGATGAAGAAGAAGGAGAGGAAAAGGAGGAGATTAAAGGAGACATAAGAGATATCCTGATATATATGATAAATTAATTAAAAGCTATAAGAACAGATATAAGAAGGATGCAGATTACATTCGATAATGTGGAAAAACAAAAGAAGATGGATAATAAAGTTAAAGAGATGGAAGTAAAAATGGAAGAAAACACTGAATGAATAGATAAAATAGAAGACAATAATCTTGCCTGGACAACAGAAAGAAAACGGATGTTGGAAAAAATAGATGCGCTTGAAAACTCTAGTAGACAAAATAATATTAAAATCGTTGGTCTTATAGAAGGTACAGAGGGAGAAAATCCAATAAAATTCTTCCAAGAATGGATTCCGAAAATTTTGGAAATGAAAGAAGGAAGTCAAGTAATTGAAATTGAAAGAGTACACAGAGCTTTAAGACCAAAACCTCAACAAGATCAAAATCCAAGATCAATTTTGATCAAATGCTTAAGGTACCAAGATAAAGAAATGATCTTGAAGGCAGCTACTCAAGGTGCTAAAAAGAGAAATGGGCCATTGATGATAGAAGGGGAAAAGAGTTTTTTTTTTATCCAGACATAAGTTACGATCTTCTGAAGAGGCGGAAGGAGTTTAATTATTATGAATGATTAATTTACTTAATTTTTAAAGTTTTAATGTTAATGGACTTAATGGACCTGTGAAAAGAAAAAGAGTTTTAACACATATTAAGAAAATGAAAGGAGATATAGCTTTTCTACAAGAAACACATTTAACAGAAACAGAACATAAGAAATTAAAGAGAGATTGGGTTGGAAATGTCATTGCAGCTTCATTTAATTCAAAATCGAGAGGAGTTGCAATTTTGGTTAATAAAACTTTACCAATTAAAATACAAAATGTAGTAATTGATTCTGTGGGGAGATATGTGATTATACATTGTCAAATTTTTTCAGAATTATGGACTCTTATGAACATTTATGCACCAAATGAAAATGTTGCAAAATTCATACAAGAAGTTTTTTTGAACTTGGCTGATGCACATGATAAAATATTAATAGGTGGAGACTTTAATTTTTGTTTAGATCCAGTTTTGGATAGGTCAACTAAAGTTGCTACAAAATCAAAAGTAATAAAACTAACTTTATCATTAATGTAAGATTTAAACCTGATTGATGTATGGAGAAAAATTAATCCAAGAGAAAGAGACTATTCATTTTATTCAAATAGACATAAAACTTACTCAAGGATTGATTTTTTTTATTATCAAAAAATATTCAGGATAGAGTGAAAAGTGTGGAATATAAAGCAAGAATACTGTCAGATCATTCCCCCTTGATAATGACAATGATAATGATGGATAAGGAGGAATCGATCTATAGATGGAGATTTAATTCAATGATAGATAGATAGATAGATAGATAGATACTTTATTCATCCCCATGGGGAAATTCAACTTTTTCCAATGTCCCATACACTTGTTGTAGCAAAACTAATTACATACAATACTTAACTCAGTAAAAAATATGATATGCATCTAAATCACAATCTCAAAAAGCATTAATAATAGCTTTTAAAAAGTTCTTAAGTCCTGGCGGTAGAATTGTAAAGCCTAATGGCATAAATGTTATTAAAACGTCAAGATTTTTGTGATTTTATGAAAAAAGATTCAATTTTTTTTGGATATAAATTTACATTCAGTTGAGGATAAAATTGTATTATGGGAAGCGATGAAAGCATATTTAAGGGGTCAGATTATAAGTTATACATCTAAAATTAAGAAGGAATACATGGCAGAAATAGATCAATTGGAAAAAGATATCATAAAGTTAGAAAAAGAATCTCAAAGATATATGACAGAAGAAAAACGAAGACAACTTGTTAATAAAAAATTACAATATAATACACTCCAGACATATCGTACAGAAAAAGTAATTATGAGAACTAAACAGAAATATTATGAATTAGGTGAAAGATCACATAAGATTCTTGCTTGGCAGCTGAAAACAGAACAGGCTTCTAAAACAATAAATGCAATGAGAACAAGTGCAAATAAGGTTACTTATAAACCTTTAGAAATTAATGAAACTTTAAAAATTTTTTATACTGAACTATATCAATCAGAATCACAAAATAAGATTGCTGAGATAGATAAATTTTTATCACAAATAACCCTTCCAAAATTAAATTTGGAAGAACAGAAAGGATTAGATATGCCCTTTACATTAAAAGAGGTTGAAGAAGCTTTAGGATCACTTCAGAGTAATAAATCCCCAGAAGAAGATGGTTTTCCTCCTGAATTTTATAAAAAAATTTAAAGATTTATTAATTCCTCCTTTTATGGACTTAATATATCAAGTGGAAAGAATGCATAAACTCCCACAGTCTTTTTTAACAGCGATCATAACTGTATTGCCAAAAAAAGATAGAGATCCTTTAAAACCAACATCATATAGGCCTATTTCTTTGTTGAATACAGATTATAAAATAATAACAAAAATTTTATCTAATAGAATATCTAAATATTGACCAAAATTAATACATATGGATCAAACAGGTTTTGTTAAAAACAATCAATCAGTGGATAATATAACCCGGTTACTTAGTATAATTCATTTGGCACAAAAAAGAGAGGAAATGAGTGTGGCAGTTGCTTTGGATGCAGAAAAAGCATTTGATAGATTGGAATGGGATTTTTTATTTAAGGTATTGGAAAAATATGAGTTAGGAAAATCTTTTATACAATGGATTAAAACCTTAAATACTAATCCTCAAGCTAAAGTAGTTACAAATGGTCAGATTTCAACACCATTTTGCTTAACGAGGTCAACCAGACAAGGCTACCCATTATCACCTGCTTTATTTGTATCGGCAATAGAACCTTTAGCTGAATTAATTAGAACAGATTCAGACATTGGGGGCTTTAGAGTTAATCAAGAAGAATATAAGATTAATTTATTTGCTGATGATGTTTTGATTTATTTAACAAACCCATTGCAATCTTTGCAAAGACTATCTTTTAGATTGGAAGAATATGGGAAAGTATCAGGGTATAAAGTAAATAGGGATAAAAGTGAAATTTTACCCCTTACCAAAGGAAATTATAATCAATGTCAATTAGTAACTCAATTTCGATGGTCAATAAATGGGATAACATATTTAGGTATGAGAGTTGATAATGATGTAAAAAATTTATATAAACAAAATTATTTGCCATTATTAAAAAAAAGAGGATCTTGATAAATGGATGATGTTACCAATAACATTAATAGGTAGAGTTAATGCTGTAAAAATGAATATATTTCCTAGATTGCAATATTTATTCCAAACTTTACCAATACAATTGCCTCAGAAGTTTTTTCAAGAACTGAATAAATATGTAAGGAAATTTCTTTGGAAAGGAAAGATGTCAAGAATATCATTGGAAAAATTGACATGTAAATTTGATTTAGGAGGGTTACAACTTCCAAATTTTAAGAATTATTATAAAGCAAATCAACTTAGATTTATTCCGTCTTTTTTTGATGAAGAAAAACCGGCATGGATTAGAATAGAATTAGATAAGATAGGAGAAAACATACCAGAAGATTTTATATATAAATGGGATTCCAAATGGATACGGAAAAAAAAAAGAATCTCCTATATTAAGACACTTGATTGATTTATGGAATAAGGTAAATATGGACGATGAGATAAAGAAATCTTTATTAGCAAAAAGAACTTTAATTCAAAATAGGCTTATTCCTTTTACAATGGATAATAAACTTTTACATAATTGGTTCCAAAAGGGGATTAAATATATAGGTGATTGTTTTGAAGGAGGTATATTGATGTCGTTTGATCAATTAAAAAATAAATATAAAATATCAAACAACTCTCTTTTCTGTTATTTTCAATTAAAGGCTTATTTACGAGAAAAGCTGGGTCAAACAATGTTGATGCCAAAACCTAATGAAATAGAAATATTAATTCAAAAAGGAAAAATTTAAAAATTTACATCCTGTATGTACAATTTGATTCAAAAACAGACAATTAAATCAGGAATTCATAAATCAAGAAAAAAATGGGAATCTGATCTGAATATTAAAATTGATGGAAATTGATTTTTTTCATCAGTTATATATAACACCACAGAAAATAAATAGACTAAATTCAAATATGTCTGACCAATGTTTTCAATGTAATCAAGAAATTGGTACTTTTTTACATTCTACTTGGTCTTGTTTTAAAATTCAATCATTTTGGATAAATCTAAGACTTTTATTGGAACAAATTACTGGAGTACAACTCCCACGTAGTCCAATATTATTTTTATTAGGAGACATTGAAGGGACAATACCGAAACTTAAATTGAATAAGTATCAGAAAAAATTTATAAAAATTGCATTGGCAGTAGCCAAAAAAGTTATCGCAGTTACTTGGAAATCTGATTTATATTTAACTATGGATCGTTGGAATAATGAAATATATAGTTGTATTCCACTTGAAAAAATTACATACAATCTAAGAAATGAATATGATATATTTTTGAAAATTTGGCTCCCATACCTACAAAAGATAGGATTAAATACATAGGTCCTTTGAAGATAAAATTATAAAGTAATTGGGGAAAGTAAAAATTAAAATTAAAATTATTTTGAACTCCATGGAGCATGTGGGGATCCTCCGATATCCAGGCAATCTTTCTCTTCTTTCTTTCTTTCTTTCTTTTCTTTCTTTAGATAAGGGTTAAGGGGAAGGGGGGAGGGTTAATATTATTTTTTCTCTCTCTTACTATCTTATCATTACATTTATTCTTTGTAATTTTCTAAAAATTTAATAAATAAATAAAAAGAATGAGGCAATCATAGATGAGAGCTACAGGGAGGTAGTCATACCTAGGCTGCCTGAAGCGGGTCGTTGGGTGACAGTCAGAGGGGAGAAAGCAAAGGAGAGGAGAGGTAGTGCAGAGCACCCCGTAGCCATTCCCCTGAATAATAAGTTTACTGTCCTGGATAATGTTGGCGGGGATGACCAACCAGCTGTGAGCCATGGTGGCAGGGCCTCTGGCACTGAGTCTGACCCTGTGGTGCAGAAGGGTGGGACAGAGAATTGGAGAACTGTCGTCATTAGAGACTCTAGTCAGGGGAGCAGATAGGAGATTCTGTGGATGTGAGAAGGACACCCTCCTGGGTGCCAGGGTCCAGGATGTCTCTGACCAGGTGCACAACATCCTGGTATGAGAGGGAAAGCAACCAGAAGTCATGATACATGTTGGTACCAACGACATAGGCAGGAAGAGGGATGAAGTCCTGAAGTGTGAGTTTCAGGAACTAGGCAGAAGGCTGAAGAACAGGACCTCAAGGGTGGCGTTCTCAGGATTGCTGCGTGGAATCCTGGATCTCAGGATCGCTACGTGATAGCGATGGTAGGAATTGGAGGAGATGGCAGTTGAATGCGTGGCTGAGGAGTTGGTGCAGGGGGCAGGGTTTTAGATTTTTGAACCATTGGGATCTCTTCTGGGGAAGGTGGGACCTGTACAGATTGGATGGGTTGCACCTGAACTCGAGGGGGATCAATATCTTTGCAGGTAGGTTTGCAAACATGGTTCGGGAGGGTTTAAACTAATTTGCAAGGGGGATGGGACCCGGAGCGATAGAGCAGTGAAAGGAGTGCATGGAGTAAAGCCAGATCTAACATATAGAGAGGCTTTGAGGAAAGAGAAGCAGAATGAAGGGTAGTAAGGTAGAAGGGCTAAAGTGTATGTACTTCAATGCAAGAAGTATCAGGAACAAAGGTGATGAACTGAGAGCTTGGATATATACATGGAATTATGATGTAGTGGCCATTACAGAGACTTAGCTGGCACCAGGGCAGGAATGGATTCTCAATATTCCTGGATTTCAGTGCTTTAAAAGGGATAGAGAGGTGGGGAAGGGGAGGAGGGGTGGCATTACTGATCAGGGATACTATTACAGCTACAGAAAGGGTGGGTAATGTAGCAGGACTTGGAAGTCAGGAACAGGAAGTGAGCAGTTACTCTACTGGGGGTATTCTATAGGCCCCCTGGTAGCAGCAGAGATACCGAGGAGCAGATTGGGAGGCAGATTTTGGAAAAGTGCAAAAATAACAGGGTTGTTATCATGGGTGACTTTAACTTCCCTAATATTGATTGGCACCTGATTAGTTCCAAGGGTTTGGATGGAGCAGAGTTTGTTAAGTGTGTCCAGGACGGATTCCTGTCACAGTATCTAGGGGGAATGCCATACTAGATCTAGTATTGGGTAACAAACTGGGTCAGGTCACAGATCTCTCAGTGGGTGAGCATCTGGGGGACAGTGACTACTGCTCACTGGCCTTTAGCATTATCATGGAAAAGGATAGAATGAGAGAGGACAGGTAAATTTTTAATTGGGGAAGGACAAATTATGAGGCTATAAGGCTAGAACTTGTGGGTGTGAATTGGGATGATGTTTTTGCAGGGAAATGTACTATGGACATGTGGTCATTGTTTAAGGATCTCTTGCAGGATGTTAGAGATAAATTTGTCCCAGTGAGGAAGATAAGGAATGGTAGGGTGAAGGAACCATGGGTGACAAGTGAGGTGGAAAATCTAGTCAGGTGGAAGAATGCAGCATACATGAGGTTTATGAAGCAAGGATCAGATGGGTCTATTGAGGAATATAGGGTAGCAAGAAAGGAGCTTAAGAAGGGGCTGAGAAGAGCAAGAAATGGGCATGAGAAGGCCTTGGCGAATAGGGTAAGGGAAAACCCCAAGGCATTCTTCAATTATGTGAAGAACAAAAGGATGACAGGAGTGAAGGTAGGACCGATTAGAGATAAAGGTGGTAAGATGTGCCTGGAGGCTGTGGAAGTGAGCGAGGTCCTCAATGAGTACTTCTCTTTGGTATTCACCAATGAGAGGGAACTTGATGACGATGAGGACAATATGAGTGAGGTTGATATTCTGGACCATGTTGTAATTAAGGGAGAGGAGGTGTTGGAGTTGTTAAAATACATTACGATGGATAAGCCCCCAGGACCTGATGGAATATTCCCCAGACTGCTCCACGAGGCGAGGGAAGAGATTGCTGAGCCTCTGGCTAGGATCCTTATGTCCTCGATGTCTACGGGAATGGTACCGGAGGGTTGGAGGGAGGCAAATGTTGTCCCCTTGTTCAAAAAAGGTAGTAGGGATAGTCCAGGTAATTATAGACCAGTGAGCCTTACGTCTGTGGTGAGAAAGATGTTGGAAAAGATTCTTAGAGATAGGATCTATGGGCATTCAGAGAATCATGGTCTGATCAGGGACAGTCAGCATGGCTTTGTGAAGGGCAGATCGTGTCAAACAAGCCTGATAGAGTTCTTTGAGGAGGTGACCAGGCATATAGATGAGGGTAGTGCAGTGGATGTGATCTACATGGATTTTAGTAAGGCATTTGACAAGGTTCCACACAGTAGGCTTATTCAGAAAGTCAGAAGGCATGGGATCCAGGGAAGTTTGGCCAGGTGGATTCAGAATTGGCTTGCCTGCAGAAGGCAGAGGCCATGGTGGAGGGAGTACATTCATATTGGAGTGGTGTCCCACAAGGATCTGTTCTGGGACATCTACTTTTCGTGATTTTTATTAACGACCTGGATGTGGGGGTAGAAGGTTGGGTTGGCAAGTTTGCAGATGACACAAAGGTTGGCGGTGTTGTAGATAGTGTAGAGGATTGTCAAAGATTGCAGAGAGACATTGATAGGATCCAGAAGTGGGCTGAGAAGTGGCAGATGGAGTTCAACCAGGAGAAGTGTGAGGTGGTACACTTTGGAAGGACAAACTCCAAGGCAGAGTACAAAGTAAATGGCAGGATACTTGGTAGTATGGAGGAGCAGAGGGATCTGGGGGTACATATCCACAGATCCCTGTAAGTTGCCTCACAGGTAGATAGGGTAGTTAAGAAAGCTTATGGGGTGTTAGCTTTCATAAGTCGAGGGATAGAGTTTAAGAGTCACAAGGTAATGATGCAGCTCTATAAAACTCTGGTTAGGCCACACTTGTAGTACTGTGTCTAGTTCTGGTCGCCTCACTATAGGAAGGATGTGGAAGCATTGGAAAGGGTACAGAGGAGATTTACCAGGATACTGCCAGGTTTAGAGAGTATGGATTATGATCAGAGATTAAGGGAGCTAGGGCTTTACTCTTTGGAGAGAAGGAGGATGAGAGGAGACATGATAGAGGTGTACAAGACATTGAGAGGAATAGATAGCGTGAACAGCCAGCGCTTCTTCCCCAGGGCACCACTGCTCAATACAAGAGGACATGGCTTTAAGGTAAGGGGAGGGAAGTTCAAGGGGGATATTAGAGGAAGGTTTTTCACTCAGAGAGTGGTTGGTGCGTGGAATGCACTGCCTGAGTCAGTGGTGGAGGCAGATACACTAGTGAAGTTTAAGAGACTACTAGACAGGTATATGGAGGAATTTAAGGTGGGGGTTATATGGGAGGCAGGGTTTGAGGGTCGGCACAGCATTGTGGGCAGAAGGGTTTGTAATGTGCTGTACTATTCTATGTTCTATAATACTCTGAGTGAGATCTGACCAACACCTTATAAAATCTCCGTAATGAAAACAGAAAAATGCTGGAGATTCTGAGCAGTTTAGGCAGTATCTTTTGGCTAATGTTAATGCTTCAATTTGATGAGCTTTTATTAATACAGTTCTGACACCTGACTTGCTTAATATTTTTGGCATTTTAACATTTTGAGATCCTGCCCAAGCCAAAATACTGCTTCCAATTCTGCAGACCTCCACTTCATAATACTTTTTTCTATTGATCTGTGCTCACTCTCCAAACAGTCTAGAAATTACATTTCTCCCCACTCTGTCATTCCCCAGCATCTCATCTGTCTCTTCACCACCCTGTCACACATCATATGTACCCACTACCCTGTCTTTGCCTCACCTGCCCACCATCACCCTGTCACCGTCTCACCTGCCCATCATTACCCTGTCGTCTCACCTGCCCACCATCACCCTGTCGTCTTACCTGCCCATCATCACCCTATCACCGTCTCACCAGCCCACCGTCACCCATTCGTCTCACCTGCCCACCATCACCCTGTCATTGTCTCACATGCCGAGCGTTTTCCCTGGATCCCGTTTATCTCACATGCGCACCATCTCTCCCATCATCCACCTTCTCTAAGGATGTGGGAGAACAGTAGGGTATCCAGGGAAAACCCACATAGTTACAGGGAGAACTTTCAAACTCTATGGAGACACCAACAGAAATGAATCAAACCCAGGTTGTTTGAACAATGATGCAGCAACACTATCTGCTGAGCTACAGGGCTGTTTTATTATTACTACTTAATGGAATTTAGACTTAAACACAAGAAATTCTGCAGATACTGGAAATCTTAAACAACAGACAGAATATATTGGAGAGGGAAAGACGTGCTCGATGACCCACTTTCTGTAGGAATCTGTCTGGGCGTGACACCCTTGTCCATACATCCCTCCCCATTGATCTCCCTTCTGGCACTTAACCCTGCAAGCATGACAAGTCTCCCTACACCTCCCCCCTCCCTTGCTGTCATTCAGGGCCTGAAACAGTCCTTCCAGTTGAAGCAACAATTCACCTGCGAGTCTGTCGCTGTCTACTGCATCCAGAGCTCTCAGTGTAGTCTTCTGTACTTTGGTGATTGAGGTCTCCTCTATCAAGTACCTTTGCTCCGTCTGCCACAACAAACAACAGGATCATCTGGGGCTGCCCATTTCAATTTAGCTTCCCGTTCCCATTTTAAATGGGAATGGCATATCTGGCCATAGCACCCAAACTCAGTCTGGAGGACTAGCATCTCATAAAACGTCTGAGTAGCCTCCAGACTGATGGCATGAACATCGATTTCTCCAACTCTCCTCTCTGGTTGCTCTTCTCTTCCCCTCACCTATCTATCATCTCCGTCAAGTTTATATGTTTTATATTATAGAGTACTGAATAGGCTACTGACCCATTGAGCCGAGCCTTCTAGCAATCCCCCAATTAAATCCTAGCCTAATCACAAGACAATTTACAATAACCAATTAATCTACCAACTGGTAATCTTTGGAATGTGGGTGGAAACCCATGTGGTCACAGGGAGAACGTACATCAGTGGAGGGATTTAAACCAGGATACTGCAAAGTGTACTAACCACTATGCTACCATGCTATAAAGGAATTATAGTTCTCCTCCTCCTCTTTATTCCATGGTCCACTGTCCTTCTTCTTTAGCCTTTTACCTCTTCCACCTACCCCCTTCCCGCTTCTTACTTCAACCCCCACCCCCCATGAGACCATAAA
Organism: Hemitrygon akajei; assembly: GCF_048418815.1. Classification (NCBI taxonomy): domain Eukaryota; kingdom Metazoa; phylum Chordata; class Chondrichthyes; order Myliobatiformes; family Dasyatidae; genus Hemitrygon; species Hemitrygon akajei. The sequence goes on along the minus strand of NC_133137.1, from coordinate 46,308,306 downwards.
ACATAGGAGCAGATTTTGGCCATTCAGCTCATCGAGTCTGCTTCACCGTTCCATCATGACTGATCCAAGATCCCACTCAACTGCATACACCAGGATGATTCTCGCCACATCCTTTGATGCCCTGACCAATCAGGAAACTATCAACTTCCATTTTAAATATACCGACAGACTTGGCCGCAGTCTGTGGCAGAGAATTCCACAGATTCAGTGCATTCTGGCTAAAAGAATTCCTTCTTACCTCTGTTCGAAAAGGTCACCCCTCAATTTTGAGATTGTTCCTTCCAGTTCTGGATACCCCGCCATAGGAAATAACCTCTCCACATCCACCTTATCTAGTCCTTTCAACATTCAGTAGGTTTCAATGAGATCCCCATGCATTCCTCTAATTTCCAGTGAGTACAGGTCCAAAGCTACCAAATGCTCCTCATAGGTTAACCCCTTCATTCCTGAAATCATCCTCATGAACCTCCTCTGGACTCTGTCCAAAGACAACACATTGTTTCTGAGATATGGGGCGCAAAACTGTTGATAATGTTCTAAGTGTGGTTTGACTAGTGTCTTATAAGGGCTCAGCATTATCTCTTTGCTTTTAAGAATAGCAATATCTCCCTCTAGATCAGTGGTTCCCAACCTTTTCTATGCCCCACACCCCTAGGAAATATTTGATTAATGTTCGCACCCCCTACAAAAGTATACCACATTTGAAGATGAAGAAGTCTATTTTCTAATTTTTGAACCACAAATTGATCCACATACAATACTGCGGGTGAACAAATTGAACTTAAAAAATAAGCTTTTAACTCAGTGCATAAAATGCAAATATAAATTGAGCAATTAGATTCTAATTTATTCAGAAAAATTTGTAAACAGTAAAATCAATCCCAAATGTGAATGTAAAATTCAATGACTTCTTTGCTCTTGCTTCTCATTCATGATTCTGTCAAAACGTGGAACTTCCTTGCTGACTGCGATCCGCAGGTCTGCCTGTGGATTCAGGCGATTCCTAGATTTTGTCTTGATTGACAAAAGAGAACTGAATCCAGATTTACACAAGTATTTTGTTGCAAATGGAATGAGGACACGGAGTGCTTTTCCACCAAGTCTTGGGAACATATCCAGTGCTGCACACTAAAACTCCTCCAAAGTCTTGCTTTCAAATTACATTTCAAGAGCTCGATTTGTCCGCAAATCAGTAAGATCTTCCTTCGGCTCTTCATCATCTGACATTTTCTGCAAATTGTAGGAATATGGATTCATGATCCATTCTTCTGAATTCTTCAGGTCTCTAGCAGCAAAATATCCATCAAACGATTCTGACAGCATTTCCAAATGAGCCACAATTTCTTCACGCACAGTAGGAAAATTTGAAAGACTGCCTCTTTCCATCCTTCAACACCAAAGACGTAACTTTTCTTTGAAGGCAGTCAACTTTTCACAAGCCTTCAATATGTTTATCCCTTTTCCTTGAAGAGAAACACTCAGGTCATTCATACGAGTGAAAATATCAACCAAGTAAGCCAGCATTTGGGTGAATTCCTGTGATTCCATTGCCCCAACCAGATCACATTCACACTCTTCCAGAAAATCTTTGATTTCTTCCCGCAGTTCAAAGAAGCGGGTTAAAGCTTGTCCTCGTGACAACCAACAGACTTCTGTGTGGAAAAGCAAAACTGAATGCTCGCTTCCCAGATCCTCACAAAATGATTTGAAGATACGATGGTTCAAAGCACGCCCCCTGATCCAGTTGATGGTCTTCACACAAGTATCAAGGACTTTCTTCAAATTTGGAGGCAGTGTTTCTGATGCCAAAGCATGCCGATGAAGAAAACAATGGGTAACTTGCAAGTCTGGAATCTCCTTTTTCATCAATGCAGAAAAACCAGATTTATTTCTAAACATTGCAGGTGCCCGTCAATGCACACAGAACTAATGACTTTGATATCTAAATCATGTTTGGCAAAAAAAGTCTTTCACCAGCTGCATCACATCCTTTGCAGTTGTTTGTTTTCAGATCTTTATAAAACAGGAAATCTTCCTTCACAGCACCATCATTGACATACCTCACTAATGTGATGAGTTGACTACAAATGGAGACATCAGTTGATTCATCCAGCTGAATAGAGATTTTAAGAGGACTAGCTCTGACATCTGAGATGACTTGGTCCAAAATATCTTCACTCAAACCACTGATTCGGTTGTGAATGACATTATTTGATAGGCACCTGTTCAAATTTTTTTTCTTGCTTCTTTGCCCAGGATAATTGTTGCCATTTCCAGTGCACGTGGCTTGAAATGTATTGGGCTTCTTGGATTTGGCCACTTTGTATGCCACTTAGTATGAAGCAAGAAGTAGTGGGTTTTTTTTAACAATTTTGGAAGAGTTCTTTGTGAATTAAAACGAGCTCTTTTGATTTTCAATGACCCAACATCATGTCCGTCAACACCATGCTTGTTCTTGAAGTGCTCTTGAAGCTTGGATGGTTTCAGATTTGAATTGGAAAACACAACTCTACAAAGAATGCACTGGGGTTTTTGCAAGCCATCATTTCCTGTTGTGCAAGTGAAACCAAAGCACACATAGTCATCATTCCATTTCCTTCTTTTTGACATGATGAAGGGTTAAGGGTAAAGAGAAAAATATGAGCTAATATGAGAAAAACTATCTGACTAAGTCAGGGATGACCGCTTTACTCAACCAGATACGCCTATAGCAAAATATCGTGAGAAGTACACTTTAGAATATTATATTATGATATTATCTGCGGTTACGTCAAGATAAATCGTCAGGTAGAAATGCTATGGGGACGCGACGCGACTTATTAGGCTACTCTCTACTGAATTTACACACCTATTTCCGATGATTACCGGAGATATGAACTCCCATCACACGATTCAAAGTCCTCAGTGCTAACCATGATACCTCCTCAACTAACACAATTCAAAATTATCAACGATTCAAGAAAAAAAATCTTTGAAATTCAAAAACTTCTTTAGTGGATTGAGACAAATACGAATGAATGACTTCAGCTGCTTTTTATCAAAATGCAGCTTTTTTAAATGTTATAATTGAATAATTTACCTACTGTCTGTGGGTTTGGTTTTAACGTTACTCGATGGTTGATTCGGGATGTATAAAGATTTTGGCATTATGAGATGATTTTTAACTCTGAGATGTAACCTTCCAGCTAACATTGATGAGACTCCTCAACTCTGATGTATAACTTCCCAGGTAACACTGATGAGAATCCTCAACGCTGACTCGGGCAGCGGGAGATTGGAGTGTGCTTGGGACAAACGTTACTACCACTTCTCAAGGCACACTGGCAGCTGGCTGAGTGTGACTCGTGACTTGTCACTCAAGGTCACAAGCCACTCTTTGTCTCACCCCCTGAAATACTGTCTCGCACCCCCAGGGGGTGTGGGCACCCCAGGTTGGGAACCCCTGCTCTAGATTACATTCTTTTATAGTAGTTTTCCATATTTTAAGAGTCAATTTCACCCATGGGTTATCAATAGTATTTATGTACCTTTGCAGGTTGTTATCAGCCAAAATTGCTTGTATGGGGATGGGAAGTACCTGCTCCTTAATGTTTTTCAATTGAGCGTCATATGATGCGTTGCACCAACATATCACAGCTCTCAACTGTGCTACAAAATAATAATCTCTAAGAGAAGGCAAGCCCCATCCCCCCCTTTTCCTTTGCTAATTGCAAAGTTTTGAGACGAACTTTAGGCCTTTTACCCTGCCAAATATACCTTGATAGCATCTCGTTCCATTCATTGAATTGATTTTGATTAATCTCTATTGGTAGGGTCTGAAAGAGATATAACACTCTGGGCAGTATATTCATTTTAATAGACTCGATCCTTGAACTGAGACTGAAAAAAGGAATCAGGCTCCATCTTGCCACATCTTCCTTAATTTTTTTTATATAAAGGCTGATAATTACATTCTGATAATTTTGCCAAATCTTTTGGCATAATGATGCCCAAATATTTGAAAGACTCGCTGTGTGCCATGCCCAGGGGTACCGACTTTCAATTTCTTTTGGTGGGCTATAGTAATATGAAAATAATTGGGTTTCATCTGTGTTGATCTTGTATCCTGATAATTGACCATATTGTTCAAAGTCTTGCATCAACTTAGGTAAAGAGTATGTTGGTTGCCCTAGATAGATTAAAATGTCATCCGCATAACAAGCCAATTTATGCTTTGTCCCTTTAATAGTCATTCCCCTGATATCTTTATTTTGTCTGATGTATTGAGCTAATGGTTCCAGATATAACGCGAAGAGTAGTGATGACCATGCACAACCCTGTCTCATGCCCCTTTCTAGGGTAAGACTATTTGATAAATATCCATTTATTTTAATCCTAGCAGTAGGATTGTCATATAGTGTCTGTATAGTTTTAATAATTGTGTCTTGGAAACCAAATCTATGTAAAACTCTGTAAAGAAAATTCCAGTTAACCGAATCAAATGCTTTTTCAATGTCCACGCTTATCACTATTGCTTCGATTTTATTTTTTTGTATATGATCCATAATGTGAAGTGTCCTTTGTATATTGTCTTGAGTCTGGCGTTGTCGTATAAAACCTGTCTGATCGTTATGTATCAGTATGGGTAGAAACTCCTCTAATCGTTTGGCCATGATGGAGGTAAGTAACCTATAACCTAGATTAAGAACGGATATTGGTCTAAATGACCCGCATTCCATTTTATCCTTGCCTTCTTTCGGTATAGCTGAGATTATCACTTCCTTCCAGCTGGGTGGCATTTGTGCCTTTTTTAGAGCCCAGTTCAGTGTGGGGAGTAAAACAGGAATTAACTCATTTTTAAATTCTTTGTACCACTCTGCCATATACCCATTTGATCCTGGTGACTTGCTTAATTTAAGCCTACTAATTGCAGTTTTTAATTCAACTTCAGTTATGTCAGCAGTCATCGTTCTATTTTGTTCTTTGCTTAAAGTGGGTAACTCTAGAGAATTCAAGAAGGTGTCAATTTGGGTTATGCTTCCCCCTGGAACTTTGGAATATAGCGTTTTGTAAAACACTTCAAAAGCTTCTTGAATTTCACTTAGCTTATTTTTTATCATTTTCGTTCTGGGTCCCTAATTCTATGAATTGTATTTTCTGCTATCTTTTTTTTCAGTTTCCACGCCAGTATTTTCATAGATTTCGATCCACTTTCATAATGTCTCTGTTTCAGAAACATTACGTTTTTCCTGATTTCTTGTGTCGCCAAATTATTTATTTCATTCCTAATTCTTTTAATTTCCCCTAATGTATCCTGTACCAAATTCAATTTGTGTTTTTTTCTCTAGTTCCTTCAGCCTATTTTGTAATTCCTCTAATGTTTTATTCCTTATTTTTTTCTTATATGAAGATATTGCTATAATTTTCCCTCTTAAGACCGCCTTCAGAGTATCCCTGGTGAAACCTCTCCATTATCATTGAATTCTAAGTAGAGACCAATTTCTTTTTTTAATTTGTTCCTTAAAGTACGGATCATTGAGTAGACTTGAATTTAGTTTCCAAATAGTATTCTTTGGTTGTAGGTCAAAATCAACAGATAAATATATAGGTGCATGGTCACTTACATCTATTGTCCCAATTCCACAGGTGTTTATTTTGTCTTTGTCTTTTCCAAATGTTATGAAATAGTCTATTCTTGTATATACAGAATGGGGAGCAGAATAATGAGTGTAATCCCTTCTGTCAGGGAAAAGGTCCCTCCATATATCAATTAAACCAACATCCTCAAAAAGTGTATTAACTTCCTTATGTAAAGATTTTGTTTCATAGGTTTTTCTATTGGAAGAGTCTAACTTTGGTTGTAATTGTAAATTTAAGTCTCCCCCACATATCAGGAGACCTTCTGTTTCCGTTACCATAATATCAGTAATTTTCTGAAAGAAACCAATATCACTTCCCGGGTGTGCATATATATTCAACAGAGTAACTAAATTGCCGTCTATATTCCCCCTTACCAGAATATATCTGCCTTCTTTATCTCCCATTTTGAATATTTTTTCAAAATTTAGCTTACTTGAGATAAGAATAGCAACTCCTCTCCTATGTCCTGATTTATATGAAGAGAAAAGCAGATTAGTGAAGCCCATTCTCTTTAGTTTTTTATGCTCATTAAATGAGTTTCCTGTAAATATACTACATGGGCTTGTTCTTTTTTCATTTTGGATAAAATTCTCTTATGTTTGATTGGATTTAATAGTCCATTTACATTAAAAGAAATGAATTTTATCTTGTCCTTAGTCATCTGTATTTATCTGTCAATGTATCATTGAAATTAGAATAAAACTTAATCGATCTAATCCCTGAACAAATAAGAACCAAGAAACTCAAATAATAACAAAATGGCAACGAACGTGTGATTCCAAGGCTGAGGTCTCTAGTAAATGACCCTGCGTTGAGCTAGAGGAAATGTCTAGCTGTGGGGGATAACCCCTCCTACTTGTGAGTTGAGGACCCCCATTGCAGTATTCATAAAAGTCAGTGAACAAATCCATTACACAGAAAAGATTTCCCTGTGTACTCCTCATATATACACACACACACACACACACACACACACACACACACACACACACACACACACACACACACACACACACACACACACACACACACACACACACACACACACACACACACACACACACACACACACACATATATTCCCATTTTGGGGGAAAAGGAGTAAGTGAGCAAAGAAAGAATAACAACTAAGTAATATAAAATCCACATTATAATAAGTATTTCACGAGATAGGTATATCACTGTGTACTTTTGCTTCTGTTTGGGTTCTCAATATTTTTAAAGTTAGCCAAACCTTATGACTCTTCTGAAGGGGGTGAGGACTGTCTTTGGGAAACTCCCGGTCTCTTCCTGATATGTTTCTCTCAGCCTCCTCCCATCTCCTGCCTTCTCGTTTCTCGCACTATTTCCCAAGCTGAGCGGGACAAATCCTCAGCCAGGCTTTCCTTCGTTTTGGTCATGCTGATGGGCAACCCTCTGGCCTTCATGTCTGTAGTCACCTCTTCCACTGTCTGGTACAACCGCGTCCCGTTGTCATATAACACTCGAAGTTTAGCAGGGTACGGAGTTTGAAATCTAATTTTATTTTGCTTTAATACTCGCTTTACTTCGGAGTATTCTTTGCATTTCTGGAGGACCGCGGGGGGGGTAATCTTGGTCGAAGTATATTAATTTATCCTCTAAAAACACTCTCTTCTTACCCCAGGCCCTTTGTAGAATCTCCGCCTTGGTGCTGTACCGAAGGAATTTAATTATTATTGAGCGTGGCTTTCTATCCTGGGTAGGTTTTGGGACTAACGCGCGGTGGGCTCTTTCGACTTCCAGCTTCATAGCCGGGGGAAGCTCCAGCATGTCCCGCAGTAACTTTCCGACAAACTCCATCATTGATGAGCCCTCCGCTCTTTTGGGAACGTTGTAGATTCTGATATTTTTCCGCCGTGATCTTCCCTCCAGGTCAAGCAGTTTACCTTCTTGGTGATGTATTATTTTTATTGTCTTGCTTAATATCCGTTCCACGTTTTGAACGTGATCTTCCACCTTCTCAATGCGAGTCTCTGCCACCACTATTTTTTGATTAACACTGGCGAGCTCTGCCTTAATATCACGGAGCTGCTGCTCTATTTCTTTCCGGAACTCCCTTATCTCTTTCAGAATTTCGAAGATATTCGCCGATTCATCTGAACGAGGCCCAGCAGCCGCCTCGCTAGCACGCAGTCAAGTCGGAGAGCCGCTCGCTGCACTCCTCTCAGACGAGGCTCCACAGTGTCATTTTTTAAATTTCCATTCTTTTTCCCCATTCTTGCCCCTCTTTTCAGTTCAAATATTTTTTGAAAAATATTATATTTGACGGGTTAATGGGGCTTAATACGCGTTTTTCCGGAGGAGCTAGTGACTTAAGCTGCCATTCTCGACGATGACGTCACCGGAAACCGCATTGTCATGCTTTCAGTACTAACGTAGCGTGCCCGTAACTTGCTAACCTTAACCCATATGTCTTTGGAATGTGAGAAGAAACCAGAGCACCAAAGGAAACCCTTGTGGTCATGGGGTGAATGGTCAGACTGCAGCGGGAATCGATCTCTGATCACATGGTTTCTTCTGAGTGCTTTGGTTTCCTTTCACATACTGCTTAGGCTCAATCAGACTATTCAAACAGGTTCTATTGGACTGGGGGAATAGGCCTTATCGGACTGGGGGAACGGGCCCAATTGGATCGGAGCACAGGCTCCATCGGGCTCCACAGAATGTGTGTTTGCTGTATTGACATCAGAAGCGTGGCAATGCTTGTGGGCTGCCCAGCACTATCCTCACTGCTCACTGATTTGATATGACCCACAGTGCATTTCACTGTATGTTTTGATGTACATGTGACAAATAAAGCTAAACATTTAAAGCTTTAAGAATATTTCTGCTCACAAGAGTATTCACTATTGATTCTATATAAATAGAGCCTTATAGTCCAATAGAGCCTTTTCTGCAAGTCTGGTCCCCCGGTCCGATGGAGCCTAATCATCCCATTGAGTATATTATGCCAATTCGATTGTGGCCAGTTTTGCCTCATTTCCATTTTCCAGCATTTATCATTTATTTCATAATATCATTACCAGCAAACAACTTCAATCTGAACAGTTCTGATCACCACATTACGGAAAGGATGAGCAAGTTTTTAAGGGGGTACAAAAGAGCTTCTCCATGATGCTGTCTGGATAGAGTATATGTGCTATCAGGTTGGACAAACTCAAGCTATTTTCTCTGGAGCATCAAAGGCTGAAAGGTGACTTATTCGATGTATATAAAATGGGTAGAAAGCATCTTTTTCCCAGGCTGGAGATGCAAGTACCAGTGGGCATAGATTTAAGATGAGAGGTGACAAGTTTAAAGGAGGTATGCAAGGCAATTTTTTCTCTTTACCCAAAGTGGCAGGTGCCCAGAAACTGCTGCAAGGAGAGCTGGTGGCAGCATTTAAGAGATATTTAGACATACATATAAACAGGCTGGGGGGTGAAGGAACATAGACTTCGTATATGCAGATGGGATTTGTTTAATTTGGCACAGATGTAGTGAGCCAGGGACCCTTTACCTGCACTGGTTTCTGTGAAAATTCATCTGACCCAGAATCAACAGGCTTTAAAAGGACTGGGTTAGTCTTCGCGTGGTGGGTTTTGGTAATGAATATTGGCAGCCATTGTAATTGTGGCACTTTCTTTCCTCAGCTCAAGCCTTTATATGCATTCTTCATTAGAGACTTCTTAAGTCATCCACTCCATTTCTTCCCCAACCAATGGTACAAAGTGTGCATTGAGGGTGCAGGGTGTGTGTGTGTGGGGGGGGGAGGGGTTGAACTGTTGGTGTAGAGTCTCCCTTTATTGAGATAAGGTAATCACCACAACAAAATTCTTCCCATGTACTGCCACTGTGTCCAGAACAAGAATCTAATGTCTTCCCACGTACTCCCACCATGTCCAGAACAAGAATCTAATACCTTCCCACGCACTCCCACCGTGTTCAGAACAGGAATCTAGTGTCTTCGCACGTACTCCCACTGTGTTGAGAACAGGAATCTAGAGTCTTCCCAAGTACTCCCACCATGTTCAGAACAAGAATTTAGTGACTTCCCACGTACTCCCACCATGTTCAGAACAGCAATCTAGTGTCTTCCCACATACTCCCACCATGTCCAGAACAAGAGTCTAGTGTCTTCCCATGTACTCCCACCGTGTTCAAAACAGGAATCTAGTGCCTTCACACATACTCCCACTGTGTTCAGAGCAAAAATCTATTATCTTTCCATTTCTCATTCATCTCAGCTGTCTTCTGTATTGTTTCTGACTGAAACTACTTATTAGTGTTGGGCTGATAGCTGCTGAATTTCACAAGGAGCAAGCTAAATGTTGTGTCAAACTTTCATCCAGTGGAAACTTTCTTTTTTTCACCTCATGGATTTAAATCCATATACTTTAACAGAAGTCTAATATTGAACCAAACTGTTATCTGCATTTGTCAGGATCAATTGTGTCTACTTTGTGTATAAACCTGTTTGTGTCAATATTTTATCTTTGTGTTTATCTGCTTTTTTTGAACTATTGATTGAGGCTTGGTGACCTCTGAATTTTCACTGCTGTGCTGGTATCAGCTGTTGGCTGATCCCTGAAGCAATGAGGTATCATTCTGGATTACTGAATGGACAAGTAATTGTGAATCAGAGTTCATCAAGGACAAACAGTATACATCGGAATGTGCTGTTAAAAGCCAGCAAGGATCCCACACATCCTGTTTATGGACTGTTTGTCTGACTCCCATTAGGTAGGAGGCTACGCAGCATCCACATCAGGACCACCAGACTCAAAACCAGTTACTTTCCCCAAGCAGTATCTCCACTTTCTAACCCACCACCATCTACATCACGAACAAGAGAAAAATCTGGAGATGTTGGAAATCCAAGTAACACACACAAAATGCTGGAGGTACTCAGCAGGCCAGGCAGCATCTGTTGAAAAGAGTAAACAGTCAATGTTTTGGGCCAAGACCCTTTGTCAGGACTGGAGAAAGAGATGAGGTCAGAGTAAGAAGGTGGGAGAAGGGGAGGAAGAAATACAAGATAGGTGAAACCGGGAGAGAGGGAGGAGTGAAGTGAACAACTGGGAAATTGATTGGTGAAAGAGATAAAGGGCTGGAGGAGGGGGAATCTGATAGGAGAGGATAGAAGTCCGTGGAAGAAAAGGAAGGGGTAGGAGTGCCAGAGGGCTGGTAAGGAGATAAGGTGAAAGAGGGAAATGGGAATGGGGAATGGTGAAGGAGAGGGTGGCACCAGACACTCCACTCCACACCTCGTACTACTCTGATACAGTCACTGTGCTATTTTCACACGCCCTGCTGCTAACTAGAAGAATTCCTCTTGCCAAGAGTCACTTTGTCATGTTATCATTTCCACAGAGTCACCTTGTGTACAGATGCTCCTGTATCTACCATCAGTATGTACGTACAATCAGTCTGTGTACATAAGCCACACACACAAAGTACTGGAGGAACTCAGCAGGTCAGGCAGCATCTGTGGAAATGAACAAACAGTTGACGTTTCCAGCTGAGATCCTTTCTTCAGATCTGGAAAGGGAAGAGGAAGTTGCCAGAGTAAAAAGGTTGGGGTGGGGGGGGGGGAGAGAGGAAGGAAGGCAGCCAGGAGGGTAGGAAAGGACAAGGGCTGAAGAAGAAAGAATCTGATAGGAGAGGAGAGTGGACCACTGGAGAACGGGAAGGAGGAGGGGACCCAGGGAGAGATGACAGGCAGGTGAGAAGAGGTTAGAGGCCAGAGCAGGGAATAGGTTTCAATCGGTGCATTTAATGTCAGAGAAATTTATGCAATATACATCCTAAAATTCTTTTTCTTTGCAGACATCCATAAAAAAAGAGGAGTGCCCCAAAGAATGAATGACAGTTAAAATGTTAGAGCCCCAAACCTTCCCCCAACATTCCCCCTCCCCGCACAAGCAGCAGCAAAGCAATAACCCCCCCCCAGCAAAAAAGCATCAGCACCCTCCACTGAGCACTCAAGCATGCAGCAAAGCATCAATAAAGACACAGACTTGCAGTACTCCAAACACTACTCATTCACCCAATAACATACCTAATAGGGAAAAAGAAGTGTCCCCGTTTCACAGCGAAAGGGGAGACATAACAAACAACTCACTGAATTACGATGTTAAAAGTCTGTTGCGTCACTTATTCTGAGCTCTGCGCCCAGAGAGTCGGCACCAAAAAGGCACAGCTCTCCGGTCACACAATCCCCAGCAGCAGCTAGCTCACTGATGTTCTGTGTTCTCCCGCGATATGTCAGACAGGGACACTGGCCTAGAATCACCACATCCTCTGAGCCACCAAATCCCAGAACCCTGAAGGCATGCTAGTCTTCTAGGCCATGTCCTTGGGATATCAAAAAGCAGCCGGTCGTGAGGCCCTAAGAGCAGGTCCTACTTCCACAAAAAAACAAAGTCAGAGTGGAACGCCAGGTCAGGGACTTCAAAAGGACCCCCACAACCTGAAAAGGAAAAGAAGAGATATTAAAGATAGAAATAAAACTGTCTCCGAAGATGTAATCAGTGGCATCATTTAGTGCCATCTTAACTTTGCCCCAAAGATGGGAAGGAGAGGCAATTTTCTTTTACCAGAAGGAGAAATCAATATTTGTGACATCAGGTTGGAGGCTACCCAGACAGAATATAAGGTGTTACTCCTCCACCCTGAGGGTGGCACAAAAGGAGGCCATGGACCGACATGTTGGAATCGGAATCGGAATTAAAATGTTTGGCTACCAGCAAGTCCCACTTGCAGTGGATGGAACGAAGGTGTTCAGCAATGTAGAGCAGGCCACACCGGGGGCAGTGGGTACAATCAGCAATGCTTGCAGATTCACAGCCAGAAGTGTTGCTTCACCTGGAAGGACTGTTGAGGGTCCTAAACACAAAATACTCTGTAGATGCTGGGGTCAAAGCAACACGTACCTGCTGGAGGAACTCAGCAGGTCGGGCAGCATCCGTGGAAACAAACAGTCAACGTTTCAGGCTGAGACGCTTCATCAGGACGTTTAGGGCCCTGAATGGAGTTGAATGGGCAGGTGTAATACAGGTCAACCTTCTATAATCCGGCACCATTGGGACCTGATGAGTGCTAGATTAGTGAAAATGCAGAATTACAGAAGGATTACATTAAGCAATAGCTAACGGCCTCATCATACCTATAAAATATCATGTAAATCAGTACAAGTTAGATAATAATGAAACAAAAATATTAAATCAATAGCAAGTGAAATTTTAATAAAGTAAAATACTGTACAGCACAGATAAAATAAAAGGTACAGGTAAATGTACAGGAATTAACTTAGTAGAGCACTTCTGCTTCTAAAGTGAGATGTTTAATATACCTTCAGGCAAAGTTACATATCTGCAAGTGTGGGGTTGTCAGGATCATCAACATCTTCATCTTGAAAAACGAGTGAAGCATCAGGAACTGGTGCTGAAACTGGCACAACAAGAACTTCAAGAACTGTTGATGGTGGCAACACAGCTGGGTGAGCAGAAGCAGAAGTCAGAAAAAGGAGGTCTTCTATATGCCACAGTTCACGCAGATGCCAGGCGGCCGGGGATTTGGCACTGGGCTCTTCCCTCTTCACTTGCAGTTGCTGAGGAAATCCTCATTAGTTTGTTTACCTCCGCTTAGTAATATGCTTAAATTCAGCGGGTCGCCACATCTGATCTGAGATCGTGGGCAGAAGAGAACAGAGTGCCGGCCAGGCAACACCGAAGGGAAGTACACAACTGCCGGCCGGCATGCAGGCGAGAAGGCGTGACCCAGTGCGTGACAGTTCCCCCGCCACTGGTGGGTGAGATGGACAGGTGCCGGGCAGCCGCGCCTCACACAAATGATATTAATAAATGCAGGAAAACAAGCAGGAATCGCCTGTCTGTGCTTACAGAACACACCAACATGTGAACAGATCTAGCACAACCAAAACAATGAGCAACAGATTGGTACGGTGGCCTGGGAAATTTGAAATCAGTGCCGGATTATCGAAGGAACCGGATTAGTCAGAACCCGAACAGGTAGGCGGATTAGTGAAGGTCAACCTGTACTTTGGTTGCTTGCAGGAATATGTGCCAGGAAGGATGAACAGATAAGGGAATCGCGGAGGGAGTGATCTCTGCAGAAAGCATTGAGTGGAGATGGGGATGAAAAGATGTGTTTGGTAGTAGGATTCTTTCAGAGACGATGAAAGTTACAGAGAATAATATATTGGATGCGGAGGCTCATAAGGTGGTAGTAAGGACAAAGGGAACTCTATTGCTGGCTATGGCAGGGGGAAGATGGGGTGAGTGCTGATGTCCAGGAAATTGAGGAGATGTGGGTGAGGGCAGCATCAACAGTGGAGGAAGGGAAATCCTGTTCTTTGAAGAAGGAGGACATCTCTGATGTCCTGGTAAGGAAAGCCTCATCCTGGGAACAGATGTGGAGAAGAAGGAACTGCAAAAACAGAATAACATTTTTACAGGAGACAGGGTGGGAAGAGGTATAGACCATAAGACAGGAGTAGAATTAGGCCATTTGGCGCTTTGAGTCTGCTCCGCCATTCAATCATGGCTGTTCCTTTTTTTCCCACTCCTCAGCCCCACTCCCCACCTTCTCCCCAGATAGGATCTATGCCCAATCAAGAACCTATCAAACTCTGCCTTAAATTCACCCAACGGCCTGGCCTCCACAGCTGCTTCTGTTAATAAATTCCATAAATTCACCACCCTCTGGATAAAGCTATTTCTCCACATCTCTATCTTAAATGGAAGCTCCTTTATCCTGATGACATGCCCTCTTGTCCCCCACCATAGGAAACATCCTTTCCATACCTACTCTGTCTAGGCTTTTCAACATTCAAAAGCTTTCAGTAAGTCCTCCCTCATCCTTCTAAATTCCAGCGAGTACATACACAGAGCTATCAAACATTCCTCGTGTGATAAACCTTTCCGTCCCAGAATCATCCTTGTGAACGCCCTCTGACACTTTGCAAGCCAACACATCTTTTCTTAGTTGTGGAGCCCAGAACTGATCACAGTACTCAAGGTGAGGCCTCACCAGTGCTTTATAAAGCCTCAACATCACATCCCTGCTCTTGTATTCTAGACCGCTTGAAATAAACACTATCATTGCATTTGCCTTCCTCACCACTGACTCTACCTGCAGGTTAACCTCTAGGGTGTTCTGCACAAGGATTCCCAAGTCTCTTTGCACCTCAAATTTTTGGATTTTCTCCCCATTAAGAAAATACTCTGCACATTTATTTCTTCTACCAAAATGCATGAGCATGTATTTTCCAACATTGCATTTCATTTGCCATTTTCTTGCCCATTCTCCTAATCTATCTGAGTCCTTCTGCAGCCTACCTGTATCCTCAATTCCAGCTGCCCCTCCATCAGTCTTCATATCATTTGAAAGCTTGGCACCAAAGCCATCTATTCCATCATCTAAATCATTTATGTACAGTATAAAAAGCAGTCCCAACCTCTGTGGAAAACCGCTAGTCACTGGCAGCCAATCAGAAAGGGATCCTTTTATTCCCACTCGCTGCCTCCTACTAATCAGCCAATGCTCTAACCAGACTTGACAGGTAACTTTCCTGTAATACCTTGGGCTCTTAACTTGGTAAGCAACCTCATGTGTGGCACCTTGTCAAAGGCCTTCTAAAAGTCCAATTATACAAAATCCACTACTCCTCCTTTATCTGTCCTATGTGTAATCTCCTCAAACAATTCCAGCAGGTTTGTCAGACAAGATTTTCCTTTAAGGAAACCATGCTGACTTTGTCCTATCTTGTCTTGTATCAACAATACTCCATAACCTCATCCTTAACAACTGACTCCAACATATTCCCAACCACTGAAGTCAGGCTAACTGGTGTTTAATTTCCTTTCTGCTGCCTTCCTCCTTTCTTAAAATGTGGAGTGACATTTGCAATTTTCTAGTCCTCTGGCACCAAGCCAGAGTCCAATGATTTTTGAAAGATTATTCCTAATGCCACCACAATTTCTACTGCTATCTTGTTCAGGTATAGTCAAGATAGCTGTAGGAATGGGTAGATTTATAAATAACTTTAGGTGAAAGTTTGTCTCCAGAGATGGATACAGAGAGACTGAGAAAGGGGATGGAGGTGTCAGAAATGGATCAAAATTTAAGCACAGGGCAGAAGTTGGGGGCAAAGTTGATGAAATTAATGAGCTGCACCAGTGCAGTTGTTGATGTAATGGAGGAATAGTGGAGGAGCATTACCAGGAAAGGCTTGGAACATGGACTGTTCTACATAGGCAATGAAAAGGCAGGCATATGGGTGCCCATGTCTACCCCTCAAATCTGGAAAAAGTGGGAGGAGCTGAAGGAGAGATTATTGAGGGTGAGGACTAGTTTTGCCAGATGGAAGCGGGGTGGTGGAGGGAACTGGTTGGTTGTTTTTATTGAGAAAGAAATGAAGAGCTTTAAGTCCTTCTTGATGGGGGTAGAGGTGTTTAGGGACTGGACATCCAGGGTGAAAATAAGGCAGTCAGGGGCAGGGAATTAAAAGTTAGTGAGGAGATTGAGAATATGAGAAGTATTGTGGATATAAATGGGAAGGGACAGAACCAAGAGAAATAGAAAGGAATTGAGATAGGAGGACACAAGTTCAGGGGAGCAAGGAGCAGTCAGACAATGGGTTTACCCAGCAAGTCTATTTTATGGATCTTTGGTAGGAGTTAATGTTACGTGACCATGGTTTTGTACTGTGGGTGTCACTTTAAAATGCTTGGATGAGGCAGGACTATGATGCCAGTATAACAAGCTGCGACAGACCGCTGAGATTTTCAGTTGAGAGAGAGAGTGGAAGTTTGGACTGCAAGCTGCTGGCAGTAGTTTGCTGCAACAATGGGTAAAGTCTGATACTTCCCCATGCCCAAGATTGCGTTGATTAACGGCACATGGTGCACATTAGATGTGTGACTGTCACTTCGTATGATTCATACATGGATTTTGTTGGAGTATGATGCCAAACCTATAAAACAACATCCATAATGCATGAATATTGAAAAATGTAGACTCGTTGAACAAGAAATTGAGTATATGTTGGAAAATGGTATTATTAAGCATTCTGCTTCAGGTTGGAGCTCACCTTGTGTTATAGTGCCTAAACCAGATGGTAGTATCAGGTTTTGCACTGATTACAGGAAGGTGAATGCTGTAACAAAAACAGATGCTTACCCCATCCCCAGAGTGGATTATTGTGTAGACAAAGTTGGAAAGGCTTAAGTTTCTTACAAAGATTGATCTGTTATAAGGGTATTGGTATTGACAGATAGAGGTAGAGAAATTTCTGCATTTGTAACATCTTCTGGATTGTATGAATGCAATGTTTTGCCATTTGGAATGAAAAATGGTGCCGAAACATTCCAGAAAATGATTAATTCTATAATTCAAGGGTTAGAACACACAGATGCCTATATTGATGATTTGGTCAAAGGAAATGACACATGGGAAACCCATGGGAAAACCTATTTGACAGGCTTTTAAAGGCCAGCCTTACAGTTAACTTAGCTAAGAGTGAATTTGGCCATGCTACTGTGACATGTCTTGATTATGTTGTAGGTCAGGGCATGGTTAAGAAAAATGGTTAAGGAAGCTCCAATTCAACAATAGGGCTTGATTTTTCAGGAGTATGATCGCATGATAACTCATATTAAAGGCAATCATTGCCGATTGTCATTCCAGATGTTAAGCTTGCTATGTATTGTTTTAATAGTGCAGTGGAATTTACTATTTGTATACGCTTCTGCAATATGTTGTATTAGTTTGTAGTATGCTGTATGGTAACTGTATATGTGTTGTTCCACATACTGTAGTTTGCAGTTAAATTTTTGCTCTTACTGATCAAAATTTTCCCTTTTTGGGGGGATGTGTTACGTGACCACGGTTTCATACTGTGGGTGTCACTTTAAGACACTTGGATGATGCGAGACTATGACATCAGTATAACACGCTGTGACAGACCACTGATATTTTCAGTAGAGAGAGAGAGTGGAAGTTTGGACTGCAAGCTGCTGGCAGTAGTTTGCTGCAACAATGGGTAAAGTCTGATACTTTACCATGCCCAAGATTGGGTTGATTAACAGCACATGGTGCACATTGGATGTATGACTGTCACTTCGTATGATCCATACGTGGATTTTGTTGGAGTATCCTGTGGTGGCCACTTTCGTTAACTCTTACCTGAATTCGGATGTGTTAAGTGGTAACCACTTGTGCGAAGGGATATTCCATGACTCACTGTTGGGATAGTTCCAGCGTGGAATCTGTGGAATTCTTCGTAATTGTCTCCTCTCTACATTTTAACGTGGATTTACAAATCTCTCCCTTCATTTATTCTGTGGATTACTGGACTTTTTCTAGTTTGCCATCTTATGACTTTCAGAACTATTCCTAAGCTTAACTGTTTGGGACACACACACACACACCTTCTGTTTATTTTGTTTAATTTTCTAAATTATGAGTAGATACTAATAAAGATACTGGTTTTAACATTAAAGCCTGACTCATTTTGTGATCTGTTGCTGCTGGTACGTAACAGTAAAAGTAAGCAGTGTGGGGTAAGGGAGCTATAAGTTTGATGGCAATCAGTGGGAGTTCTCCAGAGTTGATGTGGTCAGTGATGGTGTCGTAGACAGTTTTCTGATGGTCTTCAGTTTTCTTTGAGGGGTAAGTATGAGGAGGTGTCAGAGAGTAAGGTAAAGCAAGGTAGAGGTCAGTCTGCCACACTGCAGCAGCATCCCCTTTGTCTGTGGGTTCGATAGAGAGGTGAGATTGGTGCAGAGAGAATGGAGGGCCGTGCATTCAGAGAGAGTAAAGTTCGAGGAGAGAGGAGTACTGAAGTTGAGCCATTTGATGTCTCATTTGCAATTAGAGATGAAAAGATCCAGGGCAGGCAGGGAATCAGCACGGGATATCCAAAAGAGGAGGAGGGTTGGAGACGGGAAAAGGGATAACTGGTTCAGGGTGGGGAATTCTTGCCGAAGAAGTGGGCTCCGTATGTATATAAGCTAGTCTTATTTAAATATGGCCACACTCAATGCATAGTGTTTTACAGGATTGCTTTTATATTTGTTGTGTACTTTATGCTTATTGTGTTTTATTTTATGCTGAATTAGATCTGGACTAACAATCATTTTGTTCTCCTTTATACCTGTGTACTGAAGAAAGACCATAAACAACCTTGTATCTTGGATTAAGAAGTTGTAATTTAAATGTGCAGTGACGAAAAGCCTTATCAATTGTGACTTGTTGGTCTGCACATTCTCCATGTAATATTGGGAGGGAATGGGATGCTTTCCTTCACAAAGATAACTAAGATGGCATCCAACGATTTTCACCATTCATTTCAAGCATTTTGACTTTATCATTTCAATTAAGTCTTTTTAACTGACCACCAAGCACATTTCTAACCAATTATGTAAGTCATTATGGAGAATAAAAAATCTTTTTGCTTTGTGACCCTGCTGTTCAGGTTCTCCACCGGGTACTGTTTCATCAACATCCTCAGAGGGAGCATGGTGACCAGTATCACAGACAGGCTGTCTAATGCTTTTGGTACTTCAAGCCTAACATTTCCCCTCTCAACTCTTGTTGGTTGAGATAGAGCATGCAAGTATCTGCTTTAGCCTTGTCCTGCAAGGATGTGTAAGCTTGTACATCAATGATCCTCTCTTCATTTAGATTTCTGAGTGACCTGGCATTTATTGTGTATTCCTTTGCTTTGTTGCTCTCTCTAAATGTATGACCTTGCACTGTTGTTTGCCGCTTGTGTGCCTGCTACACCCAGTTCATTGATGTCTTCCTCTTCACAGTTAACCACACTGCAGCTTTTGTTATCAGTGACAACCTTCTTAATTCTAATCTTGTATTTCAATTCAAAACATTCATATACTAAGTTCAAACTTCTGAACCCCACTCCTTATAGCTTTCCAGTCAATAAAATGCTTTTCAACCAGTATTTTTGATTTTCATCCCTGAGTCCAGTTTTAACCCAATTTCCATTTTCCCTTGAATCCTATGGCCAGTTACTTTTTGATATGTTTGGACAAATGCCTTGCTAAAATTCCTGTAAGCACAACCCTCATTAAAACTCTTCTTAAAAATAATCCTTCAGCTAGTCAGGCCCAACTTTCTGTTAATTAAATCACACTGACTTCCCTTGGTCAATTTGTGCCTTTCTGAATACTAATAATAACTTTTATGACCATAAGACCATATAACAATTACAGCACGGAAACAGGCCATCTCGGCCCTTCTAGTCTGTGCCGAACGCTTACTCTCACCTAGTCCCACTGGCCCGCACTCAGCCCATAACCCTCCATTCCTTTCCTGTCCATATACCTATCCAATTTTACTTTAAATGACAATCCCAAACCTGCCTCTACCACTTCTACTGGAAGCTTGTTCCACACAGCTACCACTCTCCGAGTAAAGAAATTCCCCCTCGTGTTACCCTTAAACTTTTGCCCCCTAACTCTCAACTCATGTCCTCTTGTTTGAATCTCCTCTACTCTCAATGGAAAAAGCCTATCCACGTCAACTCTATCTATCCCCTTCATAATTTTAAATACCTCTATCAAGACCCCCCTCAACCTTCTACGCTTCAAAGAATAAAGACCTAACTTGTTCAACCTTTCCCTGTAACTTAGGTGCGGAAACCCAGGTAACATTCTAGTAAATCTTCTCTGTACTCTCTCTATTTTGTTGACATCTTTCCTATAATTCAGTGACCAGAACTGTACACAATACTCCAAATTTGGCCTTACCAATGGCTTGTACAATTTTAACATTACATCCCAGCTCCTGTACTCAATGCTCTGATTTATAAAGGCCAGCGTACCAAAAGCTTTCTCCACCACCCTATCCACATGAGATTCCACCTTCAGGGAACTATGCACCATTATTCCTAGATCACTCTGCATTCTTCAATCCCCTACCATTTACCATGTATGTGATAGGAGTGAACTGGATCATTTGGCCCATCAAGTCTGTTCTGCCATTTAATCATGACTAATACATTTTCTCTCACACCCCATTCTCCTGTCTTCTCCCTGTAACCTTTGACTAATCAAGAACTAATCAACCTCCACTTTAAGTATGTACAATGACTTAATCTCTGCAACTGTCAGTAACATACTGTCCACACCAACGAGGTAAAAATGGGATGGGGAAAAGTATCTAGAGATTCAGCGGGAGATGCTCATGGAGTGAGTACTGTTTTAGATTCGCTCCATAACCTTTACTTTTTTTAACCTTTGATCACCCTTATTCAACTTATTTTTACCTACACCAAAAGATTCTTGCTATTTTCTTGGGCTTATCGTTAAGAGTTTATTGTGAATTTTTGAAGATATGCAAACAGAAATGGCTCTTAGATCTAAAGGACGAGAACCGGGGCGTAACCCGAACGGTAATGGAAAGAAGCAAGCTCAACCGCAACGCACTGAATTAACTTATGAACTGTTTATGGAGGTTTTGGATAAAAAATTCGATGAACTACAACAAGTTTTTAAACAAGATATAAAGGCCTTTCAAGATTATATGGTTAAGACGGATTCAGTAATTAACCAGCAGCAAGTTCTTATTGCGTCTCTGCAAGAAGAAGCTCGGAAACGAGATTTGACAATTGAAAAATTGCAACAGGATTTAATTTCGACCATTAAGCTGGTGGAAACACTTAAAGCCAAGAGTGTCGACTTTGAGAATCGGTCCAGAAGACAGAACCTACGTATACTTGGTCTCCCAGACGGCATAGAAAAAGGCGATCCTTCAAAATATTTTGCTCATCTTTTAAAAGATGCGTTCCCGTCGGTTTTCCCAGAGAATCCCCCGTTACTCGATCGAGCACATAGAATTTGGCATCGTTCATCAAGTGCTCCAGCTAAACCCTCGGTTGTAATTGTCCGGTTTCACTGTGTACACGACAAAGAACAACTTATTCGTGTGGCTCGGCGGGCTGGAATGATTAAATTTCAAGAGTACCACTTCCGTTTGGTTGAAGATTTTAGTCCTGAAGTTATGAAGAAAAGGCTTCTTTTTAAACCTCTGATGTCTGAATGTTATGAGAAAAATCTAAAACCTGTGCTCTTATACCCTGCGAAGCTTAGAATCTCTCCGTCGAATGCTCCACGCCAGGTTTTCCTTTCAACATCTGAAGCGAGAAAGTATCTGGAGGAGAACTTCCCTACAGCCATAGACACTAATCCCTAATAAATGAGTGATTCTGATCGTGTAAGATGGTTTTTGATTCCTTAAACCAGGGTTAGTCTCTGGTTATTGGTGTAGGTTTATCCTATACTTTATATTTAAGTTAAAGTGTGTTTTCGATATATTAATCGCTCTGTTTTATACACTTTAACCATTATACTATATTTTTGACTATTATTTTTGTTCCCTCGAAGGTATATTTTTAACCTTTCGAAGGGAAATTCTTTTTTTTATTAAGATGGTGGTTTTTTGGAAAAATATTCTTGGTTTTGTTTAAGATGGTGTTATTTTTTCTTTTCTCGTCTTCTTCCTATAATGCATCGCTTATCATAGTTTAAATATTTCTTGATTTGTTTGGGTTATAACCCGATTTATAAGCTTTTAGTGATTATATTCTTTTTTTTTACAACTAAGTATATTAAGAAGCGTGGTTTTTAGTTTAGTGATTATAATTTTAAAGTCGGGGTGGTTTTTTTAATATATATCCTTTATATACAGAGTGGTCTTCCGCTGATATGGGGGTAGAATTAGTCTCATTTTTTCCTTTTTCTAGCCATATTTTGGCTTTTTTTTCTTTTTCTTGTGGGGGTGGGGGATGGTCTGTTTTCTAATTTTATTTTTCTTTTACCAGTTTGTTTTAGTTTTTTCATTTGGGCTGTTTCTGAACTACAAATATGTCTACGATGTCGTCACTTCCGGGTCCGCTCTTTATTTTTGTTCCTCTTCCGGGTGCATGAGTTTATAATTTGGTTAACCTTTTCTATACCAAAGGGTTGACTTTAGAAGCATGGCTCAGACCATTAATTTTGTGTCTTGGAATACTAATGGTTTAAACCATCCGATTAAACGAAAGAAGATTTTCAAAGTATTCCAAAGACTTAATGCTCATATCATTTTTGTACAAGAAACTCATGTGAGGAAGGAGGACAAATATCGCTTTTTTAGGTCTTGGCGGGGTCAACAGTATCATTCAAATTCGAATGCCAAAGTTAAGGGAGTTTCAATTTTTATTGACTCCTCTATTGCATTTGTTCAACACGATATCTTTTCAGATCCGAATGGTAGATTTTTGTTAATTACGGGTTTACTTTGTAATAAAAAGGTTGCTATGGTTAATGTTTATGCTCCAAATGTGGATTGTCCTGATTTTTTTAAGTCCTTATTTACTTCTTTACCTAATCTAAATGAATATAAGTTAATAATGGGTGGTGACTTTAATTGTTGTTTAAATCCTTTGATGGACAAATCTATATCTATTCAGACTTTACCCAATAAGTCAGCCACTTGTATTAACTCCTTTTTGACTGATAATGGAATTTTTGACATTTGGAGATTTCGGCATCCTAACGACAAAGAGTTTTCTTTTTTCTCACATGTTTATCATTCCTATTCGAGAATTGATTATTTTTTTATTGACTCTTGTTTTATTCCTTCGGTAATTGGTTGTAATTATGATATTATAGCTCTCTCTGACCATGCTCCATTAAAACTTTCTATTAAATTTATGGATACAGCTTCTAATGTTAGACAATGGCGATTTCACTCTACCTTATTGCAAGGTCCGGACTTTATTAAATTTATGAAGGAGCAGATCGATTTCTTCTTTTCAACTAATTCCACGGATGATATTTCTTGCGGAACACTTTGGGACACTTTTAAAGCGTATATACGTGGACAGATTATTTCTTACTCTGTTGGTCTGAGAAAACGCATTAAGAAGGAAACTCTTTTATTGGTTGATAAAATTAAAGAGATTGACAAGAAATATTCGATCACTCCTAGTAAGGAGCTTTATAAATAAAGGGTTGAACTTCAAATGGAACATAGTTTATTACTTACATCTCCGATTGAAAATCAATTAATGAAAACCAGATCTGATTTTTATATACATAGTGATAAATCAGATAAACTGTTAGCTAGTCAGTTGAAGAATGTTTTGGTTAAACGTCAAATCACTAAGATTCGTCAGCAGAATGGGGATTTGACAGTTAACCATGATGAGAAAAATAAGCCATTTCAAGACTTTTATACCTCCCTGTATCAATCTGAATTCCCTCAGGATCATAATACCATGTGTGATTTCCTTGGGAAATAGAATTTTCCAAAATTATCATCCGATGATCTTTCAATATTAGATACTTCGATTACGGATGCAGAAATTAAAGGGGTTATTTCCTCAATGAATTCTGGGAAAGCACCAGGTCCAGATGGGTATACAGTAGAATTTTTTAAATGTTTTTCCGCTACTCTTTCTCCTTGGTTATGCAGGGTTTTTGAAGAAGCAATTAGATTGGGGAATTTGCCACAATCTTTTTATAGAGCTTCCATTTCTTTAATACTGAAGAAAGATAAAGACCTTACTGACTGTGCATCCTATAGACCAATATCTTTATTGAATGTGGACTCCAAGATCTTTTCCGAGTTACTGGCTTCCAGGCTGGAGAAGGTATTACCCCAAATTATTTCGGAAGATCAAACCGGTTTTATTAAAAATCGCTATTCTTTTTTCAATGTTAGGAGATTACTGAATATTGTTTATACTCCTTCACATAGCACTTCAGAATGTGTTATTTCATTAGATGCGGAGAAAGCATTTGATAGAGTTGAATGGCCTTACTTATTTTATGTGTTGGAGAAGTTTAATTTTAGTCCGACATTCATTTTTTGGATTAAACTGATTTATCACACTCCAGTAGCCTCGGTGTTTACTAATAATCAAAGATCTCCCTTTTTTCGTTTATTTCGGGACACTAGACAAGGTTGTCCTCTTAGCCCATTACTATTTAACATTGCTTTAGAACCTTTGGCAATTGCTATCAGAGAATCACAGGATATTTTGGGTATTAATCGTGGGACAGATATTCATAAGGTATCTTTGTATGCAGATGATTTATTATTATTCATTTCTAACCCTGAGAAATCTATTCCAGCAGTTCTATCATTGTTGGCTCAATTTAGTGAGTTTTCTGGGTATAAGTTAAATCTTAATAAGAGTGAATTGTTTCCTTTGAATAGACAGGTCCCAAGTTATGGAAATTTACCTTTTAAATTAGTTAATGACTCTTTTACTTACTTAGGGATTAAAATCACAAAAAACCATAAAGAATTATTTAGGTTTAATTTTTTACCCTTAATTGATCAGATTAAAGGCTTGTTTACTAAGTGGTCACCATTATCTTTATCTCTGATAGGTAGGATTAATGCTATTAAGATGGTTATTTTACCTAAGTTTTTATATATTTTTCAAGCGGTACCAATTTTTATTCCGAAATCTTTTTTTACTAATGTTGATTCAAAAATTTCCTCATATATATGGCAGAATAAAAATCCCAGGTTAGGTAAAATATACTTACAGAAGACAAAGAAGAAAGGTGGGTTGGCATTACGTAATTTCAGATTTTATTATTGGGCAGTTAATATTAGATATTTGTTATGTTGGTTGAAAGACTGGGATGGTTCTTTTGGCCCTCATTGGGTGAGTTTGGAAATTAAATCAGTACCAGGTTATGCTCTGGGTTCTATTTTAGGGACTTCTCTCCCTTTTGCTCTTTCTAAATTGCCGAAACGAATTGACAACCCGATAGTTAAATATTCCTTACGTATATGGTTTCAATTTCAGAAATTTTTCGGGTTGACTCAATTCGTTTTAAATATTCCTATTGTATCTAATTGTTTTTTCCACCCTTCAATTATAGATCAAGCTTTTTTGGCTTGGAAAACTAAGGGTTTACTAAGATTTTCTGATTTATTTTCGGACAATTGTTTTATGTCTTTTGAGCAATTATCTAATAAATATAATTTGCCTAGATTTCATTTTTTTAGATATTTACAGGTTAGGCATTTTTTAAGTACGGTACTTCCCACGTTTCCAAATCTTGTCTCTTCAGATATTTTGGAGAGTTTGTTCGAATTAAACCCTTTTCAAAAAGGGCTTATATCAAAACTTTATAATATAATTATGAAGATATGTTCAGAACCCCTTTATAAGACAAAAAATGATTGGGAAAGAGAGCTTAATCTTATTATTCCTATTGAGAATTGGGATAGAATTCTTCAATTAGTTAATACATCATCTATATGTGCTAAACATTCATTAATACAATTTAAGGTCGTACATATGTCCAAGGATAAATTAGCTCATTTTTATTCTTATATAAACCCTATTTGTGATAGATGTCAATTTGAAATCGCGTCTTCAACTCATATGTTTTGGTCATATCCACTTTTGAAAAAATATTGGAAAGATATTTTTAATATTATCTCTGCGGTATTGAACATCGATTTACAACCCCATCCTATTACCGCAATTTTTGGTTTACCAATGATGGACTCACTTCATTTATCTTCTTCCGCCTGTCGAATGATTGCATTTCTCACTTTGATGGCTAGAAGATCTATTTTGTTGAATTGGAAGGAAATTAATCCTCCCACTGTATTTCATTGGCTTTCTCAAACTGTTATGTTTAAATTTAGAAAAAATTAGAAGTGGTGTATTCGATACTTCTATTAAATTTGAAGAGATATGGAGACCATTTATTCAATATTTTCATATGATGTAATATGACCCTGTTCCAAGCTTATTGGATTTTCCAGCTTTAATCTTATTTATGTTGAGAGGATCGGAGTTGACGACACTGATGATTATGTATTCTTGTGAGATATTATAAACAGCCCTTTTTTTTCCTTTTTAGTTTTTCTTTTTTTTCTTTTTTTTGCTTCTTTTTTCTTCTTCATTAGTTATTAGATTAGTAGTTAAGTCAATTTTGCAATCATTTTCTTTTTCTTTTTTCTGTTTTTTTATATCATATATTATGAAATACCTAGATTTACCTTGTTCATACATATACTGTATGGTCCATGTTTTGGGAAAACTCATTTATACTGTAATCATTGCTTATGTATTCTTTCATGTGTAATGGGAATTTGTATGTTTGTAATCCCTTTATTAATATATCAATTGTATTTTGCTCATAATATTATTAATAATAATAAAGAGATTGAAAAAGAAAGGAAAAGGATCTAGATATGGGCACTTCTCTGGAATTTATGTAGTTCTCCAAGGATTGATGGAAACCAAGTGAGTTGGCCTATGACTGGTGAGAATTTCCGTAGAACTGCTCTGAGAAATCAAGATAGGCCTTTAGAAAATCTCCCGGACTTGGCCCAATATTTGGTCATACTTCAAACAGGAGTTCAACCCAAAGATTTGGCAGAGGAGTATAAAAACCAGACTGCAGAGTCTTCAGATGAGAGACGGGATTAGAATGGGGACTTTTGGAGCAATTCTGGAGATGTTGAGTGAGGGGTTAAATATTTTCACCAGGGTTGGTGGGAGATTAAATCACACTGCTCTGGGTGCAGGGTGGGCCAGGTACCCTCACAACTTCTAAATCAGCATTTAAAGTGCTATGTTAAGCGAGCATGTTACATTGGCACTAGAAGCGTGCTGACGCTGGTGGACAGCCCTTTATACAATCCTCACTGATTTGATGCAACCAACACACTTTAATGTGCAGTTGAATACTTTGATGTACATGTGACAAAAAGAGCTAATCTTTGAATCATTTTTAAAAATGTTATGGAAGGCTGGAAATAAAGCAGAGTGGTTAGCGTGAAGGTGAGGGGACAAAAGGCCTGCAGAATGAACCAGAATCAAGTTTAATACCACTGACAGCACGAGTGAATCTGCAGATGCTAGAAATAAATAAAAACACAAAATGCTGGCAGAACTCAGCAGGCCAGACGGCATCAATGGGAGGAGGTAGTGACGACGTTTCGGGCCAAAACCCTTCATCAGGAGCGAAGTAACATGGGATGGTCAAGGGGGGATAAGAAGTGGGGGGAGGGATAAAGTAGAGAGCTAGGAAGTGATAGGTTGGAGGGAAATGGGCTAGGGGGGAAGATGGAGAATTATGGGAAATAAAAGAGAAAGAAAGGTAGGGCTGGGGGCAGATTATAGTGAGGGGGGAAAAAGAGAGAGAAAGAGAACCAGACAGAAATAATAGATAGGGATGGGGGTAAGGGGAGGGGCAGGGGTATCAACGGAGGTCTGTGAGTTGGATGTTCATGCCGGCAGGTAGGAGGCTACCCAGGCGGGAGATAAGGTATTGCTCCATTGACCTGCGCGCGGCCTCATCTTGACAGTAGAGGAGGCCATGGACAGACATGTCGGAGTGGGAGTGGTCTGTGGAATTGAAGCGTGTGGCCACAGGGAGATCCCGCCACTGCTGGAGGACAGAGCGCCGGTGTTCGGCGAAACGGTCTCCCAGTCTGCGGCGGGTCTCCCCAATGTATAAATGGCCACATCGGGAGCACCGGATACAGTATATCACCCCAGATGACTCGCAGGTGAAGTGGTGCCTCACCTGAAAGGACTGTCTGGGGCCTAGGATGGTAGTGAGGGAAGAAGTGTGGGGGCAGGTGTAGCCCCCATCCCAGGCCCCCGACAGTCCTTTCAGGTGAGGCACCACTTCACCTGCGAGTCATCTGGGGTGATATACTGTATCCGGTGCTCCCGATGTGGCCATTTATACATTGGGGAGACCCGCCGCAGACTGGGAGACCGTTTCGCCGAACACCGGCGCTCGGTCCTCCAGCAGTGGCGGGATCTCCCTGTGGCCACACGCTTCAATTCCACAGACCACTCCCACTCCGACATGTCAGTCCATGGCCTCCTCTACCGTCAAGATGAGGCCACACGCAGGTCAATGGAGCAATACCTTATCTCCCGCCTGGGTAGCCTCCTACCTGCTGGTATGAACATCCAACTCACAGACCTCCGTTGATACCCCTGCCCCCCCCCCTTACCCCATCCCTATCTATTATTTTAGTCTGGTTCTCTTTCTCTCTCTTTTTTCCCCCCTCATTATAATCTCCCCCCAGCCCTACCTTTCTTTCTCTTTTATTACCCATAATTCTCCACCTTCCCCCTAGCTCATTTCCCTCCAACCTATCACTTCCTAGCTCTCTACTTTATCCCTCCCCCCACTTCTTATCCCCCCCTTGACCATCCCATGTTACTTCACTCCTGATTAAGGGTTTCGGCCCAAAACGTCGTAACTACCTCCTCCCATAGATGCTGTCTGGCCTGCTGAGTTCTGCCAGCATTTTGTGTTTTTATTTAATACCACTGACATATGTTGTGAAATTTGTTGTTTTGAGACAGCAGTACAATGCAATACGTAACAAAAAAAACTATAAATTACAATAAGAAATGCTGCAAAAAATAAAGAAATAATGCAATAAGAGAGCAGAAATACTGAAATAGTATTCATGGATAGACTCACTGTCCATTCAGAAATCTGATGGCAGAGGAGCAGAAGCTGTTGCTGAAACATTGAATTTGTGTCTTCAGGCAGTACAGGAGTCCTAGGTCCCAGACTACCAGGTTCAGGAACAGATATTACCCCTTAACCATCAGGCCTCTGAACCGTTGTGAATAACTTCACACCTTGTCCTGAACTGGCTCCACAACCTATAGACTCGCTTTCAAAGACTTTGCAACTCATGTTCTCAATATTATTTTTTTTCTCAGCTCAGGCTGTTAAAACCTGAGGTATGGACATAGCCAAGCACACTCATTTTTCAGTTGCTAAGGACTTTCTGACTGTTCTGGTGCTGTTTAATTGTGACTTTCTCAAGATTTACATAAATGTTGCTGTATAGGCCCAATGTATACCCTGTTCATGTTCCAGAGTCTTTCAAAATCCTCCTTTAATTCAGCATACTTCTGGTATTTTTCACATCAATTTCTGTATGTGTTTGGAATGGCAATATCTATTAATTAAGCTGTATCCTTGTATACTTGTTTATCCTGTATTATTATATCTGTGCGGTTATTATGGATTGTCCTATCTGTAATAATGGATGTTGTAATATAATTTGTGGGATTCTGACACTAAAACTGCATCAGGCTTGTATTTATAGTAAGTATGGTGTCTTTTAAGAGTACAAACATGTACAAAAAAGAAAAAATCTGGTGATGCTGGAAATTGAGCAATACAAAAATCTACTCTTCAGCTTTTTTTCTGCAGTCTTGCCGAAGGGTTTCAGCCCAAAATGTCAACTGTACTCTTTTCCGTAGATACTCCCTGGCC
This sequence comes from Hemitrygon akajei, assembly GCF_048418815.1. Taxonomy (NCBI): domain Eukaryota; kingdom Metazoa; phylum Chordata; class Chondrichthyes; order Myliobatiformes; family Dasyatidae; genus Hemitrygon; species Hemitrygon akajei. The sequence goes on along the minus strand of NC_133137.1, from coordinate 46,278,355 downwards.
TGCTGAGTTCCTCCAGCATTTTGTGTGTGTTGTCTTTTATGAGTTTTGTTTTAAAGCAAGATTTTGGTGAATGGAAAACCTACAGCACAATACAGGCCCTTCAGTGCTTGCCACTTGATTGTGCCTGTGTAAGTGATCAGATTGAGTTAAACTGCTGCAGGAGCCTGTAATGTGTTGGATTGTTTCTGGTTTCTCTTGGCATTTTCTGCATTTATTGTATTGAATTTGTTGGTCTTTTATTATTTATTTTTGATAATTTTTTTGTGTTAACCGCTTGGCCCTATATTGCCACAAGGAACCCCTCTGTTTCTTGGAAGAAGTCTTCAACTCTGAGCCAGGCGTTTGACGCTTCCTTGTTAACATCTGCTCAGATTGTTGGGGTGTCTTACATGGAGGGTCATACTCTTCCATTGGTTAACTTTTCCTTCCATAATAATAATTTCTTCATTTTTCTGGGTTCTGCTTTCAGTTAAGTTTGGTGGTGTGAACTTCTTATCAGAATTGCATATGATCACATGTCATGGTAAATTCTATTTTCGTTGATGAAAATATATCCTTAGAAGTTTTATCTGACTGTTTGTAATTTTATGTCTATTATTGCTCTTCCTTCTGTCCTAGGTAGTGTTAATCAAAGTGTTTGAGTGTACGTAGTATTTTCTAAAATTTGTCGTATTAGAATAATATCAATAGTTTTTTTCATATTTACACAGTTTGTCTTTTCCACATTGGTTGTGTATAGTTTTTCATTGATTTTCTTGTATTTCTACATTCTACTGTGAAAACCTGCAAAAGAAATTAACCTCAGGGTAGTATAAGGTGACATAAAGTGGTGCAAGGAAGTTTGTGAACGCTGTAGAGTTTTCTCTATTTCTGCATAACTATGACCTAAAATGTCATCAGATCTTCTCTTAAATCCTAAAACTAGATAAAGAGAAAAAATAAGTGATAAATATTGAGAACTTGAGATGAAGAGTGCTTGAAAGTGAATCTATAGCTTATGGGAATAGTTCAGTGATGCAGCGAGTGAAGTTATCCCCTTTGGTTCAAGAGCCTGATGGTTGAGGGGTCGTAACTATTCCTGAACCTGATGATATGGGTCTCGAGGCTCCTGTACCTCCTTCCTGATGACAGTGAAAAGAGAGGATTGTCTGGATAGTTGGGGTCCTTGATGATGGATGCTGTTTTCCTGTGACAACGCTCCATGTAGGTGTGATAGTAGAGAAGAAGAAGAAGAAAGCCCTTAACTCCGAGTGGAGTTATCAGGGTGCCATCATGACAGCGTTTTTTTAGCAGGCTTTCTTGTTTTTACGAGGCCGAGTTGCTAGCTCGACGCTCAATCCAGCATGGATGGAAAGCATGCAAGGGAGCCAGCTGGATTCGAACTTGGGAGCCTTCACTCCAAAGTCCGGCGCTGATGCCACTGTGCCACCAGCCAGCTATGGAAGAGAGGGCTTCATCCATGATGGACTGGGCTGTATAGTGTTGTGTATTTTAATAGTTCACTAATATTTGAGTAATATTGTACGTGTGTGTGTGTGTCTATATTATACAGTTTGATTAAGCATTCTTTATTTGATAGATAGATAGATAGATAGATACTTTATTCATCCCCATGGGGAAATTCAACTTTTTTTCCAATGTCCCATACACTTGTTGTAGCAAAACTAATTACATACAATACTTAACTCAGTAAAAAATATGATATGCATCTAAATCACTATCTCAAAAAGCATTAATAATAGCTTTTAAAAAGTTCTTAAGTCCTGGCGGTAGAATTGTAAAGCCTAATGTTTACATAATCCGTTATGGGTTATATGTAAGTGCATGAATGGCTTACATCAATATTCCACCACATATTTCTGCACCTCACTAAATGGTATAAATACGTTTATCCCTGGGGTCCCATGTTTTTTTTACATATAGTTTTATGTTTTGGAGTTACAAAACATACCAGTAGTGAAGAGTAAATTTTAAAATGAACCCTACTTGTTGAAGCACAGTGATGATGTTTAAGTTTTTTAAAAAAGCACAGTATGTTGTTTTTCTTCAGAAGGAGGAAAGAGATGGTTGAGTTTAAAAGGAAGGCAGAAAATGGATGAAATTCATGGGTTCAAAACTTTATTAATTTGTTAAATCAAGCAAAACAGTCTAGCACAGTGATCACCCCTATCCATGACCCTGATGGGCCAAATCAACATTGTCAAAATGAACATCTTTCCTAAGTTTTTATACTTTTTTCAATCTATACCAATTTTCATTCCTAAAGCCTTTTTTGACTCGCTAGACTCAGTCATATCATCCTACCTATAGAAGGGCAAGCATCCTTGACTGAATAAAGTTCATCTTCAAAAATGTAGAAGCGTTGGGGGCATGGTTCTGCCCAATTTCCACCTATACTACTGGGAGGCTAACATTCATTGTCTCATCTTTTTGTCTCATTTTTATAATCAATCCGACTACCCAATATGGGTGACAATGGAGCTGAACTCTACTAAGAATGTTTCCATCTCTGCACTTCTTGGATCTGCACTCCCTTTTCACATGTCTGAACCAATTGTTAATCCTGTTATCAGGCACACCCAGAGAGTGTGGGCTCAGTTAAGAAAGCATAGTGGCCTCCATGGCCTTTCAAGTCCTATTCTACATAATCATCTCTTCCAGCCTTCTATACATGATTCAACATTTCAAGACTAGTACAGAAAGGACATCAAACACTTTTAAAGATTTTTTTTAGACAACTGCTTTGCATCATTTGAACATCTGTCTGCAAAGTTTAATCTACCCAACACTCATTTCTTTAGATATTTGCAAATTAGACATTTTATCCTCCCTCTGATACCAAACTTCCCTGAGACACCCGGCACAAACGTCATTGATATGTTTTCTCTGTATGAATCCATTGCACAAAGGTCTAATATCTTTTATCTGCGACAAGCTGGTGGCTCTGAGGTAAGCCTCTCTTGACAAAATTAAAACTGCCTGGGAGCAAGATTTAAACTTTTCAATGTCGGTTGAGGTATGGGATGAAGTCCTCAAATTAGTTAACTCAACCTGTTTATGTGCCCGCCACTGCCTGTTACAGTTCAAGGTCGTACACATATGTCTAAAACTAAATTATTTCGCATTTACCCAGATGTTAATCCCTGTTGCGACAAATGCAAAAGGGGCGAGGCTTCCCTTATTCATATGTACTGGACATGCCCTAGTTTGGAAAAATACTGAAAAGATTTTTTCCAAACTCTATCCCAAATACTTAATTATAATTTGGAACCCAACACTTTGATTGCTCTTTTTGGCACCTCCGGAGAGGGGGACATGCACCTAAGTCCGACTAAACGTCACACACTGTCTTTTGCTTCTCTGCTGGCCAGGCATGCAGTTTTGCTCAGGTGGAGGGATGCTGCCCCACCCACCCACGCTCAGTGGCTCAGGGACATCATGTCCAGTCTATACCTTGAGAAGATCCACTATTCAATCCTCAATTTGGAAATGAAGTTCCAAAAGGTGTGGGGACCCTTTCTTAAATATTTCCAAAATTCCCAGCCAGACTAAAGGTCCATTCTTTCTCCCTTTTCTCAGTACATAAATCCCTGACTTTCAGCATTTTCCGGTAAAACTCTTCGGACTCAAATTTGTTATCATACAACAGCCTATGTATTAGTAAAATACACCTTCTCTATACCAATGCAGCTTTGTGGGAACACAAAGGTTCTGTTTAAACCTTTTTGCCAGTGCATTGATGGCTTGGAGTTGGGGACTGGGAGTGGTGGGGCAATAAAGCATGTTTGTACTATGGGTGCATCTCTTTCATAAATGTGAACTGTACATTTGATACATTTGTTATACACTGTACAATCCTCTTTTATACCATGCTCTGTTTATTTTTAAAAATAAAAATATTGTTGAAAAAAATTCACGGGTTCATAAACAGTGAGTTCTGAGTGACAATAATGATAATAAATAACAAAACAAAGCAGAAATGGCTGACTACATCAGGAAGATAGACACATTTGATTGCACAAGGGATAACTGTTTATGTATACTGAACAAACTGAGCAGCATTTTGAAGCAAATGAAATAGCTAATACGAAGTAAGTGCCAGTGTTGTTAAGTGTAATTAGTGGGAAAATATATAGTTTGCTTAGAAGTTTAACTGTTTCAACCAAAACAGCTGAAATAAATTTTGCTGATATCATGAAAGTAATGCACAAACAGTTAGAACTGAAACCATTGTTGATTGCAGAATGCTTTAGGTTTCCTAAGTAGAATCAAAAGGAAAGGGAGTCCTTTTGTTTGTGTGGCTGAATTAAAGAGATTGTCCAAGCATTGCCAGTTCAGTAACGGGCTTATTAATGTTGCACTGTGAGATTATTTAGTTTGTGAAATTCTACAGGAGTACATTCAAAAATGTCTCCTAACTGAAGCACTGCTGATATACAACAGAGAACTTATACTGGAGAAAAGATAACTGCTGTGGGAATGACATTCATAACAGCAACTGACAGGGCACATTGAGTTTTTACGTGGTAAAAGCAAGAGGGCCAGCATTGTGGGGTCACGATTGGCGGAGACAACTACAACTTGATTGGAGATCCATCCATCATTTGCATGCCACAAATAGAGTCAACTGGAAGTGAATTAAGAAAGATACTGGATAATGCCACAACAGTGTTCAAGGATGCCACCATAAAACTCAAATATATCAAGGATAAAATAGTGATAAAGGAAAATGCCACATCAAAGTTTTACAAAGCCAGTTCAGTTCCTTATACCATTTGTGATAAAGTAGCCAGTGAACTAGATTGCATGGAGGCCGAAGGAATTCTTTCCAAGGTTGAGTGGAGCCATGTGGTCTCAGTAGCCAAAAGAAATGTATCTGTCAGGATCTGTGGTGATTTTACTGGAAGTAGGTCAATACCTTATTGCCCAGGGTAGAGGATACCTTTGCAAACCTTTCTGGAGGGACGCACCTCAGCACAGTAGACTTAGTGGAGGCCTACCTACAGATGGAGATGGAAGAAGAATCCAAAGTGTTTCTCACCATAATCACTCACAAAGGCCTTTATCACTATAACAGGCTTATTTTTGGAGTATCCACTACTTGTAGGATTTTCCATTCAAGTGCTTTGGTGTTTCTCTACTGGCCCATGATACAACCATTCAATATACCTGACACACATCTATAGATGTTTGTCATGCTGAATCTTCACAAACTTCTAAGGAAGTACAGGTGCCGCCGTGCTAAGCCCAGTTCAAATCCTCTGAAATGATAACACCAAGGAATTTAAAGCTGATGACACTCTCTACCTCTGAATGCTTAGTGAGGACTGGCTCATTGTCCTCCAGTTTCCTCCTCCTGAAACCAATAGATCAGCTCAGTGGTGTCGTCGGCACACTTAAATATGGTATTGGAGCTGTGCTTAACTGCACGGTCATAAATATAACGTGAGTAGAGCATGGGGCTAAGCACACAGCCTTGTGATGCTCCTATACTGATGTAGATTGTGGAGGAGATGATGTTCCCAATCCAAGTCTTGAAGCTTATCAATTGGTTTTGAGGGGATGATGGTATTGAACGCCAAATTGTAGTTAATAAAAAGCATCCTGATCTGCGCTGTCCAGGTGTTCTAGGGTTGAGTGAAGATCCAATGAAATAGCATCTGCTGTGCCAATAGGCAAACAGGAGCAGATCCAAGTCACTTCTTAGACAGGAGTTGATGTGTTTTCGCCAACCTCTCAAAGCACTTCTTCACAGTGGATGTAAGTGCTACTGGGCAATAGTCATTGAGGCAGGTTACCACGTTCTTCACAGGCACCTGTATAACTGAAGCTTGCTTGAAGCAGGCAGGTACCTCAGACTACTAAAGTAAGAGGTTAAAGATACTAGTAAGCACTCCAGCCAGTTGATTAGCACAGTTCTTTAGTACTCAGCCAGGTACCCCATGTGAGCTGATTGTTTTCTATGGGTTCACCCTCCTGAATGAAGGATGCTCACATGTTAGCCTTGAATACTGAAATCACCGGGTCATCGGGGGCTGTGGAAGTTCATGAAGGTTCCTCCATGTTTTGGCAGTCAAAGCAAGCTTAGGAGGTATTGAGCTCATATGGGAGTGAAGACTTGTTGTCATCTATTTTGCTTGATGTTACTTTGTAAGAAGTAATAGCGTTCAAGCCCTGGGGGTGAGTATCCCCCAGTGACTCATGTTTGGTCTGGAATTACCACTTTGAGTATGAAATGGCTTTCTGGAGGTCACACTTTGACCTCTTTTACCTTACTTAAGTCACCAGACCTGAATGTCACTGTTCTGGCCCTCAGCAGATTGTGAATTTCATGGTTCATCCACAGCTTCTGGTTCAGGAAGACTGAATGATTTTGTGGGGCCACACTCATCCATGACCATTTTAATGAAATCAGTGACAATCATGGGGTATTTCTTAAGGTCCTCTGGGTGCTTGAACACAACCCAGTCCACTGACGCAAGGCAATCCTGTAGCCGCTCCTTTGCCTTCCGTGACCACCTCATTGTTGTCCTCAACTTTGGAGCCTTGCTCTTTAGCCTCTCCCTATACTGTATGCAGCTAGGAAAAGGACAGCCAAGTGATCAGATTTACTAAATTGCAGTCCAAGCATGGAACGGTAGTATGCGGTCTAGCATGTTGGGACCTCTGGTGCTGCAGGTTATATACTGATGATAACTGGGCGGAGATTTCTTCAAACAAGCTTGATTGAAGTGGCCGACTATGATTTAAAATGCATCAGGTGGGCTGTTTCTAGTTTGGTGATGGCAGCATTCAATGTCTCGAATAACTAGTTAACATCACCATATGTAAGCTGCAATCAGGATCACTGAAGAGAACTCTGTTGGTAAGTAGAACGGTCAGTACTTAATCATTAGATTTAAAGTTGGGGGAAGAAGACTGTGACAAGACCAAGACCACTGTGTCCAAGCACCACTGAGACTTTATCATGAAACGCAAACCCCCATCTTTTGCTTTCTCCAAATCACCAGTCCAGTCTATCTGATGTATTGAGAAGCCCTCGGGTCTGATCGCCAAATCCAGCATGTTTGGAGTTTTTCTCTGCAAAACATCAAACACAGCAATTTCTCATTTCTCTGTGATACAGCAATCTTGCTCTTGGGCCTTCAGTCTTGTTCTCCAGCGACTGTACATTTGCTAATAAGATGCTGGGTAGAAGGAGTCTCAATCCTCTGCGTCTCAGCCTAGCTTGGAGTCCTCCCCTCCTCCTTTCTTCTAGCCATGGAGCTGTACTAAAGGTCTGCTTAAAGTTCCCATACCTGCATGCTTGAGAGTTACATCTGCCAAGTTCTTCAGAAGGTCTTGAAATCACTAGTTCATTAACACAGTTCATTAGTTAAAGGGAAATTACAGGCTGCAGATTACAGTGGCAGTAATTCAGAACAGGTAGATTTAGAAGTTTTGTAGTAGACGCAATACTTTGCCATGGATCACTGCTGTAAATCTTGGTTTTTGGTAAACTGACTGAGGATTCTAATCACGGTACAGACTTAAAAGCTATTGATGCTGGAAATTTGAAATAAAGACAAACAATACTGGAGGCACAGGTAATAAGTGCCCCCTACCCATGAACAAGCGCCTGGGACACCATGGAATAGATCGGAATGGATTTGACAACTGCTTGTGGGGGAATCTTGTGCTGGGTGAGAACAGGGCATTTCTTCCTTGCCCTCCCTCCACACCAGCTCCCCAGAGTCGCAGCAATCAAGGGCTGGATGAGGCCATGTGGAGCTGAGTCATTTGCTCATGCACTGAGTCAGTGAGACCGGCTAGTGATCTCTCTTGCTGGACTCGTGTTCTCTCCCTTCACCACAGTTTCCACAATCGTCTCCTTCACACTGTGTTTGTTCATTTCCAACTGGCTGACTTCATATTATGAACAATACTCAGGAACAGTGTTGTTATAACCTGGGACTTACTGTACACAGTTTCTGCAGGGAAACAGAAGAAAATCATTCAAGGACCTTGGGTGTTTGATGATGCTCATGTGCCAAGCATTACACATTTCCTGGTTTTAAATTTGATTATTTTGTTCAGTATGTCACAAACACAGATTCTATTAAGAACCTAATGGTACTGGTTTATTCTTGTCACGTGTCCCAAATTACAATAAACTGCTTGTCTTGCCTACTGTTCATGCAGATCAAATCATTACTCAGTGCATTGAGATAGAAGTCACATTACAGGAAAGTAAGTTTATTAAAGTACATATACACATGTTTTTGCTGTTGTTTCTCCATGTGGGTGATTTTTTAGTTTTTGTGTGAGACAGGGATGGGGGGGGCAGGTGGGGGAAGGTTGCATGTTTCTGTTTCTTTTTCTTTTCATGTGGCGCTGGGATTGCAACTAGAGGGTGAAAGGGATTTGTCTTTCTTTCAGCTACTTCTATGGTTTTCTGTATTTTTATGGCTATCTGGAGAAGACAAATCTCAGAGTTGTATTGTGCATACACACTATGATAATAAAATGAACCTTTGAACACTACCTTCCGATTCATTTTCTTGCAGCATGTTCATGATTTAATGAAACACTGTAGAATTAATAAAGTGTACCAATAAGTACGGTGCATGTAAGCAATAAAGCAACGTGTATATTCAGGTATAGTGTTGGTTAGCAGGCAGCACCTACCATACTTAACAGATTTAAGATTATGTCTTGTTTTCCTTGGCAATGCTTGTCTGAATGTTCATTGTAAGTGTGGTCTCCTGCTGTTCCAGGTTTGAAGGTTCCCAGCAACTGTGAACTGGTGGTAGGGGGAGAGCCCCAGTGCTGGGCAGAAGGGCGATGTTTGCTATTTGATGATTCCTTCCTTCACACAGCATTCCATGGAGGTAAGACTGTAGTTAAAGATCACAGTTTCACTAACTTCTCATACTTAAATTCACCCTCTCGTATTTCAAACCCGCTAGGGTCTCTGTGCTGATGGCTGTTGAGTGCCAGTTCCATGTTGGAGTGAGTGAGAAGTGGGGTTTAGTCATCATCTGGCTCTTATCCCACAGGGACAATCTGTGCAAAGAGCCTTTGGAGTACAGTGTAGAATTAGTATTTTTCTTGTAGTTTAATTTTCCTGTGTCTACTTATAATTTTTATAATCACCTGCATGTGTGTAATTGTTCAGTGAATTTTCAGTAAATTTAGTATCGTTGAGTTTTTTTATATACAGAGAACTGTGGGTGCTTGGATGCCAGGGTGGTAGTAGCAGCAGGTACATTAGGGACATTTAAGACAGTCTTTAGATAGGCACATGGATGATAGAAAAATGGAGGGCTATGTAGGAGGGAGGGTTAGATTGATCTTAAAGCAGGGTAGAAGGTCAGCATAACATCATGAGCCGAAGGATCTATACGTAATGTTCTATGTTCTTAATCCATCTGACAGAGTTGGAGGAATCTCAGGTGGAATATAATTGGTAAATGGGTTGTTTCTGTGCTCTATGTTATAAATAATTAAGATAAAGACATAAAGGACAAGAGGACTTTCCAAACTTCAATCCAGAAAAAAAGTGTTTAAATGGGATATGGAATAAATCTGAATTATTGAATGTCTTTACCTTTACCCCTTGAGATTCATTTGAGAAATATACCAGGGTCCACCTATATAGTAAGAGGCTTTCCTCATTATATACGTTCTCTCATCCTTTCCTGCCTCCTCATTAACACAAGCATACTTCCCAATACAAGTTTCTGGGTAATGATTGGAAGTGGGATCCTGTTTACTGTAGCTGCTTGGGTCAATAAGGCATTGGTCAGACCACACTTGGAGCAGTGTGAGCAGTTTTGAGCCCCTTGTCTAACAAAGGATGTGCTGGCATTGGAGAAGATCCAGAGGAGATTCAGGAGAATGAATCTGGGAGTGAAAGGGTTGCCATATGAAGAACATTTGATGGCTTTGGGCTTGTACTTGCTGGAGTTAAGAAGAATGAGAGGGTGTCTCAATGAAACTAATTGAATATTGAAAGTCGTAGGCAGAGTGGACCAGAGGGTACAGTCTCAGAATATAGGGATGTCCCTTTACAATAGAGATGAAGAAGATTACTTTAGCCAAAGTGTGGTGAATCTACAGAATTCATTGTCACAGATGCCTGTGGAGGCCAAGCCACTGGGTATATTTTGTTACAAGAATCACTCCTTGTAATAATGATCAGTGAAGCACAGAGAGAATCTGTACTTACCGATGGAAGAACACCTGAACTTACACAACCAATACCTGTGTGATGACCTTCCACGAACAATCAAAGAACAGATGGAGTTCAACCCAGATAAGTGTGAAGTGGTTCATTTTGGTAGGTCAAATATGATGACAGAATATAGTATTAATGGTAAGACTCATGGCAGTGTGGGGGATCAGAGGGATCTTGGGGTCCGAGTCCATAGGACGCTCAAAGCAACTGCGCAGGTTGACTCTGTGGTTAAGAAAGCATATGGTGTATTGGCCTTCATCAATCATGGAACTGAATTTAGGAGCTGAGAGGTAATATTGCAGGTAATAGGACCCTGGTCAGACCCCACTTGGAGTACTGTGCTCAGTTCTGGTCGCCTCAGTACAGGAAGGATATGGAAACCATAGAAAGGGTGCAGAGGAGATTTACAAGGATGTTGCCTGGATTGGGGAGCATGCCTTATGAGAATAGGTTGAGTGAACTCGGCCTTTTCTCCTTGGAGCGACAGAGGATGAGAGGTGACCCGATAGAGGTGTATAAGATGATGAGAGGCATTGACTGTGCGGATAGTCAGAGGCTTTTTCCCAGGGCTGAAATGGCTGCCATAAGAGGGCACAGGTTTAAGGTGCTTGGGAGTAGGTACAGAGGAAATGTCAGGGTTAAGTTTTTTACGCACAGAGTGGTGAATGCGCAGAATGGGCTGCCGGCAACAGTGGTGGAGGCAGATACGATAGGGTCTTTTAAGAGACTTTTGGATAGATACATAGAGCTTAGAAAAATAGAGGGCTATGGAGAAGTCTAGTAATGTCTAAGGTAGGGACATGTTTGGTACAACTTTGTGGGCCAAAGGGCCTGTATTGTATTGTAGGTTTTCTATCTTTCTAACAGAAAATATAATACAAGTTAAAAAGGGGTTCCTGCTGCTGGCCACATGTTCCTCATAGTTTATTTTTGAATCTCCATATATCTGTGGGGCACCTCACATCCACAGTAGTTGGTCTCCTACAGAGTTACTGCTGCCAGCACACTTGAAGCATCTACTTTTATATAATTTCAAGTAGTGCATACTAGTGTCATTGGCTACAGGTCAGTTGTCTGACCATTAACACCTTTTTATTGGCACTGGTCCAGGCCAGCATCCAGTTATTATCTTCTTCCCAGCAAATGACAATCTGTAATTTATGGCTCTTTGTTCTCACTTAGCAACCAGCTTGAATCACACAGACCAGCATTCATAAACCTGAATGTTATATCTAATCAAAGAACACCTCATAAATAACTTCTTATTTGGAAATGATCCCAAGTTCAGTAGATTATCTGAGGCATCACTGTGTCAAATTTCAAACACTGATCAAGCCAAGTGACTGACTCACAAAATGGAGAACACAGTATCTTCATAAAATGGCAGCCTCCATCTCCTCCCTCATGGCAATAATAAAGACAATTGGTCTATCTGCTTCCACTGTCCTTGACTCATTTGAATTCACTAATTTGTAGACTGTAGTTCTTTCTCGCCAACAATTTAAAGTGGAGATTAATAGATTCTTGAGCAGTCAGGGTGTCGAAGGTTACTGGGAGATGGCAGGAGAATGGAGTTGTCAGGGATAATAAAATCATCCAAGATGGGATGGAGGCCCGTACTCAATGGGCCAAATGGCCTGATTCTGCTTCTTTATCTATGTATATGGTCTAAAGTCTTTTGGTTGTACAAAATGAGAGCTCATTGGACAGCCGCCATACTTTATCTTCTGACAAACCAAGAAATGTCAGACCTAGTCCTGACAGCGTTCTTTGTGGTTGCAGGTTCAGCTGAAGATGGTCCACGGGTTGTCTTCATGATTGACTTGTGGCACCCGAATGTTGCAGCCACCGAGCGCCAAGCTCTAGACTTCATCTTCTCTCCGGCCCGCTGACTCCACTCAACCCTGTTTTATTCTTCCTCCTGAGTGGCAGACCTCGGAAGGAACGGAGCACTGGACAGAATGAGGGCTTTTGGATCATTGGACCTGCTGCCCCTTCTCATTTCATTAGAAAGAAATAAGTGGGCAAAATAAGGAAAATATAAGCTTTATTTGCTGAAATTGCACGCATTGTCGTGTTAATGGTTAGATGGAGAAACAAAAGTCCAAGATTTATTTGTGTATTGCTTCGGATTTATTTTTTTTAACAAAGTAAATCACCCTCAAATTCCTTTTCTTTCCACCAGTCAGTGAGGTAGGGTGTGCAGCCGATTTGATTTCTGTCACACTGGGTTGCAGCCAGTAGCACGGTGTTTTCTGAGCTGTGTATTATCTTGATTTTAAGCTGTCTCCTCTAACAGACATAATCCAGGTTAGGCACTGTGAAGGGTTTTCTGGCCCAATTCGTCTGGTTGTCAGTGTTCATTTTGGCAGGGTTGGGTGGGAGTGGGTGGGTATTGAGTTGGAAAAACACAACAGCTGTACAAGAATTTTCCAAAGAAATTCCTGGGATTGTGGGTTGAGTGGATTAGAAACCTTATTGAGCATGTTAAAAACTCCTCTGATTCGGAGTTTCTAGATCAGTTTGCCATTTCTCACAGACTGCTTACTGTCTCGCTTCTGTACCTCAGCAATTTTAATGTATTTTGCAGTGAAAAACAACATATAAATTATAAAGTATTAGTTTTATATTCAAAAAAATTGAATGGATTAAAGGAAAATAACACACAAAACTGTTTTCATCAGGGAAAATGACAGATGAATAGGTCATACAGAGAATCCTAGGTATAAAAGAAGGGACGTCATTAGAAAGTATTGAGATTATCACAATTATTTTTGCAATGCAAATGCTTCATGAGAAAATAACTATATTCTCATTGACCTATTTATTGATTGGAAAATTATTAAATGCATTGCCACAGTAATAGGAATGAACAAAAAGATCATCATTGAGTTTCAAAAATTCAACAGGTTTACATTTATTTTTTTAACTAATTAATTAATGAAACAAAACTTGCTTCTTGGATCTGAAGAATACTCATTTGGGGCCATTATATTTTTATTTATCAATGTACGTTGGGATTAAATGAGTAATCCAGAATTATGTTTTTATTCCTTTTGTATAATCAAAGGAGCTAAATGGTTTACAGAATTTGGAAGATTACTTTTCCACTTGTGAGCAGTGCGCGAAGAAGTTGAGACTGTAGTGAAAGGAGCTTGATACCAGCTTCAGGTTTCACGCTATCACTGTAAAGCACAGAACCCTGTGCAAGTATAGAGAAGAACTGCAAACAACTTCCCATCACCATGTCCATGTTAAATACTTAGAGCTTTGCCTGTCCTAGTGAACTCTGAACAAGATTGTCCCATCAAAAGATAGTAAAGAGGTCAACTGCTGTACTGAATTTTTGGCAGCTGTGAATGGGAGATTTATGCTTGAATGAAACTTAATTGAATTTGATTGGAACTTTAAAGAGCTGCCTGATAAGGAGAAACTATCTTCTTAATTCAGCTGTAACCAAGCCTAGGCTCTTTGTACCACGTGAACTTAACTTGTAGTGCTGCAGTTATCTACTTCGATTACAAATGTAGTAAAGTATTACTTTTCTATTTGTGCCACCAGTGAATTAGCATTATGTGAACTTGCGTCTAAAAGGAATTAATGCAATGCCACAGAATTCAGTTTAACATCTGTGCTCTTCACAATGCAATGTGATGCTTGCCTACTCCTGTGAGTCTGACATTTCCATATGACGAACTGTTATTTTCGTAAGTATGCTTACCTCCACTGGCCTAGTCATTTTGGTTGTGCAATCTGGCCATAAGATTGCCCCAAACCTTGGGGTAAATTACTTCTATTGATGCACTTTACTATATATGATAGCTAATGTGTTGCATGTGTACACATGGAATTGTGCTGGTGCAAGATCTGAAGAAATAAATCAGACATTAAGTTTTATTGCTGTGTCTTTCTTTCTCTCAGTCAAGGTTTACCTTAGCCTAAGGTTAATATTCCTCTGTCTTGCATTTATTAGGGATGAAAGTTATACTTGCTGTCCAGTTTTGTGTTGGTCAGTTGAGCTTTCACTGTCATAGGGAACTTCCCCCTACCCATCTCCTTTCAACTTTTCTCCTTTCACTTTAAGTGCATACCCACATCACCCTCCCCCCACCATCCTTAGACATTTTGAAAAAATGGCTCCTACATATCTCTGTCTTCAATAAGTTTATAAAGTTCTCTCAGGTCTCCCCTTAGCTCCACTACTTCAGTGAAAACAATCCTAGTTTGTGCAATCTCTTCGAGCACATGCCCTTTTCTCCAGGCAGCATCTTTCTGTGCCTTGCCCAAAGCCTCCACATCTTTTCTAGAATGCGACGGCCTGAAATTAATGCAGATGTACTCTAACCAAAGTTTCACAAAGTTGTAACGTAACCTCCTGACTCTTGCCTTGGCAAGCATCCCATTCATTGTTGCTTGTGTGGACAGTTCATTGTTTTCACTTGTTCCCAAGATGCAGGGACAAAAGTAATGATTACGATAACAATTTACAATAAGAAATGGTAGTACCGAACATCAGAGCCAGAAGGTCAATCGAAGTCCGATGACCAAAGCCTGGAGTCTTGGAGGCTGGACACTGAACAACTGACCATTTATGTGGGAGGGAGGGAGGAAAGGGGCTTATTTTGTTGTTGTTTGGGGTGTTCTGTGTTGTTCAGCTGAGCATTGTGGCTATGCTGTTGACACAGAATGTGTGATGACATTTGAGGGCTGCCCCCTTTCTGTTGGTTGTTTACATAAATTAACACATTTCAATGTACATCTGAAAACTAATCTGAATCTGAAACAACTCACAGGAGAAAAAAGAAAGTGTTTTTCTGATTGAGAGAGTATGAGATTTACTGACTCACAAGTTAGAAATGGGTTTTGTGAGAGCGGATCACACTTTAGAATGAGGAGAATGGAGAATATCTTGAGATGTTTCAAAGATGCGACCTTCACAAAGGAATATACAAGATGTGGTCTTCATTTACTTGTGTCATTTCAAAGGTAAGTGTTCTGTCCCACATTCACACTTCTGAAATATTTATTCTGAAATTAATTGTATGCATTGAAAAGTTTCTGAAAAAGAACTAGCAAGTTTTTATGGAGCCAATTTCAACTTTTAGAATCAGTCAGGTTTATTATCAGTGACTCAACTTGAAACTTCTTGGTTTGCAGCAGCAGTACAATGTAAACACATAACATTATTAACAATTGCCAAATAAATAGAACAAGAAAAAGGAATAATGAGGAAATGTTCATCAAATCTAATGGCAGAGGGGAAAAAGCTGTATTTGAATCATTGGGTGTAGGTCTTCAGGCTCCTGCCTGATGGTGGTAACAACAAGAGGACATGCCCCAGATGATGAGAGAATTAGTAATGGATGCCATATTTTTGAGATACCATCTCTTGAAGTTCTCAATAGTGGAGAGAGATGTGCCCATGATGGAGCTGGCTGAGTCCACAACCCTCTGCAGCCTGTTGAGAGCCTGTGTACTGGCGTTTTCTTCCCTATCATAAAGCAGATGAGCAGTTCTAGAAGAGTTGGCATGTCAATGTTCTGGGTGTCCCCTCCACCTATGCAAAAGCTATTTGAGTTGTAGTTTTCTAATTCTGTTAACTTATGGCACAGAGGAGAGTTCATTTAGCCAAACATTTTATGCAGCCAAAAAAAAAAACTAATTAGGTTAAACCTGTTTCCAAGTTCTCCATTCAGAGACCTGTAAGTTATGGCTCATAAAGCTACTCTTCATCTACCATCCTTTCATACTGGTCATAGATTTTGGATTGGAAAAAAATTCCATGCATTCCTTTTAGTCATACTAATTGACCCAGTGTCACTCTCATAGCTAGTCTGTTAAGGGAAGCAGGTCCTTTCTGTTTGCCTTGTCTAGGTCTCTTGTATATCTTATATACCTTAGCTCAGACTTCCCTTCGGCTCCTTTTGCTAAGAAGAAAACAACACTGGCCTGTTTTCAGTGGTGTGCCACAGGGATTGGAACTTGGTGATAAGTTTGGAGGGAATGATATTTTTGAAAGACAAGCTATGGTCAAAGTTGAGGTTAGTACATCAGAAGATGGCATGAAGGTCGCAGGGGTTGTGGATATTGCAGCTGGTCGTTAGACACTTGGTGGCTACTTTATGAGCTATCTCCTAAGTCGCTACTGAATTCCTGGTCTCCTGTCGCTGTAGCGCATCCACTTCAAGGTTTGATGTGTTGTGTGATGCTCTTCTGCACACCACTGTTGTAATGTGATTATCTGGGTTGCAGACACTTTTCCTGTCCGCTTGAACCAGACTGGCCATTTGTTACGAATGTGCCACAGCTCTGAGGGGCCGAAGGGTGCGGGGTAGCCCCCTCCTTTGTGAGAATCGCAAGATCACTATTAAGTCAGTTCAGGGGACACAGGAAATGAGAGAAAGACATGCAGAATCCACAAAAGGGTTGGAATGTGTCCTGGCCTCCGAAAGGCGGACCCATTGATACCAGCTATTGTCTCTTGGAGACGGACTTGTGTATTGCATCCAGCACGATGCATCAAAGCCCCCCCCCCCCCAGGCAATGAACCGAGGGGGAGGTTGGTGGAGGGATTGCATCATCCCAACCTGATTGACATCTGCGACCCTGTGAGTCAGGATAAAAAGAGGGTCTGGGGGAACAGCCCCTCAGACGCACCAGAAGAAATGCTAGCGATCCCGTAATAGCAAAAACCAGTGGAAGGCCACGTGTGTCCATTTCCATTTGCCCCGGAATCGGTGGCCTTTACCACGGAAGAACGGTTTTTTGCTAACAACGGGGAAATCAACTCCCAACGACTCTCGAAGGATTGACATCATAAAAGGAATGGGCAAGTTTTAGCCCATCTTTCTCTCCAACCAAAGGCTGCAGCCTACAGCTTGACTGAACTAAAGTGACTTTTATATTTCCATCGGACAATACATTATCCCCTAGACAACGATAGAGCTATTTCTTATTGATTATTATTATACCTGCGCTTTTAGATTTAGTATTGACGACGTATATTATCTGTGTGTTTGCATTGATATTATTTTTGTGTATTTCTATCAATAAATACTGTTAAAAATATCAGACTTCAACGGACCTCTCTATCTTTGCTGGTAAGTGACCCAGTTATGGGGTACGTAACACATTCTCCTCTGGTCTTTCTCATTCACAAGGAATTTTTATCCACTGAACTGCACTCACTGGATTTTTTTTTTGGTTCTCTCATCATTCTTCGTAAAGTCTAGAGACTTTTATGCACGAAAATCCCAGAGGATCAGCAGTATCTGAGATGCTCAAACCGCCCCTTTTCACACTGAAGCAGAATTAGGCCATCCAGCCCATCAAATCTGCCGCAGCATTCCATCATGACTAATCCCAGATCCCACTCAACCTCATGCACCTCCCTTCTCACCATATCCTTTGATTCCCTGACCGATCAGCTTCCACTTTAAATATACCCGCAGACTTGGTCTCCACTGTAGTCTGTGGTGGAGCATTCCACAAATTAACTACTCTCTGGCTAAAAATATTCCTCCTTACCTCTCACAAACGAGAAAATCTGCAGATGCTGGACATCCAAGCAACACACACAAAATACGGCAGGAACTCAGCAAGCCAAGCATCATCTATGGAAAAAAGTACAGCTCGAAACGCTGACTGTACGTTTTTCCATAGATACTGCCTGGTCAGCTGAGTTCCTGTAGCGTTTCATGTGTGAGCCTCTTTACCTCTGTTCTAAAAGGTCGCCCTTCAATTTTGAGGCTGTGTCCTCTAGTTCTGGATACCCCACCATAGGAAACATCCTTTCCACATCCACCTTATCTAGTCCTTACAACATTTGGTAGGTTTCAATGAGATCCACCTGCATTCTTCTAAATTCCAGTGAGAACAGGCCCAAACCTGCCAAATGCTCCTCTTATGTTAACCCCTTCATTCCTAAAATCATCTTTGTGAACCTCCTCTGGACTCTCTCCAATGACAACACATCCTTTCTGAGATATGGAGCCCAAAACTGTTGACAATACTCCAAGTGCAGCCTGACTAGTGTCTTATAAAGCCTCAAAATTATCTCCTTGCTTTTGTATTTTATTCACCTTGAAATAAATGCTAACATTACATTTGCCTTCCTTACAACAGACTAACCTGTAAATTAACCTTCTGGGAGACATGTACGAGGGCTCGCAAGTCCCTCTGCACCTCTAATGTTTGAATTTTCTCCCCATTCAGATAATAGTTTACACTATTGTTTCTTTTACCAGAATGTATTATACATTTCCCAACACTATATTCCATCTGCCAGTTTTTCACCCATTCTTCCAATTTGTCTCAGTCCTGCTGCAAATGCATTGCCTCCTCAGCCCCTTCACCTATCTTTGTATCATTTGTAAACTTTGCCACGAACTCATCAATTCCATTACCTAAATCATTGACAAACAATGTGAAAAGTAGCGGTCCCAATACTGACCCCTGAGGAACACCACTAGTCACTGGCAGCCAAACAGAAAAGGCCCCTTTTATTCCCACTCACTGCCTCCTGCCTATCAGCCATTCCGCTATCTATAACAGTATCTTTCCTATAACGCCATAGGATTTCACCTTGTTAAGCAGCCTCATGTATGGCACCTTATCAAACGCCTTCTGAAAATCCAAATAAATGACAATCACTGCCTCTCCTTTGTCCACCCTGTTTGGTATTTTCTCAAATAACTCTAATAGATTTAACAGGCAAAATTTCCATTCACTGAAACCATGCTGACTTTGATTTATTTTATCATTAGTCTCCAAGCACCCCAAAATCTCATCCTTCATAATAGACTCCAACACTTTCCCAACTACTGAGGTTACATTAACTGGCCTATAATTTCCTTTCTGTTGCCTTCCTTCTTAAAGAGTGGAGTGACATTTGCAATTTTCCAGTCCTCTGAGAACATGCCAGAATCAAGTGATTCTTGAAAGTTCATGACCAATGCAAAAGTTATCTCTTCAGTAACCTCTCTCTGAACTCTGGGATGTTGTCCATCTGGTCCAGGTGACTTATCCACTTCAAGACCTTTTGAGCTTGCCCAGCACCTTTTCCTTTGTAATAGCAAAGGCACTCACTCCTGCTCCCTGACACTCACGGACCTCTGGCACACTGCTAGTGTCTTCCACAGTGAAGACAGATGCAAAGTACCCATGAAGGTAATCTGCCATTTCTTCGTCCCCAATTACTACCTCACCATCATCATTTTCCAGTGGTTCAATATCAACTCTCACCTCCCTCTTACTCTTTATATAACTGAAAAAACTTTTAGTATCTACTTTATATTATTGGATGATTTGCCCTCATATTTCATCTTTTCCCTTCTTATAGCTATTTTAGTTGCCAATTGTTGGAATTTTAAAGCTTCCCCATCATCCAACTTCCCACTCACTTTTGCTATCTTATATGCCCTCTCCTTGGCTTTTTTGTCATCTTTAACTTCCCTAGACAGCCACAGTTGCCTATCCCTGCCATTTAAGAACAACCTATTTCCATATAACATATAACAATTACAGCACGGAAACAGGCCATCTCAGCCCTTCTAGTCCGTGCCAAACGCTTACTCTCACCTAGTCCCACCGACCTGCACTCAACCTATAACCTTCCATTCCTTTCCTGTCCATGTACCTATCAATTTTTTTTAAAATGACAAAATCGAACCTGCCTCTACCACTGCTACTGGAAGCTCGTTCCACACAGCTACCACTGTCAGAGTAAAGAAGTTCCCCCTCGTGTTACCCCTAAATTTTTGCCCCTTAACTCAACATCTGTGGGACATATCTATCCTGTGCCTTGTGAACTATTCCCAGGGACTTCAGCCATTTCTGCTGTGCTGTCATCACCACCGGTATCCCCCTCCAATCCACCTGGGCATGCAGTGGGGATCTCATTCAAACCTACTGAACGTTGAAAGGACTAGATAGGGTGGATGTGAAGAAAATGTTTCCTGTGGTGGAGTATCTAGAACTAGAGGCCATAGCCTCAATATTGAGAGAACAGAGGTAAGGAGAATTTTTTTTTAGCCAGGGAGTGCTCTGCCACAGACTGCAGTGGAGGCCAAGTCTGTGGGTATCTTTAAGGCAGAAGTTGATCATTTCCTGATCAGTCAGGGCATCAGAGGATATGGCAAGAAGGCAGGTGTATGGTGTTGAGTGAGATCCAGGATCAGCCATGATGGAATGGTGGAGCAGACTTGATAGGCTGAATAGCCAAATTCCAATGGTCTTGTGCTTCTTCCTTTCAAATTGAAGTATGAATTCTGCCATATTATGATCAGGGTTCCTCAGGGTTCCTTTATGTTAAGCTCCCTAATAAGATCTGGATTATTACACAACACCCAGTCTAAGATGGCCTTTCCCTGAATAGACCCATCGCTCTAAAAAGCTATCTCTTAGGCATTCAACAATCTCCCTCTCCTGCGATCAGACACTAACCTGATTTTCCCAATCCTCTTGCATATTGAAGTCCCCATTACAATTGTGCCATTATCCTTATTACATGCTTTTTCCAAATCCCTTTGCAATCTCAACCCCACATCTTGGCTGCTATTTAGATGCCTATATACTATATGATTCCCACAATGGTTTTTCACCCTTGCAGTATGTTAACTCCACCCTCAAAAATTCAACATTCTCTGATCCTATGTCATCTTTGTAAAGATGTAATTCCATCTCTTGGCAACAGAGCAACACCATTGCCTATGCATTCCTGCCTGTCCTTTCAAATCTGAGTGTATCCTTTGAGGTTAAGCTCCCAAATATGGCCTTCTTTCAGCCATGACTCAGTGATGCCCACAACATCATACTGACCAATCTTTAATTGTGCCACAAGTTCATCCACCTTATTCCAAATGCTACGTATATTTAAATACAGCACTTTCAGTCCTGCATTCTTCACCCTAATGAATCTTGCCTCTGTGGTACAACTTAACTCTTTGCTCTGTCTGCAGTTGTGCCCAGTCATTGGGTTGTCCTTCCTTATATTCATTTTACATCCATCATCTACTTGTAAACCTGCTGGCTCATCCTCATCTCTATCATCCTTGTTCCCAAACCCCTGCCATATTAGTTTAAATCACTCCAAACAGCTCTAGTAAACCTGCCCACAACAACTTTAGTAAACCACCCCTTCCGGCATCAACAATCATTCCACAGTCAAAGTCACTTAGATTCCACTCTGTTTGGTCTGAACAACAACTGAACCTCCTGACCATCTCTGCATGTTTTTTATACATTGAATTGCTGCCATATGATTGGCTGATTAAATATTTGTATTAACAAGCAAGTGTACCTAATAAAGTGGTCATAGAGTGTAGGTTACAGTGGGATGTAGACAGGATGTAGACAAGAGTCAGGCAGAGAACTGGCAAATGGGGTACAATCCAGAGTGAAGCGATACACTTTGTAAGGTTGAACTTGGAGGCACAGTACAGGCTTTTTAATGGGGTGAACAGAGGGATCTTGGGGTCCACATCCATAGCTCCCTCACAAAGTCAGCACGCAAATTGATGAGGTGGCTTTCATTGGTCAGAGGCTGAGTTCAAGAGCCGCGAGGTAATAGCTCTAAAAATCTCTAGTTAGGCCTCACTTTGAATATTGTCTTCCCTTGGAATATTGTGTTTGGTTTACTAGGATGCTGCCTGGATTAGAGAGTATGTTTTATGGTAAAAGTTCGAGTGAGCTAGGGATTTTCTCTTTTGAGTGACCAAAGATGAGAGGCGTACAAGATTATGAGAGGCATAGATAGAGTGGACACCAACAACTTTTTCCCAGGGCAGTAATGGCCAATACCAGAGAACATCCATTGAAGGTGAGTGGAGGAAAGTTTAGGGGAGATGTCACAGGTTTTTTTTTTACAGAGAATGGTGGGTGCTTAGACTGCACTGCAAAGGGTGGTATAGATGTTGATACCATAGGGACATCTAAAAGACTCTTAGATAAGCACAAGGATGTAAGAAAAAAATGGAAGGTTATGGCTGTGTAGGAAGTGAAGGGTTAGATTGGTTGTGAGAGCCTTAGATCCCACTCTATGAGGTTCAGGAACACTTATTACCCATCAACCATCAGCCTCCCAAATCAGCGGGGATAACTTCACTCACCTCAATTCTGAACTGATTCCACAATCTATGAACTCACTTTCAGACCAAAAGCTGCAGATGAACCAGGAGATTCATTGTCTGCTAAAGGATAGGTCAATATGTTGGACCCAGGATAGGGTAGATCTATGGCATTCAAGACAAATGATCCAGAACTATATGTCCAGGTATGATATAGAGCAGGCCGTTTTAAGAGCAACAAACTCATTCTAATTGAAGCTGGAGATGCATGTCAGGTCATGCAGGGCTTGCAGGCCATTACTTCCTCCAATGCAAAAACTAACATCAAGGGATCAGTGGCAGAAAAGGTGAATAGTGTCAAGTCCTGAATGTCAACATCTCTGAGGATCTATCCTGCGCCCAACATATTGATGACAGTGCGTATATTTCATTAGGAGACTTGGTATGTCACCAAAGGGTCTCAAATTTCTACGGATGTACTGTGAAGACTATCACCATCTGGTATGGAGGGGCCACTGCACATGATTGGAAAAAGCTGCAGGAAGTTGTAAACTCAGCCAACTCCATTAAAAGCACCAGCCATCCCAGCATGACATGGAGATCTTCAAAAGGCAACATCTGTCATTAAGGACCCCCATCACCTAGGACAGGCCCTTTTCTCATTGCTACCATCAAAGAGGAGGTACAGGAGCCTGAAGCTACATAACATTTCAGGAATAGCTTCTTCCCCTCTGCCATCAGATTTTTGAATGGACAATGAACTACCTGACTTTTTTCTTCCTTTTTGCTATCTTTAGGCAACAACATCTCTACAATCTCCATCAGCAAGCTTATTAATTTTGCCCCCACCTTCCTCCCTGCCCTTAAATTCACTTGGTCCATCTCTGGGGACTCCCTGCCCTTTCTCTATCTTGCTTTCTCCATCTCTGAAAACAAACTGTCAACCAACATCTTTTATAATCTACTGAGTCCCAAGGTTGTTTTGACAATACCTCTTCCCACCCTGTCTCCTGTAAAATTGCTGTTCCATTTTCTCAGTTCCTTTGACTCTGCTACATCTGTTCTGAGGACGGGCTTCCTGTTCCAAAGAATGGGGTTTCCCTCCCTTACTATTGATGCTGCCCTCACATGCACCTCCTCCAGTTCTGGAACATCCACCCTCACCCCATCTTCCTGCTTCCTAAACAGTGATAGATTTCCTCTTGTCCTTACCTACCAATCCATCAGCCTCTGCATCCAACACATTATTCTGCACAACTTACGCCATCTCCAAAAGGATCCTACTGCTAAACATATTTTTACCTCCACCTCCCCCCCCCCCCGCTCACTTTCCGCAGGGATTGCTCCCTCCAGGATTCCCTTGTCCATTTGTCCCTCTCAGCAGTTATTCCTGTAAGCAGACTAAGTGTCCATTCACCTCTTCCCTCACCTCTATTCAGGGCCCCTAACAGTCCTCCCAGGTGAGACCACGTTTCACTTGCGAATCTGCTGGGGTTGTCTAGTGTCCGGTGCTCCCGGTGTGGCCTCTCTACACTGGTGAGACCTTTCATAACTTGGGGACCGCTTCGTCGAGCAGCTTTGTTCCAACCAGCAAAAGCAGAACATCCAGGTTAGTACCAATTCCCATTACCATTCAATGTGTTGAGTGGTCCATGGCCTCCTTTTGTGTAAAGATGAGGCCACTCTCAGGGTGTAGGTTAATTTCTTCAGGTAAAAGAATTTTACTCAGTGTCAGCAAGACCAATGAACTGATTGCAGACTTCAGGAAAAGGAAATCAGAGGACGATGAGCCAGTCCTCATCAGAAGAACAGAGGTGGAGAGGGTCAGCAGCTTTAAATTTCTAGGTGTTATTATTTCGGAGTGCACCTCCTAGCAAGGAGACTGTGGAAGACACTAGCAGTCTGGTGGAAGTTCCAGGTGTTAGGGGCATGAATCAATAGGTAGATTTCAATAGGTACATTTAATGTCAGAGAAATGTATACATCATGAAATGCTTTTTCTTCGCAAACATCCACAAAAACAGAGTGCCCCAAAAAATGAATGACAGTTAAATGTTAGAACCCCAAAGACACCCCCAGTTCCCCCCTCCCATTCGTAGGCAGCAGCAAAGTGATGACCCCCTCCCCCACCACCAGCAAAAAAGCATCTGCACCCTCCACCGAGCATCAATAAGACTTGCAGTACCCCAAAGACTACTCGTTCACCTGGTAATTCTGCATACCACAGGCTTTCTCTCCCTTATATGGGAAAAAAAGTGTTCCTGTTTCACAGCAAGAGGGTAGACATAACAAAACAAATTGCCATTTTATGGTGTTAACAGTCTGTTGCATCTTTTTTCCAAGATCTGTGCCCAAAGAACTCGGGTCTCTGGGCACACAGCCAGCAGCCAGCTCACTGCTTTCAATCTTCAATCTCCCACAACGCATCAGGCCGCAGCACCAACCTTGAACGTGTCCGCCTCCAGAGCCACGAAAATCCGACAACCTGAAGGTGTGCCATTCTTCCAGGCCTCATTCTTGGCAATCAAAAAGCAGCTGGTTGTGAGGCCCTGAGAGCGGGTCCCATTTCTGCAAAGAACTGAAGTCAGCATGTAGCTCCAGGTCAGGGTTTTCAAAAAAAACCCTAAAAGGAAAAAAAGAGATATTAAAGACAGAAATGAAGTGTGTGAAGTTACCATCACTACAGAGAAAGTTCTTGGGAATCTGAAAGATCTGAAGGTAGGTAGTCAGCTGGACCAGATGGTGTACACCCCAGAGTTCTGTAAGAGGTGGCTGAAGAGATTGTGGAGGCATTAGTAATGGTCTTTCAAGAAACATCTGATTCTGGAAGACTGGAAAATTGCAAATGTCACTCCACTTTTCAAGAAGAGGGAGAGGCAGAAGAAAGGAAACTATGAGACGGCTAGTCTGACCTCAGTGGTTGGGAAGGTACCAGAGTTGATTATTAAGGATGTGGTTTTAACATAGACACATAATAAAATAGGCCATAGTCAGCATAGTCAGTTTCCTCAAGGGAAAATCTTCCCTGACAAATCTAGGAATTATTTGATGAAATAACAAGCAGGATAGACAAAGGAGAATTCATTGATGTTAGGTAGTTAGATTTTCAGAAACCCTTTGATAAAGTGCCACACCTGAGGCTGCCAAGCAAGCTATGAGCCCATGATACTACAGGAAAAATTCTAGCATGGATAAAGCAGTAGCTGCTTGGCAGGAGGCAAAGAGTGGCAATAAAGAGAGCCTTATCGGGCTGGCTGCTGGTATTCCACAGGGGTCCATGTTGGAACCGATTCTTTTTATGTTATATGCCAATGATTTGAATAATGGAATTGATGCCCTTGTTGCAAAGTTTGCTGATGATATGAAGGTATTTGACAATGACTTGGATAATGGAATTGATGGTTTTGCGTATGATACAAGATTTTTATCGGTATTTACAGATGCGACAATATGTTAATAAGACGCTTAAAAATGTAACCAAGGCAAATACATGCTTGATAGAGCTCTTTGGAAAAGCATATAATTCAGATAATGGTAGTAGAATCATTTCAAGCATGTATGACGGGTTGTCAAATCTTAAAACACATTCGACTTCATACATTAAAACAAAATGGGAGAAGGAAAAAGGGATAATTATATCTGAGGAAGAATGGACAACAATATGGAGATATCAATGGAAGTGTACCAGTTCACAGAAATGGAGGGAGTTTGGATGGAAAAACTTGATAAGATATTTTATTACACCCTCTCAAAAATCCCATTATGATAGTAACCTCCCTGTTTGCTGGAGAAATTGTGGAAATCAAAATGCAAATCATTATCATATTTTTTGGGACTGCCCTGTTATCAAAAACTATTGGAGGGGGATACACAAGGCCCTACAAGACATCTTTAAATGTGAAATACCCTTGGAGAGTAAGACCATATATTTTGGATATATACCCCAAGAATGGTTGAAAAGAGATAAACATTTAATGAATATACTGCTGGTGGCTGGTAAAAAGACTCTTACTAGGAAATGGTTATCACAGGAGAGCCCAACTTTAAATACATGGATGGAAATTACAATGGACATTAACAAAATGGATAAGATAACAGCATCTGTTAACCATAAGCTGGAACAATTTGATTCATACTGGGAAAAATGGTTTAACTACATAATGCCTCATAGGCCTGATTTTATTCTCACAAATCAATGAATCTGT
Source organism: Hemitrygon akajei (assembly GCF_048418815.1). Classification (NCBI taxonomy): domain Eukaryota; kingdom Metazoa; phylum Chordata; class Chondrichthyes; order Myliobatiformes; family Dasyatidae; genus Hemitrygon; species Hemitrygon akajei. The sequence goes on along the minus strand of NC_133137.1, from coordinate 46,251,866 downwards.
TGTTAAAAAAAAAGATCACTCCCTACTTGTACATAGTTCTTTCCTTTTGCTTGTTTTTTCTTTCCACTCTTTTCTATAAGTGTATACCTCAGATAACTACTATGTGGAGATTTGTGATATATATGATTATATGATATATATGTACAATGTCTGAAATACATCTTATGGAAATGTTTGTTTGATGATGAACTTCAATAAAAAATAAATTACAAAGATAGGTGGAGGAGTAGGTAGTGTTAAGGAAGCAATGAGATTGCAGCAGGACTTAGACAAATTGGAAGAATGACCAAAATAGTGTCTTATGGTAATACAGTGTTGGGAAATGTATGAGAATGCATTTTGGTAAAAGGAACAATGGTGCGGATGTTATTTAAAAGTGGAGAAGGTTCAAACATCAGAGGTGCAGAGGGACTTCAGGGTCCTTGTGCAAGTCTCCCAGAAGGTTAATTTACAGGTTGAGTCTCTGGTAAAGATGCCAAATGCAATGTTGGCATTTATTTCAAGGGGAATAGAATATGAAAACAAGGAGATAATGCTGAGTCTTTTTAAGACACTAGTCAGGCCACACAGAGTATTGTCAATAGTTTTGGCCCCATATCTCAGAAGGATGTGCTGTTATTGGGGAGAGTCCAGAAGTCCAGAGTAAGTTCACGAGGATGATTCTGGGGATGAAAGGGTTAACATGTGAGGAGCGTTTGGCAGCTTTAGGCCTGTTCTCAGTGGAATTTAAAAGAATGCAGGTGGATCTCATTCTTCTAAATGTTGAATATTGAAAGGACTAGATGGGTGGATGTGGATGTGGAGAGGATAGTTCCTATGTTGGAGTGGTGAATCTGTGGAATGCTCTGCCACAGACTGCGGTGGAGCCTAAGTCCTTGGGTATATTTAAGGCAGAAGTTGACCATATCCTGATCAGTCAGGGCATAAAAGGACATGATGAGAAGGCAGGTATATGAGGTTGAGTGGGATCTAGGAATAGCTGTGATGGAATGGCAGTGCAGACTCGATGGGCTGAATGGCCTAATTCTGCTCCTATGTCTTATGGACCTAGACAGATTAGGAGAATAGGCAAAGAAATGGCAGATGAAATACGGTGTTGGGAAGTGCATGGTCATGCACTTTGTTAGAAGAAATGAAAGGGTTGATTATTTGCTAAAATTTGCAGGTTGAGTCTTTGGTGAGGAAGGCAAATAAGATATTAGCATTCATTTCAAGAGGAATGAAAGCAAGGATGTAATGTTGAGACTTTATAAAGCACTGGTGAGGCCTCGCTTGGAGTATTGTGAGCAGGTTTGGGCCCCCTATCTTAGAAAGGGTGTGCTGAAACTGGAGAGGGTTTCAAAGGAGGTTCATGGAAATGATTCCAGGATTGAATGGTTTGTCACATGGAGAGTGTTTGATGGCTCTGGGCTTGTATTGAGAAGAATGAGAGGTGGCCTCACTGAAACCGATCAAATGATGAATGGTCTTGATAGACTGGATGTGGAGAGGATGTTTCCTATGGTGGGAGAGCCTAAGATTAGAGGACATAGCCTCAGAATAGAGGGGGGCGTTCTTTTAGAATAGAGATGAGGAGGAATTTCTTTAGCCAGAGAGTGGTGAATCTGTGGAATTTGTTGCCAAAGGCAGCTGTGGAGGCCAAGTCTGTACATATATTAAGGCAAAGGTTGATAGATTCTTGATTGGTCAGGGAATGAAAGGATATGTGGAGAAGGTAGGAGATTAGGGCTGAGAGGAGAAATGTTTCAGCCATGATGAAATAATGGAGCAGACTCGATGGGCCAGATTATTCCCTATGTCTTATGGTCTTATGATAAATTTGCTGTGAACTTTGAACAGGTTTATATAGGCATACATAACATTGAGGGCCGAAGGGTCTGTATTCTGCTTAATGTTCTAATATCAGCCTGAGACAGGAAGGCCAGTGCACTGACCCAGCAAGGAATATATGTCTACATGACAAGACAGAAAATAATATGAATGTGTTGAGCTCCAGTTGGAGTGTTTCCACTGCACAGTCAGGTGGGCAGAAGTATGGTATTATTATCAACTGTTAACAAGGAATCCTCATTGTAGTCACTAAACAGTTCAGGATTTTCACATCTGTTAATGGGAAAGTATTGAATGAAGCAGACAGCGGTAGCATAAGAATGTCTTTGCTGATTAACTGGACTTTGAAAGCTTGGTCCCATTCCTCAATCACACAATCTCAATCAGGCACAAGAATAGCCTGACCCAATCACCCCATTGTTTTGGAGTCTGAACAGAGAAATGAAATGCCATTTTTGTACAGAATTGACAAGCAGGTACAGATATTGACTATTTAACAAACTGAGTATGTTTGAATTCCTTACTTGCAATATCAATTGCCATTCATAATACAGGCTTTAAAAGTCAATGGAAACTACAAGCTGACAGGCAATGAGACATTGAATTTAGCAAACAAATTGTCCTGCATTTGGTGTGTGTTCCCTGAATATTTCCATTACATTTTTATCTCAAAAATGCAAAATTGTTTTGGATACTTGCTGTGCAGAGGGAGGTTCTGCACCTTGGAAATGTGCAGAGCAGGAGGAAGCTATGCGCTTTGTATACCTGCTGTGCAGACAGCAGCCTTACGCTTTGGAAACCTGTGCAGAGGAAACCTATACACTTCACAAACAAGCTGTGTGAGGGCTGCCGTGCACTTCAGAACCCTGCTATGCAGAGGGCAGCCATGTGCTCTGGAAACCTGTACAAGAGGAATCTATGTGCCTTGGAAACCTGCTGAGCAGAGCAAAGCTATGCGCTTTGAGAAACTGCTGTGCAGACAGAAGTCATGTGCTTTGGAAATCTGTGCAAGGGATGTCTTGCACTTCAGAAATGCCTTGTGCAGAGGGAATCTATGCACTTCAGAAGAAACCAATGCACATTGGAAACCTGCTGTGTAGAAAGAAGCTATGTGCTTTAGAAACCTGTGCAGAGGGAATCTACGTACTTCAGCGAACTCCTCTGCAGAGGGAAACGATGGACTTCAGCAACCTCCTGTGCAGAGAGAAGACATGCTCTTCGAAACCTGCTCTGCAGAGGGAAACGATAAGCTTTGGAAAATGGTGCTAATGGAAGCATTGTGCTTCAGAAACCTGTAGAGGAAAGGTATGTGCTTTGAATAGCTGTTGTGCAGAGAGAAGCTATGTGGTTCAGTAAACTCCGGTGCCGAGGGAACAATGCGCTTCAGAAAACTATGCTGAGGGAAGCTGTGTGCTTCAGAAACCTGCAGAGGGAAACCATGCACTTCAGAAACCTGCTGTGCAGAGGGAGCTATTTGTTTCAGCAATTTCCTGTGCAGAGGAAACTGCCCTTGGGAAAACTGTGCTGAGAGAAGCTGTGCATTTCAGAAACCTGCTGTGCAGAGGGAAGCTATGTACTTTGGAAAACTGTGCAGAAAGAAGCTATGTGCTTCAGAAATCTGTGCAGAGTGAAATGAAGCACTTTGGAAACCTACTGTTCAGAAAAAAGCTGTGTGCTTCAGAACCCTATGCAGAGGGAGCTATGCGTTTTGGAAACCTGTGCAGAGGGAAGAAGCTCTGTGCTTTGGAAACCTGTGCAGAGGGAGCTGTGCCTCAGAAACCTGTGCAGAGGGAGCTCTGTGCCTCAGAAACCTGTGCAGAGGGAGCTCTGTGCCTCAGAAACCTGTGCAGAGGGAAGACATGCACTTTGGACACACAAATTGCTGGAGGAACTCAGCAGGCCAGACAGCATCTACCGGTATATAAAGGAGTACAGTCCTGCTGAAGGGTCTCGGCCTGAAACATTGACTGTTCTCTTTCTTAGGTACTAGCCTACTAAGTACCCAGGACATCTTCAAGTAGCAGTGTCTCAGAAAGGCAGCGTCCATTATTAAGGACTTCCAGCACCCAGAGCATGCCCTTTTCTCACTGTTACCATCAGGTAGGAGGTACAGAAGCCTGAAGGCACACACTCAGCGATTCAGGAGCAGCTTCTTCCCCTCTGCCATCCAATTCCTAAATGGACATTGAACCCATGAACACTGCCTCACTTTTTAAATATATATTATTTCTGTTTTTGCATGATTTTTAATCTATTCAATATACATATACTGCAATTGATTTATTTATTTTCTTCTATATTATGTATTGCATTGAACTGCTGCTGCTGTAACAAATTTCACAACACAATTTGGTGATAATAAATCTGATTCTGAGTTGTTGCCTGGCCTGCTGAGTTCCTCAGGCATTCTGTGTGTGTTACTCTGAATTTCCAGCATCTGCAGAATCTCTTGTGTTAATAAAATATATCTGTTGCTTGCAGGAATGTGGCCTTCTGATTTGATTGACAGTGAAATTAGCCAATCACCCCCAGGTTTGCATGGGCAGTTCCACCTACACGAACCTTTGATTAACCTATCTGCAGCTATATTTTCCTTTCATCAGTCTATTTAAGCTCCCCTGAATGTTTCTCCCCATAGTTTATCTGGATCTAATTTTGTTATCATTTAGTTTTATTTTTGTTTAGCAGGGAATCGGGTCTACACATTGAGATGGGTGAAGATATGTATAAATTTCAAAGTCAGTAAAGGTGATCAGTTGGAATCCTGATGAAGGGTTTCAACCTGAAATGTCAACTGTTTACTCCTTTGCATAGATGATATCCGACCTGCAGAGTTCCTCCAGCATCTCTTCAAACTCCTATTCAAGTATAACCATTGATGTAAGTACATCAATATGTTGGGCCCTGGATAGATCTTAAGAGATGTTGACACCCAGGAACTTGAAACTGCTCACCCTTTCCTCTTCCGATCCCTCCATGAGGACTGGTGTGTGTTCCCTCGTCTTCCCCTTCCTGAAGACCACAATCAATTCTTTGGTCTTGTAGGTTTTTTGCAAATAAAACAAAGTGAGGTATATTTTGTTTGATGAAACCTTTTGTTTTATTGAACTCCAAAACCTAAACACAAAAATGTACTAAAACTGTTTATGTAATAATGTCATCACATAGACCAGCCTCTTAGAGTGACACCCCAATTCAATGTCGATATCTGTAAATTATGTACATTTCTCCTGATTACATTACCCTACACAGCCCCCCCCCCCTCCCCCAGCATTCACTAAAACTGGCATTGTGAGCCTGTCAAGAGCTCGGAGCCTGGCTCGGCTCCTGTGTTCCATGGTTGGAGAAACAGCAGGTATCTCTGGCTTGTCCAGAGGTGTATTGACATACTCGTGGTCATGTCATGACAGCAATAGAATACTTCAAATCTTGGTGGGCTGGTTCCCTTTTCCCATTCTGAATCTTTCCATGTTGGTAAACTCAGCCTTCGCGGTTTTCTGAGTCCAGTCTACACGCGCAGGCATGGAACTGTGAGCCAGTTGTGGGAATGTGGTGCTTGATTGTTTATGATTGTAGTGGAGAATGTTGGCTTGGGAATTCACTCAGCAGTCGAGTAAGCTCACATGTGGTGGTGCATGCACTTGACAGTCATTGTGGGCATCTTACTGGGGAGGCAGGGTAACGACCCAAAGTCCTTGACATCCACAAGCCAGCAAGTCTTAAGATCGACTCACAGTCCTTGGGCACACAGGAAGTCTTCACTGGGCAGAGCTCTAGCCACTTTAGCCAGGAGGAAGTCCCATGTGTAACATCGCCCACTGAAGCAGAGTGTAACCCATCATGTCCCTAAGTCTGGATCCTGCTGCCATTGGCAACTTCCAGTGAGGCTTTGTCACTCTCTACTTTTTCATCAATAGGTGATGCTGGTAGCACACTCATTTGAGCACCTGTGTCACACGGGAAATGTCGCCTTGAAAGGGTGTCTGTAATGAACAGTAGACGACCCTGGCAGCTGGAACCCATGGTGTTCACAGACCTCTGATGTCTTAATACCCTGGCATGGTCAAAGTTGCAAGACAGTTGGCATTTCCTAGCATTCATATCAAAGCAAGCGTGGTAAAATCAGACCCAGTGCTGTCTGTTCCGCAGCTGCAGATGTCCTTATGGTGAGGGCCTTGCTGACCAGGCTTATTGAGGTAGAGAAAGGAGGAAGAATGATACACTGCTCCCTGGCTAACTATGAGCCATTTTAGCAAGCTCCCTATAGTACTTCATAGGTGCATTAGTGAAGGCTATGTGAACTTGATCAGACATTTGCAATATGAAGAGTAAAAATAAAACAAGGATGGTGATTTCCCAGAAGAGACTGCATGTGGTCCATTAGTTCTGAAGACCTAGCATCGCCAATGACATGTAAGGAGAGCAACTATTTGACACACTCAGACTCTGATAGTCCAACTGTCTGTAAAAGGTGACTTTTCAGCGATCGGTAGGTGGGTGTTCAAGTAGACTCACCACCTTCACAGCCATGGAATTGCCGAGCAATGTTACCACATAGTAGAATTTGGTATCATCAGTAGTGATTCCTCGCAGAGCAAACTGGCCCTCAGCTTGTACAAACCGAGGAACGGCATTTTGTTCCCCAAATTCCAGCAGTTTCAAAGCAACTGTGTTGGCCGATATGTTCAATAACTCAGGAATCGTCCTGAAGAACCAGGGTCACCAATGTAAGTTTTAGCAAATAAAATCAAGTGAGGCGTTTTATATTTAATGAAACCCGTAACACAGTTTATTAAACTCCAAAACCTACACAACAAAAACATACTAAAACCCTTTATGTAATAACGTCATCACATCAGGCAGCCTCTTAAAGTGAAACCCTAACTCAATGTCAGTGGTTGTGAATTATGTACATTTCTCCCAGTTACATTACCCTCCAGTCTACCTAACACTGAGAGCAAGGTTACTGTGTGATTCCACTCAACCAGCTGATCTGCCTCACTCCTGTATGTCTCCTCATCACCATCTAAATTCTGACAATAGTTGTGTCATCGGTGAACTTAATTTGTTGTGTCAGCATTACAGCGCAAGACATAAAAATTACAAAATAATTATTCAAAATAGGATTAACGGGGTAGTGTTCATGGACCATTCAGAATGGTGGAGCTGTCCTGTCCTTAAATTTTGAGTGTGTGTCCTCAGGCTCCTGGACCCCTGGACCATTTTTTAATTAAAATGCTATAGATTTGAAACTGCATCTTCTCTCCAAACACAAATTCACACTGAACATTCAGAATCAAAACCCAACCTAACCAAATTCTGGATTAGATCATCTCCTCCCACTTCATTCAAGTTTCTGCCTTTTCACCCAAAGCATTGGTAAAACTTCTCCTCTCAGAAATGCTGCTTGACCTGTTGATTTCCTCCAGCAGATTGGTTGTTGCTCCAGATTCCAGCATCTGAACTCTCTTGTGTCTGTAATCAAGGTAGTGAGTAACTCGAGATCACGTTATCCACTCATGACTCCTCATTACAATCTCAATACAGCAGAAGAAAGCAAAATTGTCTGAATAAGAAATACAAAATCGATTCTATTTGCAAATTAAAGTGGTGCTTATTAAAACATAGAAAAAAGACAATACTGAATGTACCAAGGCTAAAGGCTTAACTTTCCCACTTTACTAAGATCTGTCTCGAATGATTTTACTTTGCCAAGTTTGCAATTTCAGGTTTAACTTGCTCTCTGTCAAACCATGAAGCCATAAGACATGGCAGCCGAATTAGGCCATTCAGCCCATCAAGTTTCAAACAAGAGGACATGAGTTGAGAGTTAGGGGGCAAAATTTTAGGGTAACACAAGGGGGAATTTCTTTACTCAGAGAGTGGTAGCTGTGTGGAATGTGGAATGAGCTTCCAGTAGAAGTGGTAGAGGCAGGTTCGGTACTGTCATTTAAAGAAAAATTGGATAGGTATATGGACAGGAAAGGAATGGAGGGTTATGGGCTGAGTGCGGGTCAGTGGAACTAGGTGAGAGTAAGCATTCGGCATGGACTAGTGTTACGTATCCCGTAACTGGATCACTTACCAGCAAAGATAGAGAGGTCCGCTGAAGTCTGATGGTACCATTTTTAAACGTTTTTATTTATAAAGGGGCACAAAAGTAAGGTTAATACAAACATTCAGATAACATACGTCGTCAATACTCAATCTAAAGCGCAGGTATAGTAATAATCAATAAGAAATAAGCTCTATCGTTGTCTAGGGGTAATATATATATTGTCTGCTGTATATCTAAAAGTCTCTTGTGTTCACTGCAGTTCCACCAGCTGCCGTCTTTTGGGGGGTCGCGGTGGTGCACATTTGTTAGAGAGAGAGAGATAGAGCTTGAATGAAACAGTTACCCGGCGGGTTTTTTCCAACCTTTAGGAGTTCGATCCGTCGGAGTCTCGTTGGGGGGTGGCCGTTCACTCGTGGCCTCTCCTGTAGCTAAAGCCGTTACTTCGTGGTGAAGTCGCCAATCCCAGGCAAGGAAAAGGCGCACACAAACCTCCTCACCGGCTGTCGCTATTAAACGCTGTCACAGGATTTCTAGCGTGTCTTCTGGTGCGTCTGGGGGGCCGTCTTTACAACCCCTCTTTTATCTGAGCTCACGGGGTCTCAGATGTCAATCAGGTTGGGATGATGCAATCTCTCTCCATCTCTCCACCCACGTTGCCCCGAGGGTATACACGTAGTACAGTTCCCAATTCACAAAGGTGTCTCCACGAGACAATGACCACAGTCGCCAGCTTTTGCCTTGCCGTGAAACGAGAGACACCGCACGTATCTCTCTCTTCTCTTGGGTCATTGAACCCCCCTTCACTAGGGCTCTTGCGATTCTCACAAAGGAGGGGGCTGGGATCATAACACCTCCCCTCTTAAAAACGTTTTTACCAGCGGTTAAAACGGAGTGGTACAGAGTCTTACAGGGTTTTAGGATTTAACATAGTACAAAAGCTTTGCTTTTAACTACAGAGCTGTACCGTCATACATTTTTCAGCGTCTAAACAGTTAACGATTACAGTGGCACTTCCTTTAATGTGGTAACATCTTGTCCCTGACTAAAGGCTGGTAGCATCAGATTTCAACAGGCAGGGTTCTAAGGGGGTTGTCTTTGTTATTCACATGCTTTGTCAAAATCCCGTACAGCTGGTTTTTCTATTTAAAAAATGGCGCCCCCATTAGCCGTCACCTCTTTTCCGGTGAGTTCCTACGTGGGGGACCTGGGTAATTTGGCGAGGTACTCTCCCGCCTTTCCATTCCATAAGGGTTATTCTCTCAACACCGTGTCCCAAACTTAAATCATCGTGTGAATTTCCACCCAATTCTTTAATGTTACACAGGTAGCTAGCCCTTTTGTCAAGACCATGCAGGCTGATGGGTTTCAATTCGAACCTTTCCCTCAGGCTGCATTTAAATTTCGGCTTTTTCACAGCGCTCTCTTGAATAACAACAGCGTGTGGGGCACCTTTACATTCCAAATCAACCTGTAATCGATGCACAGGCACCACGTTCCCAAGCCCTCGTTTCTGTAGCTTGGTTGCTTCTTCTGACACCAATCTAAACTTTAAATTTTCTTCATTCGATTTGAGAACTACAAACTTCCCGTTCCCTTCAGTAATAATGTTTATTCCCCCAGGGTCGAGTTCCACTTTAAGGTTCACCACCCCTTTTGTGTACCAACACCTGGGAACCCTCCCTTCCCCCAATTACCAGGGTTAACCCTGTCTTCACTGAACCCAGTCCATCTGACCCACAGGGACTGCATTACTTTTCAACTGAATCAAATACCTCAGACGTTTTCTGAGCTCCCTTACTAGGTTCAGTACCACGTGCTCGCGCCTGTGGTACAGGCTGGAGATGCGAGGGGCGGGGCTGCAATCCTCACAGGCTGTTTGGGCCGTGTCAGCCTTGTCCAAACCTGCCCCCCGGCTAAATCATTTCCGAGGAGGACGTCCGTGTCAGTTCTCGGGAACTCTGATGGCACCCCCATTTCGACTGGTCCAGATACTAGCTCACAATCCATAATTACCTGATGTAGGGGCACCATTTCTATGCTTGTACCTATCCCCTTCACGGCGACCATTCCCCTTCTCTGACCGAAATCTAGTATCTCACGGCGGATCAACGACAGCTCCGCCCCGGTGTCTCGCCAGATTCGGACGGGAATGGGTGGGTCTCCCCCCTTCACGGACACGGTTCCGGGTGACAGCCAAGTCTCTGACCCCTCTCGTACTCTGTCTACCCGGGACCCTCTTGTCGATTTTCTGATTACCACGGCACACCCGATAGGGACCGCTGCTTTCCCTTTTTCTGGCTCCTTTCTCGGAGCAAAGCACCTAGAGGCAATATGTCCTCCCTTCCCACAATTAAAACAGGTCAAGCCCGGAAATCTCGGGCTGCCTGGCCTTTCCCCCTCAACCTTACCACTAGCTCCCGGCGGGACCTCTGCCTCAGCCGGCGGACTTCCTCGGTCGTTCCCATGGTCTCTCGGGTAACCATGTGGCGAGGAAAACTTTGTCCTGTGGGTTAGGGCATATTCATCTGCGAACCTAGCAATTTCTGAGATGGACTTATTCGCCTTCTCATTCAAATACATCCGGATCTCCTCCGGAACACACCCTTTTAATTCCTCAATCAGAAATAACTCCCTGATATGCCCATAATCCCCGTCCACCTGTTCCGCGGTGCACCAATGGTCTAAGAGCACACCCTTTTCTTAGGCTAGCTCGGTATACGTTTGATTCCACCCTTTCCGTAAATTTCTGAACCTTTGTCTATAAGCTTCAGGTACTAGCTCGTAACTCCGGAGAATGGCCTCCTTTACTTTGGCATAATTCTCCGCTTCCCCTTCCTCGACGGCCAATGCCGCATATGCTCGTTGTGCCTTCCCCTTTAACACACTTTGTAACAACGCCACCCACTGCTCTTTGGGCCACTTTTGATTTACTGCCACCTTTTCAAAAAGCAAGAAATAACTATCAACATCCGACTCTTCGAATGGAGGTACTACCCTCAACTCCCGACTAACATTAAACCTCTCGTCTCGATCTAACCCTAGATCTCTTCGCTCTTTCTTTAACTTCTCCATCTCCAAGTCATGTTCCCTCTGTTCTCGTTTCTCCTCATACTCTCTTTGTTTTTCAGCTCGTTCCCTCTCGTTCTTGGCTCGTTCCCTCTCTTTCTCGGCTACTTCTAGCTCTTTTAGCTGAATTTCATGCTGTCTTTGCTTTTCAGTTTGGTCCTGCTCTTTTTTCACCTCTAACCCCTTTAGTTGGAACGCCTGCTCCCTTTCTTTCTCTCTCTCAGCCCGTTCTTTCTCTCTCTCAGCCCATTCTTTCTCTCTCTCAGCCGCTTCCAGCTGCTTTATTTTAAATTCATGTTCCAACCTTAATTTCTCCAACTCTAGCTGATCCATCCCACTAGCTGGTACTTTTTCAGGGATATTTTCCAATACCTCAGCTTCGAACACATTCTTCCCAATGTAATACCAAGTTATGGCCCCTCGCACCTACCGCTTTTTCATGGACGACCTCACTTCTGTGAGGTCCAATCCCTTCGCCAAATTTAACAAGTCTGATTTGGTGGCCGCCTCTAGCGCCTCCACAGTCGGGTTTTTCATAAAATCATCCACGTTCATCTTTGCTGGTTTCCTATCTGGCTACCCGCGTACCAGATCCAAATTTTTTTTTTACTTACAAACCCAATTCACTGCCCTCCCAATTTGGTTTTAAATCTTGAGACAAGGCCCCACATTGTTACGTATCCCGTAACTGGATCACTTACCAGCAAAGATAGAGAGGTCCGCTGAAGTCTGATGGTACCATTTTTAAACGTTTTTATTTATAAAGGGGCACAAAAGTAAGGTTAATACAAACATTCAGATAACATACGTCATCAATACTCAATCTAAAGCGCAGGTATAGTAATAATCAATAAGAAATAAGCTCTATCGTTGTCTAGGGGTAATATATATATTGTCCGCTGTATATCTAAAAGTCTCTTGTGTTCACTGCAGTTCCACCAGCTGCCGTCTTTTGGGGGGTCGCGGTGGTGCACATTTGTTAGAGAGAGAGAGATAGAGCTTGAATGAAACAGTTACCCGGCGGGTTTTTTCCAACCTTTAGGAGTTCGATCCGTCGGAGTCTCGTTGGGGGGTGGCCGTTCACTCGTGGCCTCTCCTGTAGCTAAAGCCGTTACTTCGTGGTGAAGTCGCCAATCCCAGGCAAGGAAAAGACGCACACGAACCTCCTCACCGGCTGTCGCTATTAAACGCTGTCACAGGATTTCTAGCGTGTCTTCTGGTGCGTCTGGGGGGCCGTCTTTACAACCCCTCTTTTATCTGAGCTCACGGGGTCTCAGATGTCAATCAGGTTTGGATGATGCAATCTCTCTCCATCTCTCCACCCACATTGCCCCGAGGGTATACACGTAGTACAGTTCCCAATTCACAAAGGTGTCTCCACGAGACAATGACCACAGTCGCCAGCTTTTGCCTTGCCGTGAAACGAGGGACACCGCACGTATCTCTCTCTTCTCTTGGGTCATTGACCCCCCCCCCTTCACTAGGGCTCTTGCAATTCTCACAAAGGAGGGGGCTGGGATCATAACACTAGAAGGGCCGAGATGGCCTGTTTCCATGCTGTAGTTGTTATATGGTTATATAAGTCTGCTCTACCATTTGATTATCCCTCTCAACACCATCCCTCTGCCTTCTTCCCTTGACTTTTGACTCTCTGACTGATCAAGAACCTATCAACTTCCATTTTAAATATATCCAATGGCTTGGCCTCCACGGCTGTCTGTGTCAATGAATTCCAAAGATTCACCACCTCTGGCTAAAGAAATTCCTCCTCACCTCTGTTCTAAATGGACTTCTTTTTATTATGAGGCTGTGCAACCTGATCCTAGACCACTGTCCCACTATAGTAAATATTGTCTCCACATACACTCTATCAAGGCCTTTCAATACTTGATAGGTTTCAATGAGATTCCCCCCTCTTCTCCTTCTAAACTCCAATAAGTACATAGCCAGAACCATCAGCTGCTCCTCATACATTAACCCTTTCATTCCTGTGATCAATCTTGTGCCAGCACATCCTTTCTTAGATAAGGCAGCCAGAGCCACACACAATATTGCAAATACGAGGGGTGATTGATTCGTGGCCTATGGTCCATTTTCTCAGACAGTGCTTACTTGCAATTTTCAATTATCTGAAACAGAAATACCACAAAAGTTATTAACTTCAAACTTTCTGCATAATCACTCAAAGAGTTGAGCTGCACATGCATGTAACGAGAGCTGTATAACTCATCTCCTTTTATGCTAGGCCACAAACTTATCAATCACGCATCATATGTTCAATTTTGCTCAGAACAGTAAATGTCTAACTTTGCTCTTTCATGAACTATGAACACATGTGACAGCCAGAGGGATAACAGTCCATGGATTCATATCTGAATTAGGAAGCAGTGCCCTCAGGAAAGGGGAGAAAATTGTTATGATATTTTCAGTAAAGTAGTGATTAGAGGTTGAAACTGATAACAGTTAATTTTGCATTTCCCCTCCCCCTACTACTTTCAAAATCTCTTACTATCTTTCCTTTCAGTTAGTCCTGACGAAGGGTCTCGGCCCAAAACGTTGACAGTGCTTCTCCTTATAGATGCTTTCTGACCTGCTGTGTTCCACCAGTATTTTGAGTGTATTGCTTGAATTTCCAGCATCTGCAGATTTCCTCGTGTTTGCCCAGTTAATTTAGGCCTTTTGCACTGTTTAGGAATTTGTGAATGGACAGACCATGGGGAGCAATGGTTCATGAAGGTGGCATCTATCATGAGGAGCCCTCACCATCCAGGTCATGCCCTCTTCTCGTTCCTACCATTGGGGGGAGGTTCCTTACCCTTTGCCATCAGATTACTGAATGAACAATAAACAACACTAAATCACTATTTTGTTCTCTTTATGCACTATTTATTTATTTGGTTGTTTGCTTGTCTATTTATTCATTTACATTAATTTTGTGACAATTTATATTACTATATTTAATACAAAAATTCAATAGTGCTATATTAACTTATACTAATTTTATACGCATTGCACTGTACTGCTGCTGAAAAGAACACAACAAATTTCACAACATATGTCAGTGACAATAAATTGATTCTGATTCTTGGAATCTGAGCAGGTATTTAAGGGAAGTTTTCTGTGCATTCCTCTTTTCAAACCTGCTGGTGAGAATTCCAGACTTTGTGACTCTGTGATCAGTGACAACTCTCTGCCCCACCCAAAAATACAAGGCTAGTTGGATTCTTTTCTTAGATACAATTAATTTAAAATGCTTTTGAAGACTTTTTATTTTGTGTTAATAGATGCTGTTAGTTTTAAACTGCATTCTTGCTTGCCATCTAGTCGAATGTCACTGGACTCAGCTCAGTTTCCAATTCTCTTCTGTGTACATTTGGGAGTCATCCTTTTAAGTAAGAGTAGAAATTATAACTTACTTTCTTCCCACACATTTCTGTTATGTTAATTGCTTGCAGCATTTTTTCACTGTGATCATTTTTTTTAAATATTGAAAATTGTGCGTAATCTGCAAATCATTTCCCAGATTCAGCACACACAAAACCCTGAAGGAATTCACCAAGTTAGGTAGCATTGATAGAGCGATATAAACAGTTGACGTTTCAGGTCAACACCCTTCATCAGGTTCAGGAGTATTGGCAGTTCTTTTTTACCCCTCCATCACTGTTGTGTTCCTTTGGCATTTAGTCTGTGTTGCTCAAAATTGTATATTTTGCATGGACTAGATGGGCTGAAGGGCCTGTTTCTGTGCCTTTGTGTTCTATAACTCTGCATTTAGCTTCTACAGAATCCCCTGTGATTATGGCTTCCAGGATTTTCTCTTTCTCTAGAAATGTGAGTTCCTTTGTATTTAATTTTAGTTTTTTCTCTTTGGTCACAGTGAACAAGGGAAAAATAATTTGCAGCATGACCACAGAATGCACCAGATAAACTTTTTTTCTTATTGGGCCTGTTGACTTCTACAGAGCTGCCTTTACCCTGTGGGTTGAGGGATTTAATGTGATCTTGGTGCGACTTTGCAAGAAGCATTCTGTAAGTACATACCATTGCCTTTGCTGTTGAAATTGCAGCACAATACCAGGTTATTCAAACAGACACTGGTGTGAATGGCCCATTAGGCCTCAAACAGAGTGCGAATGACTACTTAGACGACAATACCACACACCAGGAGCCTTCTAATGAGTGTGCTTATGTTCTTGACAAAAAAATGTATGGGAAATTTTTCCAACAACCTCCTTTTCCTTCCGGCATTCTGTGGTCATTTTCAATGTAATGCCAAGGACATTGCAGAGAGTTGTAGACACAGCCAGCTCTATACTGGGAACACCCCACCACATCAGTGAGGCAAACCTCAAGAGATGGTGCCCCCAGAAGGACCATCACCATCTGAGACATAAAACATAGAACAGTACAGGCCCTTCGGCCCACAATGTTGTACCAACACTTAAACCCTGCCTCCCATATAACCCCCCACCTTAAATTCCTCCATTTACCTGTCTAGTATCTTAAATTTCACTAGTGTACCTGCCTCCACCAGTGACTCAGGCAGTGCATTCCATGCACCAACCACTCTCTGAGTAAAAAGCCTTCCTCTAATATCCCCCTTGAACTTCCCTCCCCTTACCTTAAAGCCATGTTCTCTTGTATTGAGCAGTGGTGCCCTGGGGAAGAGGCACTGGCTGTTCACACTATCTATTCCTCTTAATATCTTGTATACCTCTATCATGTCTCCTCTCATCCTCCTTCTCTCCAAAGAGTAAAGCCCTAGCTCCCTTAATCTCTGATGTTAATGCATACTCTCTAAACCAGGCAGCATCCTGGTAAATCTCCTTTGTTCCCTTTCCAAAGCTTCCACTTCCTTCCTATAGTGAGGTGACCAGAAATGGACACAGTATTCCAAGTGTGGCCTAACTAGAGTTTTATAGAGATGCATCATTACCTCACGACTCTTAAACTCTATCCCTCGACTTATGAAAGCTAACACCCCATAAGCTTTCTTAACTACCCTATCTACCTGTGAGGCAACTTTCAGGGATCTGTGGACATGTACCCCCAGATCCCTCTGCTCCTCCATGTTACCAAGTATCCTGCCATTTACTTTGTACTCTGCCTTGGAGTTTGTCCTTCCAAAGTGTACCACCTCACACTTCTCCGGGTTGAACTTCATCTGCCACTTCTCAGCCCACTTCTTCATCCTATCAATGTCTCTCTGCAATCTTCGACAATCCTCTACACTATCCACAACACCACCAACCTTTGTGTCATCTGCAAACTTGCCAACCCACCCTTCTATCTCCACATCCAGGTCATTAATAAAAATCACAAAAAGTAGAGGTCCCAGAACCGATCCTTGTGGATCACCAGTAGTCACAACCGTCCCATCCATATAACCATACAAACATATAACAATTACAGCACAGAAACAGGCCATCTCAGCCCTTCTAGTCCGTGCTGAACTCTTACTCTCACCTAGTCCCACTGACCTGCACTCAGCCCATAACCCTCCATTCCTTTCCTGTCCATATACCTATCCAATTTTACTTTAAATGACAGGATCGAACCTGCCTCTACCACTTCTACTGGAAGCTCATTCCACACGTCTACCACTCTCTGAGTAAAGAAGTTCCCCCTTAAACTTTTGCCCCTTAACTCTCAACTCATGTCCTCTTGTTTGAATCTCCCCTACTCTCAATGGAAAAAACCTATCCACGACAACTCTATCTATCCCCCTCATAATTTTAAATACCTCTATCAAGTCCCCCCTCAACCTTCTACACTCCAAAGAATAAAGACCTAACTTGTTCAACCTTTCTCTGTAACTTAGGTGCTGAAACCCAGGTAACATTCTAGTAAATCTTCTCTGTACTCTCTCTATTTGGTTGACATCTTTCCTGTAATTCGGTGACCAGAACTGTACACAATACTCCAAATTCGGCCTTACCAATGGCTTATACAATTTTAACATTACATCCCAACTCCTGTACTCAATGCTCTGATTTATAAAGGCCAGCATACCAAAAGCTTTCTTCACCACTCTATCCACATGAGATTCCACCTTCAGGGAACTATGCACTATTATTCCTAGATCACTCTGTTCTACTGCATTCTTCAATGCCCTACCATGTATGTCCTATTTTGATTAGTCCTACCAAAATGTAGCACCTCACAGCATTAAACTCCATCTGCCATCTTTCAGCCCACTCTTCTAACTGGCCTAAATGTACTCCCTCCATCATGAGCCTCTGCTTTCTGCAGGCAAGCCAATTCTGAACCCACCTGGCCAAACTTCCCTGGATCTCATGTCTTCTTGACTTTCTGAAAAGCCTACCATGTGGAACCTTGTCAAATGCCTTACTAAAATCCATGTAAATCATATCCACTACACTACCCTCATCTATATGCCTGGTCACCTCCTCAAAGAACTCTATCAGGTTTGTTAAACACGATCTGCCCTTCACAAAGCCATGCTGACTGTCCCTGATCAGTCCATGATTCTCTAAATGCCCATAGATCCTATCTCTAAGAATCTTTTCCAAAAGCTTTCCCACCACAGACGTAAGGCTCACTGGTCTATAATTACCTGGACTGTCACTACAACCTTTTTTGAACAAGGGGCAACATTCGCTTCCCTCCAATCCTCCGGTACCATTCCCATGGACAACGAGGACATAAAGATCCCAGTCAGAGGCTCAGCAATGTCTTCCCTCACTTCGTGGAGCAGCCTGAGGAATATTCTATAAGGGGACTTATCTGTCTTAATGTATTTTAACACCTCTTTTCCCTTAATATCAACATGCTCTAGAACATCAACCTCACTCATATTGTCCTCACGTGGCTAGTGATAGTGCTGAGGATGGGGTAGTTGGTTTACAGAGGGAGTGTGTAGTGAGAATACCAGCAAGGAGAAGCTGACAACAGGGCAAAACTGCAGTCAACAGGATGAGTTGCAATGGAAAAGGTGGACAAAATCAAAAGGAGCACATACAGGACTGAAAGTATTATATTTGAATGTGCACAGTATATGGAATAAGGTAGATGTAGCACAGTTACAGTATGACATTGTGGGCAACACTGTATTGTGGCTGAAAGAAGATTATTGTTGGGAGCTTAATGTACATTGTATCGAAAGGACATGCAGAGGGGATTGGTAAAATTGAAATCAAATCTTTAGAAAGAGGTGACATAGGGTTGAAAGATGTTGAATTGTTGTGGGTAGTGCTAAAGGTAAAAAGAGTCTGATGAGTTATATACAGACTCCCAAACAGTGCTCTACAAATTACAACAAAAGATAGAACATGTATGCCAAAAGCACAATGTTATGATAGTCGTAGGAGATGTCAGTGTGTGGGTAGGGTGAGAAAATAAGGTTGGTGCTGGATCACAAGAGGGGGAGTTTCTAGAATGCTTAGGAAATGGCTTTTTAGAGCAGCTCATGGACGAGCCCACTAGGGGATCAGCTATTCTGGATTTGTTGTTGTGCAATGAACCAGAATTGGTGAATGTGTAATCATAATATGATTGACTTCACCCTGAAATTTGAGAAGGAGAAGTTAAAGTCAGATGTATCAGTACTAGAGCGGAGTAAAGATAATAAAAACATAGAAACACAGAAAACCTACAGCATAATACAATGCTGTGCCGAACATGTACTTACTTTAGAAATTACCTAGGATTCCATATAGTAATTACAGAGGAATGAGAGTGGAGCTGGTAAAAATTGATTGGAAAAGAACATTGGCAGGAATGATGGCAGAGTAGTAATGGCTGAAGTTTCTGGGAGTAATTTGGAAGGCACAGGATATATCTATCCCAAAGAGGAAGAAGCATTCCAAAGACAGGATGACACAACTGTGGCTGACTAGAGAAATCAACTACATAAAAGCCAAAGAGGGGACATACAACAGAGCAAAAATTAGTGGGAAGTTGGAGTTTTGGGAAGCTTTTAAAAACCAACAGAAGGCAACTAATAAAGTAATTAAGAAGGAAAAGAGGAAATACAGAGGTAAGTTAGCCAATGATATTAAAGAGGATACATAGAGTGTAAGAGGTAAGAGGAGACATTGGACAGCTGGAAAACAATGCTGTTGGGACAAACGGTGGAAAAACTGAATAACTAATTTGCACCAATCTTCACTGTGGAAGACACTAACTGTATGCCAGAGGTTCAAGAGTGTCGGGGTCGGAAATGTATGACGTTGCCATTACGACGGAGAAGTTGCTTGAGAACCTAATAGGTCTGAAGGTAGATAAGTCACCTGGGCCAGATAGACTACACCTCAGGGTTCTGAAGAGCTGTCTGAAGAGATCATGGAGACATTAATAGTGATCTTTCAAGAATCACTAGATTCTGGAATGGTTCTGGAAGACTGGAAAATTGCAGATGTCCCTTCACTCTTCAAGAAGGGAGAGAGGCAGAAGAAAGGAAATTATAGGCCAGTTAGTCTGACCTCAGTGGTTGGGAAGATGTTGGAGTCGATAATGAAGGATGAGGTCACAGGTACTTGGAGGCACATGATAAAGTAGGCTGTAGTCTCAGTGTCAGCAACACCAACAAACTGATTGTAGACTTCAGAAGAAGGAAACCAGAGGACCACAAGAGAGTCCTCATCAGAGGATCAGAGGTGGAGAGGGTCGGCAACTTTAAATTCCTATGTGTTATTACTTCGGAGGATCTGTCCTGGGCCCAGCACGTATGAGCAATTACAAAGAAAGCACAGGAGCACCTCTACTTCCTTAGGAGTTTGTGCAGATTCGGCATGACATCTAAAACTTTGACAAACTTCTATAGAGTAGTGGAGGGTAAATTAGCTGGCTGCATCATAGCCTGCTACGGAAGAACCAATGCCCTTGAACAGAAAATCCTGCAAAAAGTAGTGGATACAACC
Organism: Hemitrygon akajei; assembly: GCF_048418815.1. NCBI lineage: Eukaryota > Metazoa > Chordata > Chondrichthyes > Myliobatiformes > Dasyatidae > Hemitrygon > Hemitrygon akajei. The sequence continues at coordinate 46,232,030 of NC_133137.1, read as the reverse complement.
CAGTCCATCATGGTTAAAGCCCTCCGAACCACTGAGCACATCTGCATGAAACTATGTTGCAGGAAAGCATCCATCATCAGGAACTCCACCACCCAGGATATGCTCTCTTCTAGCTGCTGCCATCAGGAAAAAGGTACAAGAACCTCAAGCTCTTGACCCAAAGGAAATAACTTCACTGAACTTCACTTTGAAATGCTCCCACAACCAATTGACTCACTTTCAAGGACTCTTCATCTCTTTTTATTAAGTTCAAAGAAAATTTATTATCAAAGTATGCATACTTTATACAACCTTGTGATTCATCTCCTTACAGGCAGCACAAAACAAAGAAACACAATAGAATCTGCTAAAAAAAGACTGTCAAACAGCAAACATGCTGGGGAAAAAAACAAATCATTCAAACAATAAAAGCAAGCAAATTATCTTTTTTTGCCTTCTTTTGAACATTTTTGTTTATCCATCTTTGTGTTTATTTTATCATTGACTATATTCTGTTGTGTTGCCATCAGGAAGAAGTTGCAGGGACCTCCAGACTCAGACCACTAGGTTCAGGAACAGTTACCCCTCAACCATCAGGCTCTTGGTCAGAGGGGATAATTCCACTCAACCAGTCCCCATCACTGAACTGTCCTCACACCTTATGGACTCGCTATCAAGGAATTTTAATCTCATGTTCTCAATATTTATTGCTTATTTTATTTATTATTTTGTACTTCCTGTTTTATTTGCACAGTTTATTGACTTTTCTACATTGGTTGTTTGTCTGTCCTGTTGTGTGGCCTTTCATTGATTTTATTGTGTTTCTTGTATTTGCTGTGAATGCCCACATGAAAATGAGTTTCATAGAAACATAGAACATAGAAAACCTACAGCACAATACAGGCCCTTTGGCCCACAAAGTTGTGCCGAACATGTTCCTACCTTAGAAATTACTAGGCTTACCCATAGCCCTCTGTTTTTCTAAGCTCCATGTACTTATACAAAAGTCTCTTAAAAGACCCTATCGTATCCGCCTCCACCACCATTGCCGGCAGCCCATTCCACGCACTTACCACTCTCTGAGTAAAAAACTTACCCCTGACATCTCCTCTGCACCTACTCCCCAGCACCTTAAACCTGTGTCCTCTTGTGGCAGCCACTTCAGCCCTGGGGAAAAGCCTCTGACTATTGTTACGTTCCCCAGTAACCGGGTGACTTATCAGCAAAGATAGATGGGTCTGCTGAGCCTGGTGCTACTATTTTCAACCGTTTTATTTATAAAGGGGCACAAACGTATGGTTAATACAAAACATTCAGATCATATACATCGTCAAAACTCAATCTAAAGCATAGGTGTAGTAATAATCAATCAAAAATGAGCTCTATCATTGTCTAGGGGTTGAACGATTTGTCCAATTGAAATATAAAAGTCTCGCCAGTTCATGGATGCTTTTTGCCGCTTGAGGGACCGCTGCGTGTTCACGGGTTGGATAGAGAAAATAAACTTGCCAGCCTTCTGGATTCAAAGCGTGAGATCGAGAACAGGAGTTCCTCGTTGTCAGTCCGAAATCCTTTTCGGGGTTATCAGCCACTCAATTCCCTAGCTAGGGGAACCAGAACACACGTGGCTCCCGAACAGCTTCCCGTCCTTACGGGAGCGATGAGCGATGGTGTCTCCGTCTGGTGCGTCGCTGGAGTACCGCCTCCAGCAGTCTCCTTTTTATCATGGCTGGCAAGATTTGTAAATGTCAATCAAGGTAGGGTGAGGCCATCCCCACACCACATTGCCTGAGGGTGTCCCTGTCCCTGATATCTAGCACGTACTATAGAGTTGCAATTCACACAGGTGCCTCTGAGAACAATGGTCAACTCCGTGGCATTGTCTCTCATTTCCTGGGTCCAAGACCTGAATTAATAGCGATCTTGCGATTCTTTTGAAGGAGGGGGCTGAGGTCATGACACTATCCACACGATCAATGCCTCTCATCATCTTATGCATGAGGAAATGTGTCTCGGGGTTGTACATGGTGACATATATGTACTTTGATAATAAATTTAGTTTGAACGTTGAACTTCCTTGTATCTACTGTGAATGTCTGGAAGAAAATCAATCTCAGGGTTGTATATATGACATATGTACTATGACAGACCTGAGGGGGTCCAATATCCTCACGGGCAGGTTGGCTAGAATTGTTCAGGTAGGTTTAAACTAATTCAGCAGGGGGATGGGAGCCAGAGTGATAGTGCTGAAAATGTTGTAGCTGGGTTACAAATAGAGGCATATGTAGTGAAACTCCTAGCAAGGAGATGTGGAAGACACTAGCGGTATGATGGAAGTGCCAGGTGTCAGGGTTCATGAACTGTGTGAAGTTACCTTTACTAGAGAGAACGTTCTTGGGAAACTGAAAGATCTGAAGGTAGGTAGTCAACTGGACCAGATGGTGTATACCCTAGGGTTCTGATTGAAGTGGCTGAAGAGATTGTGGAGGCATTAGTAATGATCTTTCAAGAAACATTCAAGAAGACCGGAAAATAGCAAATGTCACTCTACTCTTCAAGAAGGGAGAAAAGTAGAGGAAAGGAAATTATAGGCCAATTAGTCTGACCTCAGTGGTTGGGAAGATGCTGGAGTCAATTGTTAAGGATGTAGTTTTAGGATACTGGGAGACACATGGTAAAATAGGCAGTAGTCAGCATGGTTTCCTCAAGGCAAAATCTTCCCTGACAAGTTTGTTGGAATTCTTTGAAGAAATAACAAGCAGGATAGACAAAGGCTAATGTTGTGTACTTGGATTTTCAGAAGGCCGTTGACAAGGTGACACACATGAGGCTGCTTAACCCATGGTTTTACAGGAAAGATTCTAGCATGGATAAAGCAGTGGCTGATTGGCAGGAGGTAAAAAGTGGGAATAAAGGGAGCTTTTTCTGATTGGCTGCTGGTGACTAATGGTGTTCCAGAGGGGTTTGTGTTGGAACGGATTCTTTTTACATTGTATGTCGATGATTTGGATGATGAAATTGATGGCTTTGTTGCCAAGATTGTAGACAATATAAAGATAGGTGGAGGACAGGTAGTTTTGAGGAAGTAGAGAGGCTGCAAAAGGAGACTGATTAGGAGAATGGGCAAAGAAGAGGCAGACTGAATACAGTGTCAAGAAGTACATAGTCATGCACTTTTCTAAATGGAGAGAAAATTCAAAAATCTGAGGTACAAATCCTCATGCAGGATTCTCTAAAGGTTAATTTGCAGAGTGGTGAGAAGGCTAAAATATTATTTATTAAATTAAATTATTAAATTAAATTGAAACAAATTATTTATTAAATTATTTCAGAGGACTAGAATAAAAAAGTAAAGATGTCATGTGCTTTTTATAAAGCACTGGTGATGCCTCACTTGGAGTATTGTGAGCAGTTTGGGGCCCCTTATCTAAGAAGGGATGTGCTGACATTGGAGAGAGTACAAAGAAGGTTCACGAAATTGATTCCATATTGAAAGGTTTGTATAGAAAGAGCGTTTGATGGCTCTGGGACTGAATTCACTAGAATTCAGAAGAATGAGGTGTGACCTCATTGAAACCTATCAAATGTTGAAAAGCCTCGACAGAGTGGATGTGAAGAGGATGCTTCCGAGGGTGGGAGAGACCAAGACCAGAGGACACAGCCACAGAACAGAGGAACATCCTTTTAGAATGGAGATAAGGAGAATGTCTGCAAAGAATAAGAATTTCAGGATTTATATTGTATACATTTCTATGATATTAAATGAAACTCTTGAAACTATTGAATTTATTTAGCCAGAGAGTGGAATTTGTTGCCACAGGTGGCAGTAGAGATCAATTCAGTGGGTATATTTAAGGCAGAGGTTGATAGATTCTCGATTAGTCAGGGCATGAAGGGATATGGGGAGAAGGCAGAAGACTGGGGCTGAGAGGGAAATGGATCAGCCATGGAGCAGACTTGATGGGACAAATGGCCTAATTCTGCTCCTATATCTTATGGACTTACCTAGGGTGGAGGTACAGCAGCTTGAAGATCCACACTCAGTGCCTCAGAAACAGCTTCTTCCCCTCCATCCTCAGATACATGAACGTCTGGACACACTACCATTAATCCAAGCATCCAGGACATCTTCAAAGCACAATGCCTCAAAAAGGTGGCATCCATCATTAAGGACCCCCATCACCCAGGACATGCCCTCTTCTCATTGTTACCATCAAAGAGGAGGTACAGGAGCCTGAAGGCACACACTCAATGATTCAGGAACAGCTTCTTCCCTTCTGTCATCTGATTTCTGAATGGACATTGAATCCATGAACATTATCTCACTACCTTTTGTTTTCTTTTTTCTCTTTTTGCACTACTTATTTAATTTAATATAAATATTTACTGTAATTTACATTTTTTATTATTATGCTTTGCAAGTACTGCTGTCTGATATTAAATCTGATTTGGATTCTTTTTATTGCACGATTTATTTTTGTTTATTTATTGTAATTTATGGTAATTTTATGTTTTTGTACTGTATTGCTGCTGCAAAACAAAATTTTCATCAAGTTCATTATCATCAACCACATACACGTATACTGCCAAATGAAACAATATTCCTTCGGAGCAAGATGCACAACACCATACATATAACTCACACACAACACAAAGTAATATTCCCACAAATAAATTAACATATAATCAAATAAATTCCAGAAGATTGATTTTCATGTCACCCAATTGAGTGATTTGATTCTGAGAAGTAATGCACAGAAAAGCCTCCTCCCTTTAAATCATCAATGGGAGAGGTTCCGGAGGATTGGAGAGTTGCAGATGTTGTTCCTTTATTCAAGAAAGTGTGTAGAGATAGCCCAGGAAATTATAGACCAGTGAGTCTTACTTCAGTGGTTGGTAAGTTTATGGAGAAGATCCTGAGAGGCAGGATTTATGAACATTTGGAGAGGTATAATATGATTAAGAATAGTCAGCATGGCTTTTTCAAGAGCAGGTTGTGCCTTACGAGCCTGATAGAATTTTTCTGAGGAAGTGACTAAACACATTGATGAAGGTAGAGCAGTAGATGTAGTGTATATGGATTTCAGCAAGCATTTGATAAGGTACTCTATGCAAGGCTTATTGAGAAAGTAAGGAGGCATGGGATCCAAGGAGACATTGCTTTGTGGATCCAGAAATGGCTTGCCCACAAAAGGCAAAGAGTGGTTGTAGGCGGGTCATATTCTGCATGGAGGTCGGTCACCAGTGGTGTGCCTCAGGGATCTCTTCTGGGACCCTTACTCTTTGTGATTTTTATAAATGACCTAGATGAGGAAGTGGAGGGATGGGTTAGTTAGTTTGCTGATGACACAAAGGTTGGAGGTGTTGTGGATAGTGTGGAGGGCTGTCAGAGGTTACAGTGGGACATTGATAGGATGCAAAACTGGGCTGAGAAGTGGCAGAAGGAGTTCAACCCAGTTAAGTGTGAAGTGGTTCATTTTTGTAGGTCAAATATGATGACAGAATATAGTATTAATGGTAAGACTCTTGGCAGTGTGGAGGATCAGAGGGATCTTGGGGTCCGAGTCCATAGGACGCTCAAAGCAGCTGCACAGGTTGACTCTGTGGTTAAGAAGATGTACGGTGTATTGGCCTTCATCAATCGTGGAATTGAATTTAGGAGCCGAGATGTAATGTTGCAGCTATATAGGACCCTGGTCAGACCCCACTTGGAGTACTGTGTTCAGTTCCGGTTGCCTCACAGGAAGGATGCCTACAGGAAGGATGTAGAAGCCATAGAAAGGGTGCAGAGGAGATTTACAAGGATGTTGCCTGGATTGGGGAGCATGCCTTATGAAAACAGGTTGAGTGAACTCAGCCTTTTCTCCTTGGAGTGATGGAAGATGAGAGGTGACTTGATAAAGGTGTATAAGATGATGAGAGGCATTGATCGTGTGGATAGTCAGAGGCTTTTTCCCAGGGCTAAAATGGTTGCCACAAGTGGACACAGGTTTAAGGTGCTGGGGAGTAGGTACAGAGGAGATGTCAGGGGTAAGTTTTTTACTCAGAGAGTGGTAAATGCGTGGAATGGGCTGCTGGCAACGGTGGTGGAGGTGGATATGATAGGGTCTTCTAAGAGACTTTTGGATAGGTACATGGAGCTTAGAAAAATAGAGGGCTATGGGTTAGCCTAGTGATTTCTAAGGTAGGGACATGTTCGGCACAGCTTTCGGCACAATACAGAATGACCTGTATTGCTGTAAGTTTTCTATGTTTCTGTACTACAGAGGCTAGTGCACATGGTGGTGCTGACTGAGTTTACTACTCTCTGTAGTTTATTTCAATCCCAAGTAGTAGCCCCACCCCCACCCATACCAGACGGTGATGCAGACAGTTAGAATGCTCTCCACGGTACATCTGTAGAAGTTTGAAAGTGTCTTTGGTGACATACCAAACTCCTCAAACTCCTAATGAAATATAGCCACTGCCATGCCTTCTTTGGAGCTGCTTCAAAATGTTGAGTCCAGGATAGATCCCTCTGAGATATTGTCACCCAGGAACTTGAAACTGCTCACTGCTTATTCATTTCCATAGAGGCTGCCTGACCACATAAGTTCTTCCAGCATTTTGTGTGTTTTGCTTTGGATTTTCAGCACCTGCAGACTTTATTTAGTTTATCACAAGGATGTAGCCCGGATGGGAAGGCCGGTGTTATTATGAGTGTTACGTACCCCGTAACAGGTTAAAAAAGAAAAAAGAACCAGCAAAAATGGACACACCTGGAGTCTGAGTCTTCCATTATATATGTGTATATATATAGTTCAGTTCTGGAATGTGGTTTGAGTAGAGTTGGAGAGAGAGAGATGGAGAGTTAGAATGTTGGTTTATCTTCCAATGCCAATGTCGATGCTGATGCCGATCCTCCATGTCATCCTCCTGTTCCCAAAACTTACAGTCACCAACTGTAAGAGGACAGTTCTTCCATGGTGGAATTATCAACCCAGGTGAGGGTTGGACACACGACAAACTCCCCACCGGTCACACCCTTTCACACTGCGAGACCCACTGATCAATCTGCCTGATCGATCCACCAAAACCCACTTTTTCTGTGGGCACAACAAAGCTCATTCAGTGTCTAAAACCATGTGTCTGTAGGTCCATCAGCTGACCTATTTATCTCACCATGCTGAACACCAGCTGTCCATTGAACAGTTCCTCCCTTCTCTCTCTGTAAGAATACAGAAGCTGACAGTGGCCTTGCAAAAGTGTAAACATGCTTGCAGAGAAACCACAACACCATCTCCGAGCAGTCTTCGCTTCTCTCTCTCTTAATAACGTGTCTGGTGTTGAACAACAACTCCCTCTCTCTTTTCAGAAGCACAGTTCATAGGGGTAATTCAGTACCCCGTCACAGGAGAAATTTGATAAGCTGGATCTGATTGAATGGTGGAGCAGACTCAATGGACCAGATAGCCTGATTCTGCTCCTATGTTTTATGGTCTTAGTTTTTGAGGATGGCCTGCTCGAGGCAGATTTACAGCTGCGCCATATTCTTTCCATTTCTTGATAATTAACTTAACTGTGTTTCTAAGGGATATTCAGTGACTTGGAAATTTTCTTGTACCATCTCCTGACTTGTGATTTCCAATAACCTTTTTGTTGAGTTGTTCAGAGTGTTCTTTTGTCTTCATGGTGTAGTTTTTGGTAGGATATTGACTCAAGCAGTTGGACCTTCCAGGTACAGGTGTATTTTTACTACAATCAATTGAAACACCTTGACTGCACACAGGTGATCTCCATTTAACTAATTAAGTGACTTTTAATACCAATTGAATTTGGAATTTATTTATTTAAATCTTACATCCATCCCACAACATGAAGGGGTAAAATTCTTTCTGTTATGACTGTACAGACATGTGAATTTATGTCTACTGGCTTGTAGAAAGAAGCTGTCCCATAGCCTGTTGGTCCTGGCTTTAATGCTGTGGTACTATTTGCCAGACAGAAGCAGATGAAACAGTTGATTGTTGGGGTGACTGGTGTCCCCAATGATCTTCCAGGCCTTCTTTAAGTACCTGCTGCTGTAAATGTCCTCAATAGAGGGAAGTTCACATCCACAGATGCACTGAGCTGTCTGTACCACTCTTTGCAGTGTCCAGCGATCAAGGTTGGTGCAGTTCTTGTATCAGGCAGTGATACAGCCAGTCAGGATGCTCTCAGTGGTGGCCCTGTTGAAGGTCTGCAGGATTTGGGGGCTCATGCTGAACTTCTTCAGTACCTCAGGTGGAACAGACACTGTTGTGCTTTACTTGCCACAAAGCCAGTGTGTACGGTCCAGGTGAGATCATCGGCAATGTGTATACCAAGGAACTTCCTTGATGTTGATCGGGGAGGACCTGTCTCCATTCCTCCTGTAATCCACAATCAGCTCTTTTGTTTTTTGGACACTGAGGGAGAGGTTGTTATCTTGGCACCACTGTGTCAGGCTGTCAACCTCTCCTCTGTAGGCTGTCTCATCACTGCTAGAAATAAGGCCGATCAAAGTCATGTCTTCTGCAAATTTGATCAGCAGATTGGAGCTGTGTGTGGCAGTACAGTTGTGGGTGTAAAGGGAGTGGAGGAGGGGACTCAAAACTCAACCCTGGGGAGGGAGCCCATCCTGACCACCTGTTGGAAATCCTATAGGAAGTCTAGGATGGCTGCACCAGTGATGATGATTTGCTGTGTCATATTAAGGGGGGGGGGGTGGAGGTGAATACTTATGCGATCAATTGTATTGTGTTTTATATTTGTAATTAATTTAGATCACTTTGTAGAGATCTGGTTTCATTTTGTCACGAAAGAATCTGTTGCTCAGTGTCAAAAAAGCCAAATTAAATCCACTGTGATTCGATGTGGGAAAACAATAAAACAAGTAAACCTCCAAGGTGGGCAAATACTTTTTATAGGTGCTGTAGCTGTATGATTCTAACCCTATGTGTTATTAGCATAGAAGTGATGGACTGAAGGGCCTGTTTCTATGCTATTTGCTATATAACTGTAACCCTAAGCACAAAATTTTTGGATGCTGAAAACATGCGAGTTTTAAAGCACTACAGCATGTAAGCAGGCCTTTTGGCCCATCTAGTCCATGCTGAACTGTTATTCTGCCTAATTCCATCAACCCATACCTGGACCATATTCCTCCCATCTGTGTACTCATGCAAACCTCTCTTAAATGTTGCAATCAAACCCGCATCGACCTCTTCCACTAGCCTGTTCCATGCTCTCACAACCTTTCAGATTCCCTTTAATTATTCACTTCTCACCCTTAACCCATGACCTCTAGTTGTAGTCTCACTCAGCCTCGGTGGAAAAAGGCTGTTTCCATTTACCCTATCTATACTCATCATAATTTTGTCTACTTTTGTCAAATCTCTCCTCTTTTTCTTGTTTTTTTTTGTTTCTCTGCAGATTTCCAGTACCTGCCTAATTATCTCCGAGAGAGAATGACTTGCATTAACTAGCAACTGGCTGGCCTCTGGATTTTTTGGAGTGCTTTACAGTCATAGACATACTTGAGAAGAACAGTTTCTGCTGTACTGTGCTAAATGGAAGCAAAAAAGCTGCTAGAACACTGAATTTAATGTTAAAAATGTTCTCAGCAGGTCAGGAGGTTACTGGGGGTGGGGGGGGGGGAGAGAGAGAGAGAAATATTTCACATCAATGAGTTTTCCCTCACCAGAACTAGTTAAAAACATAGAACATAGAAAACCTACAGCACAATACAGGCCCTTCAGCCCACAATGCTGTGCCGAACATGTCCTTACATTAGAAATTACCTAGGGTTACCCATAGCCCTCTATTTTTCTGAGCTCCATGTACCTATCCAGGAGCCTCTTAAAAGACCCTATTGTATCTGCCTCCACCACCATCACCAGCAGCTCATTTCACGCACTCACCACTCTCTGCGTAAAGAAACTTACCCTTGACATCTCCTCTGTACCTACTTCCAAGCACCTTAAAACTATGCCCCCTCATGTTAGCCATTTCAGCCCTGGGAAAAAGCCTCTGGCTATCCACATGATCAATGCCTCTGAACACCTTATACAATACATCTCTATAGGTCACTTCTCATCCTCCGCTGCTCAAAGAAAAAAAGGCCAAGTTCACTCAATCTATTCTCATAAGGCATGCTCCCCAATCCAGGCAACATCCATGTAAATCTCCTTTGAACCCTTTCTATGGTTTCCATGTCCTTCCTGTAGTGAGGTGACCAGAACTGAGCACAGTTCTCCAAGTGGGGTCTGACCAGGGTCCTATATAGCTGCAACATTACCTCTCGGCTCCTAAGCTCAGTCCCATGGTTGATGAAGGCCAATGCACTATATGCTTTCTTAACCTCAGGGTCAACCTGCTTTCAGCGTCCTATGGACTCAGACCCCAAGATCCCTCTGATCCTCCGCAGGAATAGGGGATCCCTACAGATGCTACTTAACCATCCTACCATGTTTGCTTTACCTGCACTGATGCTGGGTTTAGCACTTAAGGGCAAAACATCTTCTCAACTCAGTGACCACTTTATTAGACATCTCCCATACCTCTCATACCCCCTATACCTCCCCGTACCCCCTGTACCACATAAATCCTGCCTCTCAGGATCTTCTCCATCAATTTACCAACCACTGAAGTAAGACTCGCTGGCCTATCATTTCCTGGGCTATCTCTACTCCCTTTCTTGATGCTGCCTAACCTGCTGAGTATTTCCAATATTTTCTTTTTATTTTCTAATTTCCAGCATCTGCATTTAAGAACATATTTTAAAGATAAGCAAGAGCTAAATATTGGTTTGGAAGACTCTTTCTTATCCTGGTCAATATGAACATGCAGAACTCATCCCATGTCAGCCAGTTCCCTTTGACTGTCAAAATCCTTTGGATTCTAGCCAGGACTGGCTCACCTACATGCAATTTATGGAGGAGCTTGAGAGCCTTCAGAAATAAAACATCAATGAAGGTTCCTAATTCTGGATTAATATCTCATTAGCCCTTTCAAAACTTGTCTAAACTGCCTTGAGGGTGCATCTAAGTCCAAAATCGGGTTTATTATTATATTTACAAGCTTGGGTGTAATGAAAAATTCACAGGACACAATCCCAGGAAACAACATTCATAATAAAAACATAAATTACACACTATAAAATCAGAACTATAAAAAAAAATCAAAGTCCATTGTAGTGCGAAGTGGTCATGATGTTAACATTCTGAGGAAATAATTAGGATTATGCAGTTTGATTCAAGAACCAAATGGTTCTTTTCTTGAAACAACAACACACACAAAATGCTGGTAGAACACAGCAGGCCAGGCAGCATCTATAGGGAGAAGCGCTGTCGATATTTCGGCCCGAAACGTCAACAGCGCTTCTCCCTATAGATGCTGCCTAGCCTGCTATGTTCTACCAGCATTTTGTGTGTGTTGTTGTTTGAATTTCCAGCATCTGCAGATTTCCTCGTGTTAGTTCTTTTCTTGAGCCTGACTGCGTGGAACTTAAGGCTTCTGTATCTCCCACCCAATGCTAACCACAAGAAGATGGCATGGTCCAGGTGTGGGGATCTTTCAGGACAGATGTAGCCTTCTGAGCCAGCACATCCTCTAGACACTAGTGCTGTTGGGGAGGGATGTACCTGTGATGTATTGGGCTGAGTCCACTACACTCTGAAGTTCTTTTGCTTACTGTGCACTTGAATTGATGTAACCATTCTGGATACTTTCTACAGGACACCTGTAGAAGTTTGTATTAGCTGCTGGACATCTCTCCATAAATTACAGCTAAAATCTAATAGAGTTCATCTTCATTCCCAGTCTGTCACAAATGATAACTAATGTCACTCCACCCAAGTAACACCGTGACAATTAATCTCCGCTTCTTTGTCCACTTGGATTGGTTTCTCAAGGAGTAAATATTTTGAATCCAGAGCACACTGGAGTCTACGAGACCAACACCTTTGTGACCAAAGGGGTCACAGCACCATTGAAAAGGCACTGCTGAAACACAGGACTGAGAAGCTTGTGGAGAATGTGTCCTAGACGACATCCAGAGTCACATTATAGTGAAATAATCATACAAACCTGTCACCACAGTCATTCCACTCATTGACTATATACTGATCCCACCTGCCTGCAATAGGTTCATAGCCTTGGTGATTCAGTTATGTACAGCTTCTGTCAGTCAGTCTCAACATTCCCCCACACTGACACCCTAACATAGGGTCTCAATGCAAATCTTTAATACTTCCTTTTATTCCTACAGATACTACTCAACCATCCTACCATGTTTGTTTTACCTGGCACTGATGCTGGGTTTACCACCTTAAGGGCGAAATATCACCTCAACTCAGTGATCATTTTATTAGACCTCCCATACTTCCCCTACCCCCTGTACCTCCTGTAACTCTCATACTTCCCATACCCCCTGTACCTCTCCATACCCCCTGTAGCTCCCCGTACCCCCTGTACCTCCCCTACTCCCTGTATCTCCCGTACATCCTGTACCTCCCCGTACCCCCTATACCCCCTGTACCTCCACTACCCCCTGTACTTCCTATACCCCCATACCTTCTGTACTTCCCACATCCCGTACCTCCCACACCCAATAAAGTGGCCACTGAGTGTAAGTTTGTGGTCTTCTGCTACTGTAGCCCATCCACTTCAAGGTTCAACTTGTTGTACATTCAGAGATGCTTTCCTGCACACCACTGTTGTAACATGTGGTTATTTGATTTACTATCACCTTCCTGTCAGTTTGAGCCAGCCTGGCCATTCTCCTCTGACCTCTGTCATTAACAAGGCATTTTTGCCTGCAGATCTGCCACTCACTGGATGTTTTTGTTTCTTACACCATTGTCGGTAAACTCTAAACACTGTTGTGTGGAAAAACCCAGGAAACCAGCAGTTTCTGGCACCAACTATCATTCCGTGATCAAAGTCACTTAGATCACATTTCTTCCCTATTCTGATGTTTGGCCTGAACCTTTTATCTACATGCTTTTATGCATTGAGTTGCTACCACATGATTGGTTAATTAGATATTTGCATTAACGTACAGGTGTACGTAATAAAGTGGCCAGCATGGACTGATTGGGTGAATGGCCTCCTCCACCTTCAGTGTTTGTCTATGTTTCAACAGCAAGGCCAGGGTCAGATTTCGCTCAATGACTGCACATGTGGACTTTTATTCTGAAGTGTGCTTGATAAAATAATTAGAATGGGATCCAGGATATCTCGAGCTGGGACATATTGTGGACGAGGCTCCAAAACATGATTGAGACCTTCAAATGTGATACTGTACAAACCTGTTCTTAGAAGTAACAGAGGTGTATTACCGTGACTGAAGAGGCAATTAGTTTAACAGTTCTCAATTACATGACATTAAGTCCTGTAGGGTTATTGTTCATCATACTTCATTCTTGTTTCATTTGAAAAGGTGGGACCATACAATCCACTCAATTAACATCACAGTAGTCTCTTTTTAAACAGCAAGTAAAGTGACAGAAGGTGTCACTGGCAGGATGATCAGCTGACACCTAAACCTAATGTTCATTCTGGGCTTCACCAGGATATAACAGAATACAGATCCTTTTAATGTACTCCAGGATCAATCTAACACTTCACTCCCATATAATGCCCCATTTTTCTTTCATCCACATACCCCTCTAAGAGTCTTTTAATTATCCCTAATGCATCCACTTCTAACAGCACCCCCAGTAGTGCATCTGTGTAAAAACATTTAGTGCAATTGCTTTACTGCCCCAGTGCTCAGCAATCTCTGGAACACACACAAAGTGCTGAAGGAACTCAGCAGGCCAGGCAGCATCTATGGAAAAGAGTAAGCAGTCAATGTTTTGTGCCGAGACCATTCATCAGGGCTGTAAGTAAAACATGAGAGGTTTTTTTCCAGTCCTGATGAAGGGTCTGGACCCCAAAAAGTCGACTGCTTACTTCTTTCCACAGATGCTGCCTGACCTGCTGAGTTCCTGCATAATTTTGTCTGCATTCCTCGTTTACCAGCAGCTGCAGATTTTCTTGTGTATCAGAAATACTATGAAAATGAGTTTTCAAAAGTTCAAAAAGATCCAAGTAAATTTATATTAAAAGTTTGCATATGTTAGCATATACTACCCTGAGATTCATTTTCTTGCAGGCATTCACAGAAGAATAAAGAAATATAATAGAATCAATGAAAAACTACACACATCAAAATACTGACAAGCAACCACTGTGCAAAAGACAACAAACTGCAAACAAAAAAGCAAATAATAATTATCGTTATATGCCATGTCATATGACGCAGGCGATCATGGTCTCGTGACCATGATCATTCTTGGCAAATTTTTCTACAGAAGTGGTTTGCCAGTGCCTTCTTCTGGGCAGAGTCTTTACAAGACGGGTGACCACAGCCATTATCAATACACTTCAGAGATTGTCTGCCTGGTCACGTAACCAGGACTTGTGATGTCTACCACTAGCTCCCATGGCTTCACATGACCCTGAACAGGTGATGAGGATAAGAATAAGCAGGTGCTACACCTTGCCCAAGCGTGACCTGCAGGTTAGTGAAGGGGAGGAGCGCCTTACAACTCCTTTGGTAGAGACGCATCTCTACGCCAACATCAGTAATAACATAAATAATACTGAGAACATGAGTTGTAAAGTCCTTGAATGGGAGTTGATAGGTTATAGAACCAGTTCAGTGTTGAGTTGAGTGAGACTATTCATTTATTTTTGCAGCAGCAGGAGCACAGAACAATACTGACTGCTAGAGAGAGAGAGAGAGAGAGAGTCCTTCACTCTACAGTCACATCTAACCCTGTGTTTTGCAGCAGAAGTACAGTGCAATAAATAAAACCATTACTATACATTACAATGAGACATATAAAAAGTAAGTAGTAGTGAAAAAGAGAGCAGCATAGTGAGGTAGCATTCATGAGCTTCTGGTCTATTTAGAAATCTGATAGCAAAGGGGAAAAGCTGTTCCTCAAATGTTGAATGTGTCTCTTCAGACTCTTGCACCTCCTCCCTGATGGTAGTAATGAGAAGAGGGCATGTCCTGGATGGTGAGGGTCCTTAAGAATGAACGCCCACCTTCATGAGGCCAGCAGGCAGCGTGGCACATGACAGTAGTGGCCTTTCTGACCTAGTGCTACTTTAATTTAGTTTTTTAAATTTAATTTTAAGGTACAATTAGGGTTTAGGGCAGTGGATAACAGAGTGACTACCGTCGCCAGATACTGGTACAATACAGAGATCGCCCAAAAACAAACCTTCATGAAAATCTGCTGGTTAGATTGCATGACCTCGGCTTGCTGAAGGAATCCGGCCTGCAGTCCTCAGAGTTGCCTGATGCTGGTGGCCAGAGTTGGGGACGTCGTAAGCAGTGTGCAAGGAAGCAGAAGCGCAGCAAGCAAGTAGGAGTCTGTGCCAGGAGTAAAGCAGGCCCTAGCCGGCTAGCTGTCCCGTCCATTCTGCTCTCTAATGGACATTAAGTTGGACTACATCTGTGGCAACGAAATACTCGGCGGGAGTACAAAAACCAACGGAATCCTGGACACCGCCATTCAGCTGTTTATTTATGTAACAGATTTTCCCCCAAGCCATCGGTTTACCAAACTCTGCTGTGCCTATTGTCTTGTTTATTATTTATTGTAATGCCTGCACTGTTCTGTGTACTTTATGCAGTCCTGGGTAGGTCTGTAGTCTAGTGTAGTTTTTGTGTTGGTTTACATAGTTCAATGTAGTTTTTGTATTGTTCATGTAGCACCATGGTCCTGAAAAACATTGTCTTGTTTTTATTGTGTACTGTACCAGCAGTTATGGTTGAAATGACAATAAAAAGTGACTTGACTTGACTTGATGAGACATCGCCCTTTGAAGATGCCTTCAATTGTGAGGACGCTCATAGCCATGATGGAGCTGACTAATTTTACAACTTTCTGTAGCTTTTGCTGATCCTGCATTCCTCATTTACCAGCAGCTGCAGATTTTCTTGTGTATCAGCTCCGTACCAGACAGTGATGCAACTCCAAGAGTGATACATGGTACATCTGCAGAAATGTGCAAGTCTTTGGTGACATACCAAATCTCAAACTCCAAATGAAATACAGCTGCTGGCATGACCTCTTCATGACGGCTTCAATATGTTGGGCTCAGGATGGATCTTCAGAGATGCTGACACCCAGGAATTTGAAGTTAGTGATATAGTACCAAAACAGGCTCTTCCACCCAGTTACATCCATGTGACTTAATGACCAGCTAACCCATATGTCTTTAGAATGTGGGAGGAAACCAGAGTACACAATGATGGGGAGAACATACAAACTCCTTAGAGGCAGCTGTGAGAATTGAACCCAGATCGCTGGCATCGAATGTTATGCTACACTACCATGTTACTCATCCTTTTGCTGACTGCTTGATGAGGACTGATGTGTGTTTCTGAAGCACTAAACATCCCAGCATAATAGCAGCAGCAACATCCCACCCTGTACATCCATCCCACCAGCCACCTCCTGGCCTTTTATGGGAGAGTCTGACATTCAATGTTAGGATGGCGGGTGGGGGGATGGAGGTAGGTGAACACAATGCTGTCCTCATTAACAGTACTGCTGTAGACATGGTCAACAGCATCAAGTTCCCACATCGCCAGCAGCCTCTCCTGCTCCCTCCACACTGATGTGACACCTTCTCAGACCGCTTAGCTCTCAAACCTCGACAGGTGCACTATAGGAAGTATCCTGTTGGGCTCTATCTCTGCCTGGTGTGGCAACTGGAAAGCAAAACATGCAACGAGTGGTAAATAACTTAATTATTTACATCACATCACATGTTAACAAGTTTCTTCCATCCAGTCAACCTGCACCAGGAAGGACAAGATAAGATAAAACTTCTATTTATACCAAAGGAAATTATTGTTGCAAGGTTGCTCAGTCAGAAATATATACTTTTAAATACAAAATGAAAGCATTGGTGTATGAAAAAATACACAATGTGCATTAAAGAGAAATAGTGCAAAATACATTCGTGCAATAAAACCAGATACTTCTATACTCAGAGGAGGAGTTGTAGAGTCTTATGGCCACAGGGAGAAAGGATCTCCTGTGGCGTTCAGTGGTGCCCTGTGGATAATGGTATCATCAAGAATGCCAACACCCTGGCCCTTAGGAAGGGTAATGGTATCATCAAGAATGCCAACACCCTGGCCCTTAGGAAGGGTAATGGTGTCATCAAGAATGCCAACACCCTGGCCCTTAGGAAGGGTAATGGTGTCATCAAGAATGCCAACACCCTGGCCCTTCTTCATGTTCTCTCATGAAGCCTGGATGACCAGAATCAAGGACAGCTTCATCCTCACTGCTAATCAGATTCCTGAACCAACTATCTCTTTCACGTTATTACTGGGGCAGACTCGATGGGCTGAATGGTCAGATAACGTAGAGGAGGTCTGACCCAAGTGCAGAACAGTGGCGACAATATATCAGTGAGCGATAACTTTATTAACAATGTGTCAGGAGGAGCCACAGAACAGGGAGAGAACAGATACTTAACTGAACATAGAACAAGGTAACTGGCTCAATGGGGGGAACAAGGACCGTGGATAGACCTGACACAAATGGCCTAATTCTGCTCCTATCGCCTTCCCAGTGGCGCTGCCACACTTGGGAACCTTAAATTCGGATTCATTTCTTTAGTTCTACCTCATCCATTATTGCCTCCTTAACATTTCTATTTGCAATACCTCAAACTATATTTGTATGTTTCCTGCAGTTTGGTTGCTTTTGGTTCGTTGCAGGGGGTATTTATTATTACCATGAATTCACACGAATAGGGAATTTCATTGCAGCCGGTGTATGTGGTGGCAATAAACTAACCTCAGTCGGAACCGAATCAGCTCCTCAGAGTCTTCCTCAAATCCTAAAAGTCAAGAAAATTATTCCTTAACTGCCCAGTTTATTTATAAAGACCCGTTTTAAGGTGGCCCGATGGCGCATGTTGGACCTGCCTCATGTCCGTGTCATTGTGGCGCTTTAATCTCATTGGAGTTTTCTCTTCCCATTCATAGGCAAATCTCTTTTCACAAGGGTGAATAAAGCACAAAGCGAGGCATACCCTCGGAGCCCCAGCTGGCACCAGAATTAATGTGCTGCTTGAAGACCGCAGACGGCAGCCTGCCCCTTAAGACTCAAGGACCACACAAAGGCTTCAGTTCCAGGAGCGGCTCCGGATCGATTTACAACCATGCACCGATCTACCATCACCCTCTGTCTCCTGTTTACCCTCCTACATGTCCTCTGTGCGCTCCCCCGCAGCTCCAGAAGGCATTCCAGATCCTCCTCGTTGGAAGACGAGGACATATTCTACAATTTCCTCAGCGGCAGCCTGGAGATGGACGTGGAGGAAGGCAAGCGGATGGGTAGGCGGGAGACCGTCGACGGTCGGAGTCACCTTCACTGCTCCAAGCCAAGTGAGACCTGGTCGGCGGCGCCCAGCACCTATACGCCGTTCTCCGGAAGCGTCCAGTACCGGGTCACTGTTACCACCGCCCCCACCGAGCCCCCTTGGAAAGTTTTCCCACTCTGGCACCTGATGATGTTCATGAAACGCTTCTACAGCTGCTGCAAGCTTAGGTATCCCTGCAAGAAAATCAAAGGTTACCAAGGACGCTTGCTCGGACGTGAGTAGTTCTCTCAATGCCTAGCGAGTTGTGAAACCTTTTATTGTTGTTTGGGGCAGAGGAGTGAGTTGGGAAGTGGGGGAAAATTCTGAGGGTCTTGGCCCGAAAGGTCAGTTGTTTAAATCTTCTCCATAAATGCTGCCTGACCTACTGAGTTCCTTCAGCATTTTGAGTGTGATAGGCTGGCTTTCCAGCATCTGCAGAATCTCGGGTGTTTATGGTAAATAAATATTTATTCTCTCTCCACTGATACTGTCTGCCCCGTTGAGTGTTTCTAACGTTTTCTTCTTTTATTTAAGATTTCCAGCTTCGGCAGATTTTTAAAACGTTGTAGTTATTGTTGTGTGAAGTGATAGTAGTTCCAGTTTCATTATCTGGGCTGAGGGACGGGACAGGAGCTAGGGCTTTACTCTTTGGAGAGCAGGAGGATGAGAGGAGACATGATAGAGGTGTACAAGATATTAAGAGGAATAGACAGAGTGGACAGCCAGCGCCTCATCCCCAGGGCACCACTGCTCAGTACAAGAGGACATGGCTTTAAGGTAAGGGGAGGGAAGTTCAAGGGGGATATTAGAGGAAGGTTTTTCACTCAGAGAGTGGTTGGTGCGTGGAATGCACTGCCTGAGTCAGTGGTGGAGGCAGATACACTAGTGAAGTTTTAAGAGACCACTAGACAGGTATATGGAGGAATTTAAGGTGGGGGGTTATATGGGAGGCAGGGTTTGAGGGCTGGCACAACATTATGGGCCGAAGGGCCTGTACTGTGCTGTACTATTCTATGTTCTATGTTTTAATGAGGAGAGGAGTGGTGGGTTGGTTTGAGCTGGGATCAGAGACCAGAGACTGTGAATGTGGGGCACGCAGTGAGTTCTCAGCCACATTACTAATATGCATTTATGAGTCACAGGATAGTTGATAAATTTCGCTCTCATAGTGTGTTATATTTGATTTATCTGCTTCTGTTTTTTAAAGAGAGGTAGGAACTTTTGTCTTAAATGATATCATATGATCATAAGACAAGGTCTGCACAAGATATTCTGCAGATGCTAGAAATCAGGAATAACAGATACATTGCTAGAGGAACTCAACAAGTCAGACAGCATCTAAGGAAGACATAGAAGCAAGATCAGGCAACTTGGCCCATCGAGTTGAGTCTGCTCCGCCATTCCATGTTGGCTGATTTATTTTCCCTCTCAACCCCATTCTCCAGTCCTCTCCCCATAACCTTTGACTCTCTTACTAATCAAGAACCTATCAACCTCCGTATTAAATATACCAAATGACGGCCTCCAACTGTCTGTGGCAATGAATTCCACAGATTCACTACCCTCAGGCTGAAGAAATCCCTCCCCATCTCTGTTCTAAAGGGACCTCCCTTCAATACTGAAGTTGAGCTCTCTGATCCGCAAGGTATCCATACAGGATATCATGAACAGAATCCGAATGGATGTTCCAGGATTTGGGGGGGGGATTTGGGTCATGGAGCAATGTTGGACTGTTCCAGGAGTCTGACGGTCTCCTGACTATATCTGCTATCTCCCTTCAGAGCTGTGAAACGTGGGGACATGGTACAAAAATTCACTGCTCACAGTGCAGGAAGAGGTTCTCTCTGCATTAGGAAACTAGTGCCTCAGAATCTCAGGGTTAAGAATCTCGCATCACTCCTTATTCTGGCTTCTTATCACTTTCTTTGAAGTCCTGAAGAAAAGGTCACTGCCCGAAAAGCCAACTGTTTATTCTCCTCCATAATGCTGGAGGAGCTCGGCCTGACCGGCCAAGTGGCTCAAACTTTCTAACATCAGAATGGGAGTGGTAGACCAAGATGACATAATGTCAGAATGGGAGTGGTAGACCAAGATGACATAATGTCAGAATGGGAGTGGTAGACCAAGATGACATAATGTCAGAATGGGAGTAGTAGACCAAGACAACAGAATGTCAGAAAGGGAGTGGTCAGAAAGTGATGTGCATTTGAAGATAAAAGTGATTCTGGCACACAGTTTATTTTAGCACATGGGAGATTCAGCAAACTGTGAAAATGGAATTAGTTAGAATGGCTCCTGTAATTGCTCCTTACAGAACATGAGAAATATCGAGCTTTTTCGTCTTACCCCACACGGTACTTTGATAGATCTACATATAGTTGACCTGATGTGATTGATGCTGCAATTCTACTTATTTTGGTCAAGTAAAGTGCATACCCTCAGTCCTGAACCAGATCGCAGGTTAGTCCTGGAAAATCTCACCCATTGCTTCACAGTTACTTTGCAGCACATTTTTAGACTGAGTTGCAATGAAATGGGTCTGCTTTATTCTAGGTCCTGACATTAAGTAAATTAATTTGTATAAATTTATAGAATTTTTATGCAATTATATGGACTGCTACTAACCAAATGGTGGAGAGGTATTTCATAAAAGTATTGTTGTTCCTCAGCTGGAAATGAGATGGAGTTTTTCCTGAGACCCGAGTACCTGTTTGTGAACGTGCTTAGGGCACAGCTGCACGTGAACATTGCCAATCCCGACAGAGTGGTACTTGAGGCGGAGATCAGAGTCAAGATGCAGGGGATGACTGTCATCGCGAAGACACGGTAAGGAGATGTCAGTGCTATGAGTGAACCTCTGCCCAAGTGCAACACCAGCAAGTGTCTTGCACATTGGGACTGGAGAAACCAAATGTTGATCACCCACAGTCAGACACAGTCCAGAGTAGCCCAGCAAGGAATAGGTTAATCACATTTCCCCAGGGATGGAGGCAATCCAGAGACCACACTAGATTGGAGTTTCTCTAGGCAGAAAGTGGTGAAACTGCGGAATTCATTGCCACAGACAGCTGTGGAGGCCAAGACATTAAACATATTTAAAGTGGTGCTTGATTAGTAAGGTTGTGGGGAAGGTAGGAGAATGGGGTTGAGAGGGATAATAAATCAGCCATGATGGAATAGCAGAGGGACTTGATGGGCTAGATGACCTAATTCTGCTCCTGTTTATGGTCACTCTTGGAATTCTAACACTGTGATGCTTCTAATAGTCTGTTGGTTTTCCTTATCAATAGACGCTGGGTGCAACAGGGTCAGTCACTCCCAGTGAAGCTGTAGTCATGGAAGGAAAAGATAAAGTTCCAAATACTGACTGTTATAATGCCATCTCTGATCTGCAGCAATTTAGAACCAGACAGCATAGAAAGAGACGCTATCACTATGTCCTTGCTAGCCAATAATAATTATAGTACGTATATCTAGGGTACATAGATTACATAGAACAGTACATCTCCTATCTGACTACCCCTCCAGCCTTTACCTTTCCATGCATTATGGTGTTTTCCATCACCTTCTACCCTCCCCCTTCCCCCCGCCCCCAACCTTACTTTCTTATTCTTGTTTCTTCCCCGTTTCCAGTCCTGATGAAGGGTCACGGCTTGAAATGTTGACTGTTTAATCCCCCTGTTCATAGATGCTGCTTGTCCTGTTGAGTTCCTTCAACATTTTTATGTGTTGCTTTTGATTTCCAGCATCTGCAGAATCTCCTGTATTTATGTATCTTAAAGGTACAATTTTCCTAAAACTGGAAGCACAGGCAGATAAGGTGATGAAGGTGTATGGCATGCTTGCTTTATTCTGACAGGGCACTGAGTACAAGAGTTGGAATGTTATGTTACAGCTGTATAGACATCAACTAGACTGCACCTGGGGTATTGTGTTGTACAGACACTGAGACTGCACCTGGAGTATTGTGTGTGTTCTGGTCACTACAGTATAGATAGTAACACACACAAAATGCTGGAGGAAGTCTGGCCAGGCAGCATCTATGGAAAAGAGTTTTGGGCTGGAGAAAAAAGGACTGGAGAAAAAAAGATGAGGTCAGAGTAAGAAGTAGGGGGAGGAGAGGAAGAAATGCAAGGTAGTAGGTAATGGTGATACCGGAGGGGGGGTGGTGGGTGGTGGTTGTTGAAGTAAAGAGCTGAGACATCGATTGGTGAGATAAAGGACTGGAGAAAGGGGAATCTGATCGGAGAAGAAGGTGAGAGAGGGAAATGGGGAATGGTCAAGAGGGGGCCATTACAAGAAATTTGAGAAATTGATGTTCATGCCATCAGTCTGGAGACTACCCAAACAGAATATAATTTGTTGCTCCTACAACCTGAGTGTGGCTTCATCGCAGCACCAGAGGAGGCTGTGGACTGACACTTTGGAATGGGAATGGGAAGTAAAATTAAAATGGGTGGTCTCTGGGAGGTCCCACATTTTTTGGTGGATTTCAGCAAAGTGGACTCCCAAACTACATTGGTTCTCACCAATATACAGGAGGCCACACCGTGAGTGCCGGACACGGTATATTATCCCAGTAGACTAACAGGTGAAGTGTCTCCTCACCTGGAAGGACTGTTTGGTGCCCTGGAGGAGGTGTAGGGGCAGGTGTAGCACTTGTTCCACTCTCAAGGATAAGTGCTAGGAGGGAGATCACAGGTCTCCCAACCTGATGGTAGATCTCCTGCACCTTCTCCAGTGCAATCTTATCGCTAAGCTGGTTTTGGATCTAATTTGCCAAATTCCTTGTGGCCCATGATTCTTAACTTACAGATCAGTGGGACCTTGTCTGAAGCTTTACTGAAGTTTGTGTAGTCTACATCAACATACTGAGCCACATTCATTCAAAGTACTCAGATAAGATTTCCTTTTGACAAGACCTATCTGATTCCAATCTCTCCAACTGTAGATTAATCCCATTGCTCAGAATTTTTCCCAATATCTTCCAGCCACTCATTAGATCTACATGCCTGCTTACCCCTGCTGCTCTTCTTGAATAAATATTCCATATTATCAGTCTTTCAGATATCTGCAGATGATTTGAAATTTTCTATTCATGCTACAGGAATCCCCTCCCTTGCCTACCATAACATCAGAGATGTTTCACCAGGCTCTGGGATCTGATCTTCTCTGAGTATCTTTTACATCTTCCATTTCAGTGATGACGTCTGTAGCTTAACAGTCATCATTTCTGAGTTCTCCCAGTACAAAGTCCTTTTCTGTACTGAATGTAAGTTATGTGGCCATGTAGATACACAAAGAAAGATACACGAATTTGTGATTTACAGATTTTCTTTCCTTTCTGAAAATTTCCTGCATCAGCTGACTTAACAGGACGCTTATGATCACCATTGCCTGATAGTGACAGGGCAGTCAGATTCCTGATGGTTTCCAGATTCCAGCATGAGTAGCCTTCATGCTCTTGAGTGTTGCCCTCCTGTGACTGTCTCCACTGTCACCCTCACCTTCCCCCATTTACCTCGCTATGCTCTTCACCCCCTCCCCCCAGTAGATGCTGTTTGCCACACTGAGTTTCTCACAACACTTTGTTGCTCCATTTTGCAGTGTTTGCAGGTCTTGATAATAGATTTCTCTCCCTGATGATAGACGTTGGAATTGGATGTAAGACAGACAGGGAGGGAGAGTGGGTTGGAGGAGAATTTGGAGATTGTCAGAATGGTGAGAAAAGGAAGGATTGTCATATTTCTGTGGTGCGGAGGAAGGAGTCATGGAGAGGTGAGCATGGAAACAGGTCCCTCAGGCGCCAATTTCTAGTCAACATTAAACCCCCTTTCACAGTAAACCCATATTTTATTCTGGCAACACTCAAAATGCTGGAGGAACTCAGCAGGCCAGGCAGCATCTATGGAAAAGAGTACAGTCTATGTTTCGGGCTGAGTCCCTTCGGCAGGATATTTTATTCTCCCCACTTTCTCCGCAACTGCCCCCGGATTCGACCACACACCTACAGACTCCTGGTTATTTACACCCTCAAATTAACCTACCAACTTTGAGGAAACTGGACCGTCTGAGAAACTAACATTTACAAGCAGTACATGCAAACTCCACATAGTCAGGGTTAAACCTTGGTCTCCTAGTACAGTGAGTCAGCAATTCTTGGCTGCCCTGCAGAGGCCTGAAAATTGTTTGGTGGTAAACAGTAAATAAAGGCTGGTTGGATATGAGATGGCGTGGAAGTCCAAATTCCTATTCACTACTCGAAAGAGCGCTGTGTCACTCTGCAAGGGTGACAGATGACTGGAAGTGTCATACAGAGACACAGCACAGAAACAAACCCCTCATCCCCATCAAGTGTAAAATGAAAAGCTCAGCATCCTGGTAAATATCTTCATCATCCTCTGAATAGCTTCCACATCCTTCCCATAATGCAGTGACTGGAGGTTCCACTCTGTTCACTCCACCTGTGTGAAGCGTCTAACTCCAGTTGTCTAGTTGACTACGGAGATCAGTCCCAGGAAAATCCTACTGGTTGTTTTGCTGGATCCTTACACTGCCCTTATTCCATTCTGTTGCAGGAACACCCTCTCACAAGCCATGGCCGAGTCCGAATTGGCCTTCGACACACTCTTCCTCTTCAAGATGATGAAGGAGGAACTTCTTAAGGAAGGAAGTGGGACAGTCCAGTTCCTGCTGATACTGAGGTGTTTTCAGAACCATCACCAGCTGAACTGTCACGACCACGGTGTCATCGTGTTGCGCGCCCCATTTATAGTCATCGGTTACGTTTAGAGCACCATCAGGGTCGCTGCCAAACCCCACTGTACTCATCCTTGTACTGTGTTGGAATTAATAGTTTGTGAGCGCTATTGGAAATGTGATTGACCAAGCTCACAGAACATCTACTAGAGCTGACAGGGAGACAGTGTATATAAGGAATAAATAGACCTCTTCCTGAAGGTGACCCTCTTTTAGCAAAGAGTCATATGGTGAGGATCACTCTGTGTGGGTTTCATTGTTTCACAGGGGTCCTACTGGTAGATTGTGCTTTTTAATAAGAAGACACTCTGAGTGACAGGCTCAGTCAGTAACTATTGTCTTGACAGAGAGGCTACTTGTTGACAAAGATCCCAGTTCATAAGACTAACTCACAGAGACTCAACTTTGAGATGTAGTCTTCAACTGGGAATACAGGGCATGAAATGTGTATCAGAATCCTGAAGTTCAGATTCATTCACTATGAATGGTGGTGAGATGTTTGTTTTACAATCAAGTATGGCATAGCTCTTCAATCGAAGCATCTAGCTTCAGTGGCTTAGAAAGAAATGGATAACTCAAAGTTGACAGTAATACCTGGGATCACTAGATGTACACAGGCAAACCGTGAGGGAGGCTGGGTAACAGGTACCTTGTGAGCGTTATTGGAAATGGAGATTTTCTTCTATCAGAGCTGACAGAGCAAGTGGCTTCCTTGCTGATTGTTAGCTAAAAGGTCTTAAGTGCCAACGGTAGAATGTGTCTAAAATGATGGTTAAACCTCACCAAATCATTGGCATCATGGCAGCTTACCTGAGTGACACTGTTAGTTTATTGGAGCCAAATAGAACCATCTTAATGATTAATTTGAATAGTTGGTTATTTAGTTCATGTCACACACTGCCAAGTGTTGTCCATTTTATATCAATATTGGCCCAGGCATTGGACTGTGTTACATTCAAATATTAAATTAGATTTGCTGAGGTCCTGTTTATAATTTAGTGACCTTTAAAATATTAATATAGCCGAGTATGATCTCTGGGGTTGAAACTAAGGTAATGGATTACCTGCAGTCTTGTGCACTTTAGAATGCAAATATTGTACAGAACTTGTGGACTTACATAACTTGTAAATATAGATTGAATTTATTTATATCTAAAACTGATGTTCTTTTGTTAATAAATTTGAGAAATGTTGGAAATTCTTTTTTATTGTGTCATATTATATAACCACTATTTTAAATGCATTTGTAAACGAATGACTTGACGCTTTGTCCTAGTAGGGTACAACAGAACAAGTAAGGTAACATTTTTAGTTGAAAACTAAGCCTTTGGTACTGTCCTGAGACAGTTTTGGGGTGATCTGTTGGTGGACACAATGTTGTGGATGGGTTCAACAATTGAGAAGTGAATGCCTAAGATCATGTGCTAATGAGAAACAACAGCACATCCACTTTTTTAGAAGTTTAATTAGGTTCAACATGTCACCAAAACACTTTAACAAACTTCTGTAAGTGTGTGGTGGTTTGGTATGTAAACAAAGTCCTTCCCACAACTGAGCACATTTACAGAAAGTGCTGCCACAAGAACACAGACAATTGACATAGGTGCAGGAGTAGGCCATTTGGCCCTTAGAGCCAGCACCACCATTTAATGTGATCATGGCTGATTAATCCACAATCAGTACCCCGTTCCTGCCTTCTCCCCATATCCCTTGACTCCGCTATCTTTAAGAGCTCTATCTAACTCTTTCTTGAAAGCACCCAGAGAATTGACCTCCACTGCCTTCTGAGACAGAGCATTCCATAGATCCACAACTCTCTGGGTGAAAGGTCCAAGCATCCAGCATCCAGTCCAAGCACTGTTCTTACTACTACCATCAGGCAGGAGGTACAGAAACCTGAGGTCTCACACCACCAAATTCAGGAACAGTTATTACCCTTCAACCATCAGGCTCCTGGACCACCATGGATAGTTTCACTCATGTCAACACTGAACTGATCTCGCAACCTACAGACTCACTTTTAAGGGCTTTTTTAACAACCCATGTTTCAATAGGTTTCAAAGGTACATTCAATGTCAAAGAAATATATACAATATACATCCTGAAATTCTTTTTCTTTGCAAACATCCACAAAAACAGAGGAGTGCCCCAAAGAATGAGTGACAGTTAAATGTTAGCCCCCCCCATGCATAAGCAGCAGCAAAGCAATGATCCTTCCTCCTCCACCAGCAGAAAAGCAACTGCACCCCCCCCACCCCACTCAGCACTCAAGCATGCAGCAAAGCATCAAAAAAGACATAGGCTTGCGGAACCCAAAAAGTCTACTCTTTCACCTGGTAATTCATGCAGGTTCTCCTCCCTAATAGCGGAAAAAGAGGTGTCCCGGTTTCACAGCGAGAGGGGAGACATAACAAATCAACTCGGCAATTTATGGTGTTAAAAGTCTGTTGTGTCGCTTTTTTCAAGCTCTGTGCCTAAAGAGCTCGCTGCTTACAATCTTCTGTCTCTCACAAATGCACCAGGCGGAGGCACCGACCTCGAACCCGCCCACCTCCGGAGCCACAAAAACCCAGCACTCTGAAGGTACACTCGTCTTCTAGGCCACATCCTCGGCATATCAAAAAGCGACCAGTCGTGAGACCCTGAGAGGGGGTCGCATTTCCACAAAGAACCAAAGTCAGCATGTATCTCCAAGTCAGGTTCTTCAAAAGAACCCTGAAAGGGAAAATAGAGATATCAAAGATAGAAATAGAGCTGTTTCCAAAGATGCAAGCAAAGGAGTTAGGCGTCATTATCCTCCAATCTATTATTTTTTATTTGCACAGTGGTTGTTAGTCAGTCTTTGCTTATGTGTGGGTTTTCATATATTCAATTATATTTGAATTTTTCTTGTAGGTATCTGCTAGAAAATGAACATCCATGTAGTATTGATAACATATAGGTACTTTGAATGAGCAAGGGTAAATAGTTGACTTACCAGATGTTGGTTACTGCAGTGACTTCAATGCAATGTCAGAAATGAGACCTGGACTGTGAATCAGCTAATCTCAAGCCAAGTGGCTGTGAAAGGCGGCTCCTCATTCCAGCCATAGACCTGCAATAGAAAAAGAATTGCACTCACTTCACTTTGAGCACAGACAGACAGGTTCAGCCAAAATCCCTGTTTGCATATATCTTCAACTAAGATGGAAACTGGCACAAAATTACATTTAAAAGTGTCTTTTAAATTAGAAAGGAGCTTATGAAAGTACTCTACCCTGTCATTCATGACATTGCTCACATTAACTTTAAAGAGTTTTATTCCTTATAAATTTCTTGAAAATTGACTTTCAATAAACTGCTGTTCTTGCTGGCATTTGTCTTAATTCTTACACAAGAACCCTTTGAATGAAGCCCAATTGCCAGAATGTGACTATGGCAAGAGGCATATTGATACACTTTCTGAGAGTTTCTGACAGTTCTCATAATTTCATCAAAACATCGAGGGAGGCAACTTGACCCACTGAGTCCATGCCACCTCTCAGAATATTTCTATTAGATCTAAGGGACCAGATACATATGTATTTGGATAGACATGGACTGATTTAGGATAGTCAGTACGACTTAGTGCGTGGTAGGTCATGCTAACCAATCTTAGTTTTTTGAGGAAGTTACCAGGAAAGTGGACAGAGGCAGGGCAGTGGATGTTGACTACATGGGGTAAGGCATTTGACAAGCTCCTGCATGGAAGGCTGGTCAAGGTTCAGTCGCTCGGCATTCAGGATGAGGTAGTAAATTCGGTTAGGCATTGGCTTTGTGGGAGAAGCCAGAGAGTGGTAGTACAGGGTTGCCTCTCTGACTGGAGGTCTGTGTCTAGAGGAGTGCTGCAGGGATTGGTGCTGGGTCCATTGTTGCTTGTCATCTATATCAATGATCTGGTAACATGGTTAACTGGATCAGCAAATTAGTGGATGACACCAAGGTTGGGGGTATAGTGGAGAGTGAGGAAGGCTATCATGGCTTGCAGAGGGATCTGCATCAGCTGGAAAAATGGCAGATAGACTTTAATACAGACAAGTGCAAAGTTTTGTACTTGGTTAAGACCAACTAAAGTAGGTCTTACACAGTGAACAGTAGAGCACTGAGGAGCATTGTAGAATAAAGAAATCTGGGAATACAGGCACATAATCCATTTAAAGTGCCGTCACAGGTAAATAGGGTTGTCAAGAAAGCTTTTGGCATATTGGCCTTCATAAATCAAATATTGAATACAGGAGACAGAGTGTTATGTTGTATAAGGTGTTGATGAGGCCTAATTTGGAGTATTGTGTGCAGTTCTGGTTACCTATCTACAGGAAAGATGTAAAGAAGGTTGAAAGAGTACAGAGAACATTTACAAGGACATTCCCAGGCCTGGAGGATCTGAGTTATGAGGAAAGATTGAATAGGTTAGAACTGTATTCTTTGTAACTGTAAAAGATTGAGAGGAGATTTGATAGAGGTATACAAAATTATGAGGGGTATAGATAGGGAAAATGCGAGAAGGCATTTCCACAAAGTTTGGGTGGGACCACAACCAGAGGTCATGGGTTAAGGGTAAAAGGTGAAAAGGGGAACATGAGGGAAAACTTCTTCACTCAGAGGGTCATGAGAGTGTGGAATGAGCTGCCAGCACGTGGTGCATGCAAACTCAATTTCAATGTTTCAGAGAAGTTTGGATAGGCACGTGGATGGTAGGGATATGGAGGGCTATGGTCCCAGTGCTGGAGATAGGATAGGCAGTTTAAATGGTTTTGGCATGAACTAGATGGGCTGAAGGGCCTGTTTCTGTGCTGTACTTCCCTATAACTATCCATTCCCCAACTTCCCTGTAACATTTTCTCACATGCCTTTTAATTTCCCCCCCCCCCCCCACCCCACCAGTTCTCCAACCAGGAATCTACGTAGACCAGATTGAGTAAAGATAAAAATTTTATTTTACAAAAGGCATCAGTAAACCACCTCCCTCATCCCGACATAATCAGTTTTTCATCTCACTACTGAATCTTTGATTCTCTGTATCCTTTATGACATGGTAGGAAGCCACTTGGCCTATTGAGCCTAAGCAAGCTCAATCCAACCTCTCACTAACTTTACTTTTCAATTTTTACCAAAGTAACTTATCTTTGTGATTTGGGAGAAAACTGCAGCACCTGGAGGAAGCCCATGCAGGGACAGCATGCAAACTCCACATGTACATCACCAGAAGTCAGGGTTAAATCTGGGTCATTGAAGCTATACATCAGCATTTCCAGGTACATCCCAATGATTTACTTATTTCTCCGACTGTTCTAGAATTTGAAAACGTGACGGGCTCTGGTAACGTCGCACCCAAGGTACAAATTGTGACTCTGATGCAGGGTTTCAACACAAAATGTCAACCATTCCTTCCCCCTACAGATGCCCCTGTTGATCGACAGCACCTATAGGCTGCTGCACCCTGTATCCTCTTACCCCACCACCACTCAAAATGCCATGTCTCTCAGGTTCCACTGCCAGCTCTCGAGTCGTCAGAGAATCCATCTTCCTCTCACGCCCCCCCATCCCTGAATACCCCAAACTTCCTTTCCCCTCACTACCAACCACTACCAACCCTCTTCCTCCCTCCGATCCCAGCTCTCATCTATGGCAGGTCATCACCATCTCCTCCGACATTTTCCTCTCTGAGGCAGAACATTCTGACCTCAGTAAGGGCCTCACTTTTGTCCCCCTGGGCCCACACCTCAGTGAGTTCCGCACCCACCATGATGCTAAGCTCTTCTTTCACCGCCTCCATCTCTGTGCCTACTTTAGCAAGAACTCCCCACCCAGCACCAATGACCCCTCCCATCTTCAACCCTCCTCCTCTTCCTGGACACCCAGTCTGGTCTTCTGCCTGCTCTGGACCTTTTCATTGCCAACTGCCGATGGGACATCAACAGTCCAGACTTCAACACTCCCCTCTCCAATTCCAACTTCACTATTTCTGAACGTTCCTCTGTACTAATCCTAACCTCACCATTAAACCTGCAGTTAAGGGAGGTGCTGTAGTAGTCTGGTGGACTGACCTCTACCTTGCTAAGGCCCAGTGACAACTCTCAGACACCTCTTACTTACCCCTCAGACAGGACCCCACTAAGGAACACCAGGCCATTGTCTCCCACACCAATCTTATCTATTCTTGGGATTTCCCATCCAGTGCCACCAACCTCATAGTTGCCAGACCTTGCACCTCCCGTTTCTAACTTCTACCCAAGATCTACAAAGTAATCTGTCCATGTAAACCCATTGATTCTACTTGTTCCTGCACCACTGGACTCATATCTGCATACCTCGACTTGACTCTATCTTTATCTTTGGAGTCAGCTTATCTACCGATATCTTTTACAAACCCACCGATTCTCACAGCTACCTGGATACCCATCCTATTACTTGTAAAGGTGCCACCTCTTTCTCTCAATTCCTTTGTCTCTACCACATCTGCTCTCAGGATGAGGATTTCCATTTCAGAACTAAAGAGTTATCCTCCTTCAAAGAAAAGGTCTTACCTTCCTCCCATATCAATGCTGCATCTCTTCCATTTCACACGTCTGCCCACACCCCATCCTCTTGCCACCCCACCAGGAATAGGGTTCCTCTTATCCTCACCTACGTCCTGCACATAATTCTCCGAAACTAACTCCACCTCCAAAGGGATCCCACCACCAAGCACATCTTTTCTTTCCCACCACTTTCTGCTTTCCGCAGGGATCGCTCCCTTTGTGACTCCCTTGTCCATCCGTCCCTCCCCACTGATCTTCCTCCAGATCTTTGCAAGCAGAACAAGTGCTACACCTGCCCCTACACCTCCTCCCTCACTACCATTCAGGGCCCTAAAGAGTCCTTCCAAGTGAGGTGACACTTCACCTGTGAGTATGTTGCGGTCATGTACTGTGCTCGGTACCCCTGATGTGGCCTCCTGTACATTAGTGAGATTCAACGTAGATTGTGAGACTACTTCACTGAACACCTATGTTCCATCTGCCAGAAAAATCAGGATCTCCCAGTGCCAATACATTTTAATTCTAGTTTCCATTCCCATTCCGACATGTCAGTCCATGGCATCCTCTGCTGCTGTGATGAGGCCACACTTAGGTTGGAGGAGCAACACTTTATAATTCCATCTGGGTGGATCCAACCTGACAGCATGAACGTCAATTTTTTTCTGGTAATGCCCCCCTCCCCACCTTGCCTTCACCACTCCCCATTCCCATTTCCCTCATTAACCTGCCCTCTGGTGCTCTTCCCCCTTCCCTTTCTTCCATGACCTTCTGTCCTCTCCAAACAGATTTCCTTTTCTCCAGCCCTTTATCTCTTTAACCAATCAACTTCCCATCTCTTTACTTCACCCCTCCTCCCGTCCCAGTTCTACTTATCACCTTGAGTTTCTCCACCCACCTTCTTACTTTGACTCCTCATCTTTTTTCCTCCAGTCCTGATAAAAGGTTTCAGCTCTAAACGTTGACTGTACTCTTTTCCCTAGATGCAACCTGGTCTCGAGTTCCTCGAGCATTTTGTGTGTGTTGCTCCTCAAACCACTGACTTCCTCTAGTGTTGGCTGCTGATACAAATTGTGAGACAGTTCACAGTGAGAGGGGGTGGTAGGTGAAGAAACTTTAGTTAAATCTTTAAGTAGGTGTTAAGTAGAAGCAGAATTGTTAATCTCTGGGAGAGCAGAGTAGTGTTTTTTATTAAGAGAATATGTATTTTCTCACTGGTGTAAATGACCCAAGCAGCTTCAAAAGAATAAAAAATAGACCATGTAATCTGTCAAAAGTTCAAAGACTCCTTCCAGTCAACCTGGAGATCCTAAACTTTTTAGATAAAAGCAGAGAATGCAAAAAGCACTCAGCAGGCCAGGTACCTTATGGGGGGCAGTTGTAGGATTCCCACTGCTATTCGTCTGTAAGAAGTTTGTATGTTCTACCCAAGACTGCATGAGTTTCCTCCAGGTACTCCAGCTTCGTCCATATTCCAAAAACATGAGAGTTAGGGTTTGGGTCAGTAAGTTGGGGCCTGTTATGTTGCCGTTGGAAGCATGGTGACACCTGTGGGCTGCTCAGCACAATCCCCACCGATCTGATTTGACACAAATGACACATTTCACTCTATGTTTTGATGTACATGTGACACAAATAAAGTTAAAGCACATCTTTCTTCTTACCATAAGGACAAGAAATGTGATTAACATTTCACATTAAAAATGTTTCCTTGGATTGACCTTTGATCATTTTGAGGATAAATATTTTGAATTTATCTTCCAAGGTAAAACTTGTCACCCAAAGTTCAATCCCCCATGTTTAGTTTTCCCTTACGTATTGAATTAGCCTTTTCCTCAATTCCACTTCTGGAAGGCTTTGGTGAACCATAGGAAAGGCAGGTCAACAAGATGACATGAGTTTGGGTGGGAAAATACTTACCCCTCAGCTCCTTTCTAAATCCTTCCCAGATCACTTTAAAATTATGTCTCTAGTTTTTGACTTCTCAACCCAGAAGAAAGACTGATCTGTAATAAAGTTTCTTTCATTTCACCTGTGCATGCATGAATGTATTTAAACATACATGTACTTGTGCATGCTTGCATCTGTACATACATGACTTTATCTTTGTCCCTCATGAACTTATAAACTTTTGAGATCTCCCTTCAGCCTCCTTTGCCTAGGCTATTGGATTGCTTCTTATAACTCAAGCCTTCAGTCCCAGCAACATTTTGATGGTTAGAACCTGCTCCAACCCATGTTAGGTCAAAGATCAGGAGAAACTGCTTTACCCATACAATAATGAATCTGTGGATTTTTTTTTGCCTGGCAAAGGAATAGAAATGACCTCATTAAATATATTTAAGAAACAGTGAGATAGATTTTTGCAGAGCAGGGGAAGTAAGGGTTATGGAGAAGGTGGAGCTGAGTCCATGATCAGCCTTGATCATATTGAATGGTGGAGCAGGCTAAATGGGCCAGATGCCATCTCCTTCTAATTCTTATGCACTAAAGCCTGTTTCTCCATCCACTCCCTCTCCCTTGTTTGACCCCTCTCCATTGTCAAATTCTATGTTCCACACCTCATCTCAGGTGAGATATAACCTCCCTAATTTTGTCCCCTCCTTGGCTTGAATCAGACTGTTCATGACCTCTATCTGTTGGACCCTAGATGAGTTTTCAAACCTGCTCTCATCTGTCAACAAGACATTGGTTATACTGTGTATTTCTGGGCATTGCTCTGCAGAGAAGGTGTGGTTCTACTGAAAGGAGAGCACAAAAGATTCCCTGGAGTGGAGGTCTTTACTTCCAAGAGGAGATTAGACAGGTTGGAATTGTTCTCACTGGAGTGCTGCAGGCTGCACAGGTGTGGAAAGTGTTGGCATCAGAGGCTGACCGAAGCTAGGAGTGTGAGTATAAAAAAGAGCAGACTCAGGCAAAGCTGGTCGTTTTCTGACTGCTCAGGCAAGAGGAGTGTGTGTCGGTGTCAAAGCCCTATGGAATTTGGGGGAGAGAGCCGATAAAAGGAGTAGGTTCATTTTGGGCTGCACATGTGTGGAAAGAGTCGGCAGTCAGAGGCCTACCAAAGCAAAGAGTGCGAGTGTAACAAGTGCAGTCTGAGGTACAGCTGGTCTTTTTGGCAGCTCAGGCAAGAGGGGTGATAGAGCCCAATAGAAGTAGGGAGAGAAAGGATAAAAGGAGCAGATTTGGGCAAGGCCGGTCTTTTTTGGGCTGCAGAGGCACAGAATGTGACAGCATCAGAGGCCTAACCTCAGCTGCAAGTTAAAGGAGGGCAGACTCAAGGGGAGCGGCCACTGTTTGAGTGGCCAGTGATAGAGTGGGAAGGCTCTGGTTATCAGGCTTTGGTGTGAACAGGTGAAGGCACCATTAAGAAGAGATAAGCTTTTTTTCTCTTTTGCTATAGAGTCAGGATGGAATGCTCCTCCTGTCAGGTGTGGGAATTCAGGATACCTGATGGTTTCCCTGATGACTACATCTGCAGGAAGTGCTTCCAGCTTCAGTGTCTGACTGAACAGGTCAAGGAGATGAAGCTGGAGTCAGATGTACTCAGGATCATTCGGGAGGCTGAAGATATTGTAGACAAGATGTTTGAAGAGGAGGTTACACCTAGAGTACAGGCTTCAGATGGAAGGTGGGTGACCACCAGGAGAGGTAAGGGGATTAGGAAATCAGTGCAGGGTTTCCCTGTGGCCATTCCCCTCTGCAACAAGCATATCCCTTTGGTTACTGCTGGGGGGATGACCCATGGGTCACAGTAGCAGCAGCCAGGCTGGTGGCACTGTGGCCGGCTCTGAGACTTGATAGGGAAGGGTAAAGTCAGGCAGTTATAGGGGACTCAGTAGTTAGGGGGACAGAAAGGAGATTCTGTCACTGCAAAAGAAACACCAGGATGGTGTGTTTCCTCCTGGGTGTTAGGGTTCAGGATATATTGGAGCAACTGCAGGATATTCTCGGGGGGGGGGGAGCAGCTGCATAGTGGCACCAATGACATAATCAGAAAAGGGGAAGAGGTTCTATGCAGTGAATATTTAGAGTTAGGAAAAAAAACTGAAGAGAAGGGCCTCTAAGGTAGCAATCTACGGATTACTCCCTGTGTCATGGGTGTGTCAAAAGGGCAATGTCATGATGGACATGAGAGATTTTAACATGCAGGTCAATTGGAAAAATCAGGTTGGTAATGGATTTCAAGAGAGTAACTTTGTTGAGTGCCTACAAGATGGCTTTTTTAGAGAAGCTTGTCATTGAGTTTACTAGGGGATCAGCTATACAGGATTAGGTGTAATGTAATGAAACGGAGGTGATTAGGGAGCTTAAGGTAAAAGAACCCTAAGGAGACAGTGATCACAATATGATTGAGTTCAACTTGAAATCTGATAGGGAGAAAGTAAAGTGTGACGTAGCACTATTACAGTGAAATAAAGGAAATTACAATGGTATGAGAGAAGAGTTGGCCAAAGTAAATTGGAACGAGATGCTGGCACTGATGACAGCAGAGCAGCAATGGCGTGAGTTTCTGGGAAAAATGAAGAGGAAGGTGCAGGATAGATGTATTCCAAAAATGAAGAATATACAAATGGTGAAATAGTACGACTGTGGCTGTACAACTGTAAAAGCAAAAGAGAGGGCATACAACAAAGCAAAAATTAGTGGGAAGATAGTGGTTGGGAAGCTTTTAAAAACCTACAGAGAGTAACTAAGAGAATCATTGGGGGGGGGGGGGGAAGCTGAAATATGAAAGTGAGCTAGCAAACAATATCAAAGTAAAAGCTTTTTGAGGTCCATAAAAAGTAAAAGAGAGATCAGAGGGGATATAGGATATAGGCCCATTAGAAAATGAGGCTGGAGAAATAATAGCAGGGGGACAAGGAGATGGAAGATGAACTAAATGAGTATTTTGCATTAGTCTTCACTGTGGAAGACACAAGCAGTGCGCCAGACGTTGAAGAGTGTGAGGGAAGCAAAGTGCATGCAATTACTATTACAAGAGAGAAGGTGCTCAAAAAGTTAATGGACCTAAGGGTACATAAGTCACCCAGACCAGATGAACTGCACCCTAGGGTTCTGAAAGAGGTAGTGTTAGAGATTGTGGAGACATTAGTAATGATCTTTCAAAAATCATTGACTCTGGCATTGTGCCAGCGGACTGGAAAATTGCAAATGTCACTCTACCCTTTTTTTTATTTATTTATTAAATTTTTAGAAAATTACAAAGAATAAATGTAATGATAAAATAGTAAGAGAGAGAAAAAATAATATTAACCCTCCCCCCCCTCCCCTTAACCCTTATCTAAAGAAAGAAAAGAAAGAAAGAGAGAAAGATTGCCTGGATATCGGAGGATCCCCACATGCTCCATGGAGTTCAAAATAATTTTAATTTTAATTTTTACTTTCCCCAATTACTTTATAATTTTATCTTCAAAGGACCTATGTATTTAATCCTATCTTTTGTAGGTATGGGAGCCAAATTTTCAAAAATATATCATATTCATTTCTTAGATTGTATGTAATTTTTTCAAGTGGAATACAACTATATATTTCATTATTCCAACGATCCATAGTTAAATATAAATCAGATTTCCAAGTAACTGCGATAACTTTTTTGGCTACTGCCAATGCAATTTTTATAAATTTTTTCTGATACTTATTCAATTTAAGATTCGGTATTGTCCCTTCAATGTCTCCTAATAAAAATAATATTGGACTACGTGGGAGTTGTACTCCAGTAATTTGTTCCAATAAAAGTCTTAGATTTATCCAAAATGATTGAATTTTAAAACAAGACCAAGTAGAATGTAAAAAAGTACCAATTTCTTGATTACATTGAAAACATTGGTCAGACATATTTGAATTTAATCTATTTATTTTCTGTGGTGTTATATATAACTGATGAAAAAAATCAATTTCCATCAATTTTAATATTCAGATCAGATTCCCATTTTTTTCTTGATTTATGAATTCCTGATTTAATTGTCTGTTTTTGAATCAAATTGTACATACAGGATGTAAATTTTTAAATTTTTCCTTTTTGAATTAATATTTCTATTTCATTAGGTTTTGGCATCAACATTGTTTGACCCAGCT
Source organism: Hemitrygon akajei (assembly GCF_048418815.1). Classification (NCBI taxonomy): domain Eukaryota; kingdom Metazoa; phylum Chordata; class Chondrichthyes; order Myliobatiformes; family Dasyatidae; genus Hemitrygon; species Hemitrygon akajei. Next base: position 46,194,228 of record NC_133137.1, on the reverse strand, counting down.
TTTCTCGTAAATAAGCCTTTAATTGAAAATAACAGAAAAGAGAGTTGTTTGATATTTTATATTTATTTTTTAATTGATCAAACGACATCAATATACCTCCTTCAAAACAATCACCTATATATTTAATCCCCTTTTGGAACCAATTATGTAAAAGTTTATTATCCATTGTAAAAGGAATAAGCCTATTTTGAATTAAAGTTCTTTTTGCTAATAAAGATTTCTTTATCTCATCGTCCATATTTACCTTATTCCATAAATCAATCAAGTGTCTTAATATAGGAGATTCTTTTTTTTCCCCGTATCCATTTGGAATCCCATTTATATATAAAATCTTCTGGTATGTTTTCTCCTATCTTATCTAATTCTATTCTAATCCATGCCGGTTTTTCTTCATCAAAAAAAGACGGAATAAATCTAAGTTGATTTGCTTTATAATAATTCTTAAAATTTGGAAGTTGTAACCCTCCTAAATCAAATTTACATGTCAATTTTTCCAATGATATTCTTGACATCTTTCCTTTCCAAAGAAATTTCCTTACATATTTATTCAGTTCTTGAAAAAACTTCTGAGGCAATTGTATTGGTAAAGTTTGGAATAAATATTGCAATCTAGGAAATATATTCATTTTTACAGCATTAACTCTACCTATTAATGTTATTGGTAACATCATCCATTTATCAAGATCCTCTTTTTTTTAATAATGGCAAATAATTTTGTTTATATAAATTTTTTACATCATTATCAACTCTCATACCTAAATATGTTATCCCATTTATTGACCATCGAAATTGAGTTACTAATTGACATTGATTATAATTTCCTTTGGTAAGGGGTAAAATTTCACTTTTATCCCTATTTACTTTATACCCTGATACTTTCCCATATTCTTCCAATCTAAAAGATAGTCTTTGCAAAGATTGCAATGGGTTTGTTAAATAAATCAAAACATCATCAGCAAATAAATTAATCTTATATTCTTCTTGATTAACTCTAAAGCCCCCAATGTCTGAATCTGTTCTAATTAATTCAGCTAAAGGTTCTATTGCCGATACAAATAAAGCAGGTGATAATAGGCAGCCTTGTCTGGTTGACCTCGTTAAGCAAAATGGTGTTGAAATCTGACCATTTGTAACTACTTTAGCTTGAGGATTAGTATTTAAGGTTTTAATCCATTGTATAAAAGATTTTCCTAACTCATATTTTTCCAATACCTTAAATAAAAAATCCCATTCCAATCTATCAAATGCTTTTTCTGCATCCAAAGCAACTGCCACACTCATTTCCTCTCTTTTTTGTGCCAAATGAATTATACTAAGTAACCGGGTTATATTATCCACTGATTGATTGTTTTTAACAAAACCTGTTTGATCCATATGTATTAATTTTGGTCAATATTTAGATATTCTATTAGATAAAATTTTTGTTATTATTTTATAATCTGTATTCAACAAAGAAATAGGCCTATATGATGTTGGTTTTAAAGGATCTCTATCTTTTTTTGGCAATACAGTTATGATCGCTGTTAAAAAAGACTGTGGGAGTTTATGCATTCTTTCCACTTGATATATTAAGTCCATAAAAGGAGGAATTAATAAATCTTTAAATTTTTTTATAAAATTCAGGAGGAAAACCATCTTCTTCTGGGGATTTATTACTCTGAAGTGATCCTAAAGCTTCTTCAACCTCTTTTAATGTAAAGGGCATATCTAATCCTTTCTGTTCTTCCAAATTTAATTTTGGAAGGGTTATTTGTGATAAAAATTTATCTATCTCAGCAATCTTATTTTGTGATTCTGATTGATATAGTTCAGTATAAAAAATTTTTAAAGTTTCATTAATTTCTAAAGGTTTATAAGTAACCTTATTTGCACTTGTTCTCATTGCATTTATTGTTTTAGAAGCCTGTTCTGTTTTCAGCTGCCAAGCAAGAATCTTATGTGATCTTTCACCTAATTCATAATATTTCTGTTTAGTTCTCATAATTACTTTTTCTGTACGATATGTCTGGAGTGTATTATATTGTAATTTTTTATTAACAAGTTGTCTTCGTTTTTCTTCTGTCATATATCTTTGAGATTCTTTTTCTAACTTTATGATATCTTTTTCCAATTGATCTATTTCTGCCATGTATTCCTTCTTAATTTTAGATGTATAACTTATAATCTGACCCCTTAAATATGCTTTCATCGCTTCCCATAATACAATTTTATCCTCAACTGAATGTAAATTTATATCCAAAAAAAATTGAATCTTTTTTCATAAAATCACAAAAATCTTGACGTTTTAATAACATTTATGCCATTAGGCTTTACAATTCTACCGCCAGGACTTAAGAACTTTTTAAAAGCTATTATTAATGCTTTTTGAGATTGTGATTTAGATGCATATCATATTTTTTACTGAGTTAAGTATTGTATGTAATTAGTTTTGCTACAACAAGTGTATGGGACATTGGAAAAAGTTGAATTTCCCCATGGGGATGAATAAAGTATCTATCTATCTATCTATCTATCTATCATTGAATTAAATCTCCATCTATAGATCGATTCCTCCTTATCCATCATTATCATTGTCATTATCAAGGGGGAATGATCTGACAGTATTCTTGCTTTATATTCCACACTTTTCACTCTATCCTGAATATTTTTTGATAATAAAAAAAATCAATCCTTGAGTAAGTTTTATGTCTATTTGAATAAAATGAATAGTCTCTTTCTCTTGGATTAATTTTTCTCCATATATCAATCAGATTTAAATCTTTCATTAATGATAAAGTTAGTTTTATTACTTTTGATTTTGTAGCAACTTTAGTTGACCTATCCAAAACTGGATCTAAACAAAAATTAAAGTCTCCACCTATTAATATTTTAACATGTGCATCAGCCAAGTTCAAAAAAACTTCTTGTATGAATTTTGCATCATTTTCATTTGGTGCATAAATGTTCATAAGAGTCCATAATTCTGAAAAAATTTGACAATGTAGTATCACATATTTCCCCACAGAATAAATTACTACATTTTGTATTTTAATTGGTAAAGTTTTATTAACCAAAATTGCAACTCCTCTCGATTTTGAATTAAATGAAGCTGCAATGACATTTCCAACCCAATCTCTCTTTAATTTCTTATGTTCTGTTTCTGTTAAATGTGTTTCTTGTAGAAAAGCTATATCTCCTTTCATTTTCTTAATATATGTTAAAACTCTTTCTCTTTTCACAGGTCCATTAAGTCCATTAACATTAAAACTTAAAAAATTAAGTAAATTAATCATTCATAATACCTTGGGAACTCTTTAAAATTCTCCATGTTGCTATGTGTCTCTCCCCAACCATCCAGGCAAAAAAGAAGAAAAATAGAAGGAAGGTAACTAATATATAAGAAAAAAAAACAAAAACAAAATACCCCCCCCCACTAATGTTGCGAATAAAAAGAAACACAACATTACCCCCCTCCCCATTTTACGGGTCATGGCAATCGCCATAATTGTACACATGAAACTCGTAGCCATCGATCAGGAGCTCCTCCAGCTCCCCCGCAAAAAAAAAAGAAAGAAAATATATCAGTGAAGAAAAAAAAATTAATGTCTCTACTCCCAATTAATACTCCTCAACTATTTTTTCTTCTTATTCCTTATAAATGTCCGTCAAGTCCAACCTTATTTCAGTCTTCATCATTAGTCCACTTCATTTCTATAATTCTTTTCCCCTCCTCGTGGGTATCAGGTAGTTCTTGTACAAATTTCTCCACTTTCTGGTAATCAACGAAAAATCTTCTTTCTTCGTTATCCAGGAAAATTATTAATTTTGCTGGGTAGCTCAATAAAAATTTATAGCCCTTTTCCCATAAAGATTTTTTCACTGGATTAAATTCCTTCCGCCTCTTCAGAAGATCGTAACTTATGTCTGGATTAAAAAAAACTCTTTTCCCTTCTATCATCAATGGCCCATTTCGCTTTTTAGCACCTTGAGTAGCTGCCTTCAAGATCATTTCTTTATCTTGGTACCTTAAGCATTTTATCAAAATTGATCTTGGATTTTGATCTTGTTGAGGTTTTGGTCTTAAAGCTCTGTGTACTCTTTCAATTTCAATTACTTGACTTCCTTCTTTCATTTCCAAAATTTTCAGAATCCATTCTTGGAAGAATTTTATCGGATTTTCTCCCTCTGTACCTTCTATAAGACCAACAATTTAAATATTATTTTGTCTACTAGAATTTTCAAGCGCATCTATTTTTTCCAACATCCGTTTTCTTTCTGTTGTCCAGGCAAGATTATTGTCTTCTATCTTATCTATTCTTTCAGTGTTTTCTTCCATTTTTACTTCCATCTCCTTAACTTTATTATCCATCTTCTTTTGTTTTTCCACCACATTATCGAGTGTAATCTGCATCCTTCTTATATCTGTTCTTATAGCTTTTAATTCATTCATCATATATATCAGGATATCTCTTATGTCTCCTTTAATCTCCTCCTTTTCCTCTTCTTCTTCGTCTGTGTTTCCCAAAGAATCTGATTCCACTTCCGATTCACTTCCAGCCGTAGTTGGGATTTGTAGTTTTGTTAATATCTGTTCATGCATACTTGTTTCTTTGTGCATGCGTTGTTCTTGCCGTTTCTTCTTAGAGACCGCCGACATTGCCGCAACTTCCTGTCCCGAACCATCAGAAGTGCACTTCTCCAGGAGGAGATCCAACTTGAGTACGAGGCTTCGCCGAAAAGGTTAGGCCTTTTTCCCCGCCGACTTGCGCAGTCTTCGAAGTAGTAGCTTTCTTCTGTTTCAGTTTAGGAGCCATATCTAAAAATAATCCTGAGTTGCTTATAAATAGTTACTAGTAGGTATTTGTTAACTGTTCTTCACTTCAACCCTATTTCATTACTTTTTACGAGGGAGCTGGATTCCCAACATCTCGATCCTACGTCATCACATGACGCCCCCCACTCCACTCTTTAAGAAAGGAGCAGAAAGGAAACATTAGACCAGTTAGCCTGGCCTCAGTAGTTGGGAAGATTTGGGGTCAATTGTTAAGGATGAGGTTATGGAGTACTTGGTGACACAAGACAAGATAGGACACAGTCAGCATGGTTTCCTTAAGGGAAAATCTTGCCTGATAAACCTGTTGGAATCCTTTGAGAGATTACAAGTAGGATAGATAAATGGGGTGCAGTGGATGTTGTATATTTGGACTTTCAGAAGGCCTTGACAAGGTGCCATACATGAGGCTGCTTACCAAGTTAAGAGGCCATGGTATAAAAGGAAAGTTACTGGCATGGTTAGAGCATTGATTGGCTGTTAGGAGGCAGCGAGTGGGAATAATAAGATTCCTGCTGGGTTAGCTGCCAGTGACCAGTGGTGTTCCACAGGGATCGATGTTGGGACCACTTCTTTTTATGCTGTATATCAATGATTTACATGAAGGAATTGGTGGCTTTGTTGCCAACTTTGCAGATGATACAAAGATTGGTGGAGAGGCAGGTAGTGTTGGGGAACAGATAGGCTGTAGAAGGACTTAGACAGATTAGGAGGCTGGACAAGAAAGTGGCAAATGAAACACAATGTTGGAAAATGCAAGGAAATAAATGTGCAGACTATTTTCTAAATGGGGAGAAAATCCAGAAATCTGAGATGCAAAGGGACTTGGGAGTTCTTCTGCAGAACACCCTAAAGGTTAACTTGCAGTTAGAATTGGTGGTGAGGAAAGCACATGTAGTGTTAGCATTCATTTCAAGGACAGAGGGACGTCCATTTAAAAGAGAGGCTTAAATCTGCTCCTATATTTTATGGTCTAAGATTGGTGGAGTTGTGAATAATGAAGAATACGGCATGATATAGATCATTTGCAGATATGGGCTGGGAAATGGCAGATGAAGTTTAACCCAGATAAATATGAAGTGTTGCACTTCAGTAGGGCAGATGTAAGGAGATTAAGGGCAAGATCCTTAACATTGTTGCTGAGCAGAGACCTTGGGATCCAAGTTCATAGTTTCTTGAAAGTGGATACTCATGTTGATAAGGGGGTAAAGAAAGTTTATGGAATGCTTGTCTTTATTTGTCAAGCCATTGAGTTCAAAAGTCAGGAGGTTATGTTGCAACTTATTAAAATTCTGTTCAGGCCACATCTGGAGTACAGCGCACAGTTCTGGTCACCCCTCGATAGGAAGGATGTTGAGGCTTTGGAGAGGGTGCAGAAAAGATTTAGCAGAATGCTGCCTGGTTTCAAGGGCATGTGCCCTTGATAAACTTGATAAGAGGCTTGATAAACTTTGGGTGATTTCTCTGGAGCATCAGAGGCTAGGGGAAGATATGATAGAGGTTTACAAGATTCTGAGAGACATAGATAGTTTGGATAGTGAGTATCTGTTTCCCAGGATTCCAATGTCTAATACCAGAGGGCATGCAGTGAAGGTGAGGGGTCTACATTCAAGAGGCATGTGAGGTGTAGATTCTTTACTCAGAGAGAGGTGGATGCCTGGAATGCACTGCCTGGTATGGTGGTAGAGCCTTTTAAGAGACTTTTGGATAGGCACATGGATGTAACGAAGATGGAGGGATATGGACATAGTGTAGGTAAGAGGGAATAGTGATTGGGTGTTTTTGATTTGCTTTTTGGCTGGTTCGGTACAACATTGTGGGCCGAATGGCCTGTTCCTGTGCTGTACTCTTGTATGTTCTATGCTCTGTGCTGGAGACTGAGGGGTGAGGGGTGACCTTATAAAATGTAGAGGACATAGGGGAGTCTACAACTAGAGGACATAGGCTTTATTTATCACCTGAAGATCAAAACATACGGTGAAATGAGTCATCTGCATCAGCAACAAACAGAGTCCAAGGATGTGCTGGGGGCAGCCCGCAAGTATCACCATATTTCCAGTGCCAACATAGCATGCCTAGGACTTACCAACCCTAACCCATATATCTTTGGAATGTGGGAGGAAACCCACATGGTCACTGGGAGAACATTCAAACTCCTTACAGAGAGTAGTGTGAATCAAACCCCAATCTCTGATCGCTGGAATTATGCTAACTGCTACACTACTGTCAGAGGGGAAATATTTAAAGAAGATCTTGGGATGGAGAGGGCAGATTTTTCACACAGAGGGTAGTGGGTACAAGTAATGTGGTGGCAGAGGAGATGGTAGAGACAGGTATACAGTAGTCTGTACAATCTCAGACACACAAATTGCTGGAGGAACTCAGCAGGTCAGGCAGCATCTATGGACATGAATAAAGTATTGATGTTTCAGGCTGAGACCCTCCATCAAAACTGATACTATGTGAACTGCTATTTGTTACTCTGACTTTCCAGCTATATGGGTGCTACCTGACCTGCTGAGGTCCCCCAGCATTTTATGTGTGTTACTCTGGATTTCCAGCATCTGAAGAATCTCTTGTGTTTAGAGTTCAACCCCTGATGAAGATGGTGAATTTGTTTTCGAAACATGGGTTAAAATCGATACCTGTACCCAGCTAGAAGAGCTTATTCGTCATTTGCACTGTTTCCAAACCACTTGGATATGCAGTCGGATAGGAAAGGTGCAGAGCAATGTGGTTCAAATGCAGGACAATGGAATTAGCAGCTATCAGCATGAACAAGCCTGGTTGAATAGCTTGATACTGTACTGTAAACTGTGACTCTAGGCCCTCCTGACTCTGCCTCTCCCACTGCTGAAACCCTCCTAACTTGTCTTTTCTGATAAAACTGTGCCCAGCCTTCTTTCTCACACACTCCATAACCCCTGGCTTGTCTAAAGTTCTTAACTAGCTGTAATCAAAACCCTCGGCCTCAATTCTAAATCAGTTGTTTACCTGGTTCAAATCTTCTTTGAACATGACTAATTTCTTACATAAGGGTGGCACGAGGGCACAGCATGCAGATTCACCACCTCACAGGTCCAGTGACCCAATCCTCACCCCCGTACTGTCTCTACATTCTCCACAACACTGTGTAAACTTCCGCTCACATTATTGAAACATGTGCTTAATTGCCCACTGTGAATTGCCCCTGGTGTGCAGGCGCATGATAGAACTTCAGAAAGACACCAAGAAGGTGCAGAGGATTCATGGAAAACTGAATGCTGGGTGGTCAATACAAACCTGATGGAGAGACTGGTTCATTCCTGACCTGTATATATGTATGTCTTCATTGCTACATCAGCAGATCAGAAGTACATTTATATATTTCTATGTACAGTATATATATATTTTTTTATTTAGAGCTACAGCACAGTGACAGGCCCTTTCATCCCAACAAACCCACACCGTCCAATTACACCCTTGTGACCAATTATCCCAGTGACTTATACATCTTTGGAACATGGGAAGAAATCAGAGCACCCAGAGGGAACCCATGTAGTCACAGGGAGAACATACAAACTCCTTTCAGATTGAACCCAGGTTGCTGACACGGTAACAGCTGTACACTAACCATTATGCCACTGTGCCGCTCTCTAGTTGTTTATAAACATCTTAATATTATTGCAGAATAAGTTGCAGGGACAAGGGAAAAAAGGGAAGAGACAAGTGAGAATAATGGCATCACTCCCCAGCATGGTCCTGCATTCCAGCATGAGCCAGCATACTATCATTCAGTGTTGTAATGATAAGCAATTTGTATATAAAATCAATTAATATCAATGTAGAAATGACTTGTTTATAGTCATGGGTAAATTTACAAAATATTCACTGTGGGTCTATAATTATTCTTATATTCAATACTATTCTAGTTCTCAATTCATTTAAAATGTTAACAGGCGATCAGTAAGGCAAAAAATGGGATGTTGGCCTTCATTGCTAGAGGGATTGAGTTTCAGAGCAGGGAGGTTATGCTGCAACTGTACAGGGTACTGGTGAGGCCGCATCTGGAGTACTGCATGCAGTTCTGGTCTCCTTATTGAGGAAGGATATACTGGCTTTGGAGGCAGTGCAGAGGAGGTTGATTTCAGAGATGTGGTGGGATGGTGTGGGTGGGGGTAGTTTATGGGGAGAGACTGTACTCACTGGAATTCAGAATGGGTGTGGATCTTATTGAAACATATGAATGGGATCAATAAGATTGAGGCAGGAAAGTTTCTTCCACTGGTAAGTGAGACTAGAATGATGGGACGGAGCCTCAGGATTTGTGGGAATAGATCTAGAGGGAGATGAAGAGAAATTGCATGCCCCAGAGAGTAGTGATTCTGTGGAATTCTCTGCAGTGGAGGCTACATCATTAAGTATATTTAAGAGACAGTTAAGACTTCTGCATCACAGGGGTTATAGGGTAAAGGCCATAAGGAAAAGGAACAGAATTAGGCCATTTGGCCCATCATGTCTGCTCCACCATTCCATCATGGCTTACATTATCCCTCTCAACCCTGTTATGCTTTTGATGCCCTTAGTAATCAACTTATCAACCTCCACTTTAATTATACACAATAACTTAGCCTCCACAGGAGTCCGTGACAATGAACCCCACAGATTTGCTAGCCTCTGGCTAGATGAAAAGGCAAGTAGGTGGAGCTGAGTCCACAAACAGATCAGTATTCATCTTATAGAATGGCAGAGCAGATTTGACAGGCCAGATTGTCTACTCAAGTTTCAATATTTAATGTCATTTCCAGTTCATAAGTGTAAAGGAGAAGGAAATAATTGTTAATCCAGATCTGATGCAGCACAAAAAAAACACAATAAGATAATGAACACAAAAAATTAAAAAACACAATAAATATAAATACATAAGATAGTTGTTACACACAGATTGATTGTATGCCAATAAAGTGACGCTAGGCACGGGAGTGTCTATACATATGGTGACTGACAGGAAGTGATAGAATCGTGGTGGTTGGGGGTGTGGAGTGGCGGGATTAGTGCGTGGAGGTGTTGATCAGCCTTACTGCTTGGGGAGAGTTACTGTTTTTGACTCAGATGTTCCTGGCATGGATGCTACGTAGACTTCTCCCTGATGGGAGTGGGACAAACAGCCCAGGATCAGTGTGTGCGGGATCCTTCATGATGTCACTGGCCCTTTTCCTGCCCCTTTCAGTATATCTGTCCTTGATGGTGGGTGGGCTGACGCCGGTAATGCGCTGGGCAGTTCTGACAATCTATTGTAGAGCCTTCCTGTCCGCAGCAGTGCAGGTTCTGTACCAAGCAGTGATGCAGCTTGTGAGGATTGTTTTCTGGTGTGCACCTTGTCACGTACCCCATGACTGGGTTATCAAACCAGCAGAAATGGAATGATACGTTGGAGTCTGGTGGTACTGTAACTAAAAGTGTTTATTAGTAAACTAAGTAATACAGTACTATAAAATGCAAATATACATATAAAACAGGTTAGCAATGATATATACAGAAGTGTGGAAATATAAATCAAAACCAAGCTCTTTAAAAGTGTAGGGGTAAATGAATAGTCTTAGGATGATGCAGAGTTCAGTTCAGTTTAAGCAGAGATAGTTGTTGTGGTACCATTGGAGAGAGTGAGCAAGCAAGAGTTGAGCAGTTGCAGCAGGCAAACCTTCCGTTATCTTCTTGTCCTGTTGTGCTGTTGTGGTCACTGACTGTGACCCCTCCGTTCCCGGCCAGACTGTTCTTCAGTGATGAACTTGTCGCCCAGGCGAGGGTGGACACACACACAAGCCCCCACTGGCCTGCCCTCACACACTGTGAGCCTCTGATCAATTTCCCCCGAATCGATCCTCCGAACCCCCACCTTCCTGTGGGTGCACAATGCTCCTTCAGTGTCCAGTGGCGTGTCTGTCTGTATCTGAGCAGACCCGCCTTTTATCTCCCCTGCCGGGGTACCAGCCATCCATCAACTGACCATGTCCATCAAACTGGGCCACTCCTTGCTGTCTCAGCAAGAATGTTAACGAGCAAAGAAGAGTGTCCTTGTAGCAAAGGTAAATAATCACTGAAGAAGCCATAACACTAAATTATGTGTGTGTGTCTCTCTCTCATCTGTGTAGGATGCCTCCCCCCCCTTCTCTCTCTCTCTCTCTCTCTCTCTCTCTCTCTCTCTCTCTCTCTCTCTCTCGTTAGCAGCACAAACAGTGTCCAAAAGCCAGACTCATTCTCCCGACATTTTAAAGTGTTTGTCCACAGAAAATATGAACCCTAGGGGTACATTACGATGTGTAGAATGACTCGAGTATCGATGTGCTCTCCTCAGCCTCCTCAGACAGCAGAGGCATTGGTGAGTTTTCCTGATTGTGTAGGATGTATTCTGCAACCATGAGAGGTTGTGTGAGATGTGCACTCCCGGAGTTTGAAACCCCTCACACTTTCCACTGCCCTGTTGCTAATGTAAAGTGGGGGTTGAAGGTGCAAGTTCTTTTGAAGACAGTAACATTGAAGACATTGAGGAAGAGGTTATTTACCTGAAACCAGGCCTCGTGCTCTTCCACTTCCTCTCTGTAGGACATCTTGTCATCGTTGTGATGAGCCCCACCACTGCTTTGTCATCGGTGAACTTGACAATGTGATTACTCGGGTGTTTGGCTGTTCAGCCATGTGTGAACAGAGTGTACAGCTGTGGGCACAGCACACAGCCCTGGGGTGGGGGCACTGTGTTGAGGGTGATGGGGAGAGAGGAGAAATTGTGCATCTTGATGCCTGAGGTCTTTTGTTTGGGAAGTCCAACACCCAGTTACACAGTGGTGTATTTAGACTGAGGAGTGTGAGTTTGTTCTTTTTTTGTTTGTTTTTTTATCGACTCCTATTTCTGTTTCAATGGTTGATGAGTGTGCATTCACACATACAGTAAGAATGTTTTGCATTGATAAAGCCAATGCATTAAATACTTCAACACTTCTGTGGCTGTTTAGAAAGCTGTGATTTTTATCTGGGAATACTGTACAGATCAGGCCCTTCTGGCCCAACAAGTCACATCACCCAGAAACCCACCTATTTAACCATAGCCTAATCCAGGACAATTTACAATGACCAGCTAATCTACTAACTGGTACAGCTCAGCAAGATGGTGTCGGTGAACACCAGCGACTCTCTGTGCACTGCAAAAGAATCTCAGGGTTGTATGTGGTAATGTGTATAATAAGTTTTACTTTGAATGTAGAATATCTTTGGCCTGTGGGAGGAAACTGGAAGAAAGGCACACAGTCACAGGGAGAACATACAAACTCCTTACAGATGGAACTGAACTGCGAACTCTGATGTCCTGAGCTGTAATATCATCGTTGTAACCACTAGGTTACCCTGGCGCTGCTATTGCAGAATAAGTTGTAGGACAAGGGAAGTAAGGAAAGGGAGAAGTGGAAATAATGGCATCACTCTACAAAGACCCAGCATAGTCCCAATGGGCTGAATGGCATCCTCCCTAGAGTCTCCTCCAATCACCTTGAAATGATGCACCTTGTGTTGGTTATTTTCAGCCCTGGCAAACTGTTTCTGGTTGTCCACTCTGTCAATGCTTCTTATCATCTTGTCAAGTCACTTCTCATTGTCCTTCGTTCCAAAGAGAAGAGCCCCAAACCAAAAGTTTGTGATGTAAGGATCCCACTCCTTCCTCCCCACAGTATTTACAGCATTTCTCGTTTTTGAATGTCCCTTCCTGTAAAAAATAACTACACAGAGACACTGGTTTTGAACAAGAGCTGGTAAAACTCGTGCCCAGAGAAATGGAGGCAAAAAGTCAAGCCACTATTCAGATGCAGATACAGAGCCCAGCCCTCATCTTCTGAACATAATGAGGTGATAATGTTTTAAGCCTTAAATCCTACAAGATTCCTGCTGCTCTTTATAAAACAGCAAAGCTTCATTGTTATGCAGAAACTGCATTCATTTGGATCCTTAATGCAAAGTGCAGGGATTGTAGTGCTTAATGTGAAAACATTAGAGTCAATACTGCAAATAAAAACACAAAATGCTGGCAGAACTGAGCGGGCCAGACAGCATCTATGGGAGGAGGTAGTGACGACTTTTCGGGCCGAAACCCTTCATCAGGAGACTCATACTGCATTGTCCATCAGCCGCGATTCTCATTGGTGGACAGCAGAACCTTCTGTCTGTGTACTCATTTAAAAGGATGGACAAACTTCTTCATCATGAGAATAATATGAGGACCCTGCTGAAACAGACTGCTAATCTAAATAATTTACAAATTAAACTAGAAGGGTCTAGTTTGTAACTCTGCACAACATTAGCTGATATAAGACCATAAGACAGAGGAGCAGAATTAGACTACTTGGCCCATTGAGAGTGCTCTGCCTTGGCTGCTTTATTTTCTATCCCAACCACATTCTTCTCATAACCTTTGGTGCCCTTACTAATTAAGAACCTATCAACCTGTTTTAAATAAACCCATGACCTTAGCCTCCACAGCCATCTGTGACAATGAATTCCACAGACTCACTACCGCCTGGATAAATAAATCCCTCTGTTGTATTCTGAGGCTGTGCCCTTCGGTCCTAGGCACCCCCAGTATTGGAAGCATCCTATACACACCCACTCTATCAAGGGCTTTCAATATTCAGTAGGTTTCAATGAGATCAGCCCTCATTCTTCTAAACTCCAGCAAGTACAGGCCCAGAGCCATCAAACACTTCTCATACCGTTCTTTTCTAGGATTGTTCTCATAAAGCTCCTCTCGACTCTCCCCAACATCCTTCCTTAGATAAGGGGCCCAAACCTGCTCACAATACTGCAAATGCAGTCAGAATCATAATCAGGTTTATTATGAGCAGTTCAATGCAATACATAGCCAATGCCTCGGCATTACATCAGGAAGATGCTGCAGAAGGACAGTAATGAGATGGGAGGGAACACACAACAGGTGCATAGCCATGTGGCTCCTCGATCCCGTGTAGCCATTCTAGTCATTAAAATAGTTCCAGTGACATCATCGTCCAGAATGGCAGCTTAAGTCAATAGCTCCTCCGGAAAAACGCATATTTTGCCCCGCTAATCCATCAAATATAAGATCTTTAGAAAATATCTGAATTGATGGGGGGGGGGCAAGAATGGGGAAAAAAGAATGGAGATAAAAAAAGCATCACTGCGGAGCCTGTGGACAAGAGGCTTGCAGTGAGCGGCTCTTCTACCTGAACGCGTGGTAGTGAGGCTGACAATAGGCCTCGTTTAGGCAAAGCAGCAAATATGATAAAAATTCTGGAAGAGATATGGGAGTTCCAAAAAGATATAAAACAGCAACTAAATGATATCAAGTCAGAGCTTGCCAATGTCAATCAAAAAATAGCGGTGGCAGAGACACGAATTGAGAAGGTGGAAGATCGCATGCAAAACATGGAACAGATACTAAGTAAGACAATAAAAATATTAAATCAACAAGAAAGTAAATTGATTGACCTGGAGGCAAGATCACAGCGGAAAAATATCAGGATATACCCGAAGGAGCGGAGGGTTTATCTATGATGGAGTTTGTACGAAAGTTGCCGCGGGACACACTGGAGCTTCCCTCGACTATGGAGCTTAAGATTGAGAGGGCGCATTGTGCGCTCGCCCCACGGCCTACTAGAGACAGAGAAGATAAGCCACACTCAATAGTAATCAGATTCCTTCGATACCATACCAAGGCAGAGATTCTATGAAGGGCCTGGGGTAAGAAGAAGGTGTTTTTGGATGGTAAATTAATATATTTCGATCAAGATTACCCCCCCCCCGGCGGTCCTACAGAGCCATAAAGAATACACTGAAGTAAAGCGAATATTAAAGCAACAAAGATTAGATTCCAAACCCCGTACCCTGCAAAACTGCGGGTGTTTTATGACGATGGGATGCAACTGTATCAGACAGTGGAAGAGGCGACTACAGATATGAAGACCAGAGGGCTGACTGTCAGTGGGATCAAACCGAGGGAAAGCCTGGCTGAGTAGTTATCCCACTCTGCTTGGGAAATAGTGTGAGAATCGAGGAAGCAGGGAGCGGGGAGGAGGGCGAGAGAAGTTCAGTATATCAGGAAGAGACTGTGAGTTTTCCAAAGACAGCACTCATCCCCTCCAGAAGAGCCATAAGGTTTGGCTAACTTTAAAAGTGTTGAGAAGCTAAACGGAAGTAAAAATAGACTGTGATTTACCTATCTCAAGAAATACTTATTATAATGTGGATTTTATATTACTCAATTATTCTTTTTTATTCATTCATTCACTCCTTTTTCCCCACCTAAATGAGAATATGCATATGGGAGGAATACACAGGGAAATCTTTACTATGTAATGGATATAGATTTGTTTACTTACTTTTATGGGTACTGCAATGCGGCCCCTCAACTCACAGGTAGGAGGGGCTATCCCCCACAGCTGGGCGTTTCTCTAGCTCAAGCTAGGGTCATCTACTAGAGAATCTTGGAATCAGACCTTCATTGCCTTTTTTAAAATTATTATTCACGTTTCTTGGTTCTTAATTGTTCAGGGAGTAGATCGATTAAGCTTTATTCTGCTAATTTCAATGATATATTAACAGATAAATACACATGGCTAAGGACAAAATAAAATTAATTTCTTCTAATGTCAATGGGCTGTTAAATCCAAACAAACGTAGTAGAATTCTATCCAAAATGAAAAAAGAACAAGCCCATGTAGTATATTTACAGGAAACTCACTTAAGTGATAATGAGCATGGAAAACTAAAGAAAATGAGCTTCAATAATTTGTTTTACTCCTCATATAAATCAGGACATAGGAGAAAAGTTGCTATTCTTATCTCAAACAAGCTAAAATTTGAAAAAAGTATTTGAAATGAGAGAGGAGGGCGGATATATATTGGTAAGGGGGAATATAGACGGAAATTCAGTTACTCTATTGAATATATACACACACCCAGGAAGTGATTTTGGTTTCTTTCAGAAAATTACTAATATTATGGTACCGGAAACAGAAGGTCTCCTGATATGTGGGGGAGACTTAAATTTACAATTACAACCAAACTTAGACTCTTCCAATAGAAAAACCTATGAAACAAAATCCTTACATAAGAAAGTTAACACACTTTTGAGGATGTTGGTCTAATTGATATATTGCGAGACCTTTTCCAGAACAGAAGGGATTACACTCATTATTCTGTCCCCCATTCTGTATATGCAAGAATAGACTATTTCATAACATTTGGAAAAGACAAAGACAAAATAAACACCTGTGGAATTGGGACGATAGATGTAAGTGACCATGCACCTATATATTTATCTGTTGATTTTGACCTACAACCAAAGAATAATATTTGGAAAAAAAATTCAAGTCTACTCAATGATCCATACTTCAAGGAACAAATTAAAAAAGAAATTGGTCTTTACTTAGAATTCAATGATAATGGAGAGATTTCACCTCCCATTCTATGGGATACTCTGAAGGCTGTTTTAAGAGGGAAAATTATAGCGATATCTTCATATAAGAAAATATAAGAAATAAAACATTAGAGGAATTACAAAATAGGCTGAAGGAACTAGAAAAAAACATAAATTGAATTTGGCACTGGATAGATTAGAGGAAGTTTAGGAATTAAATTAATAATTTTGCTATGCAAGAAATCAGGAAAATTGAATGTTTCTGAAACAGAGACATTATGAAAGTGGATTTAAGTCTATGAAAATACTGGCGTGGAAACTGAAAAAAAAAAGCAGAAAATACAATTCATAGAATTAGGAATCCAAGAATTTGGAGAAGGAAATCTGAGAATCAGAACGGGACTGTGGCGGGAACCATTTTCATTTTTTCTTAGTCTCATCAGAGGTGGGACTGCGCAGGCACCTGACGTCGGGCAGTGAGGCACAGAAGATTTAAAAGGAACACAGCCTTATACAGCAGGCAGCGTCGTTTGCGGGCAGCGAGTGAGCCGGGAGCAGAGTGAGGGCTTAAGGGCTTTGGCGGAAACAGGCGAGGCAAAAAAAGTTTAGTTTTAAATTTTTCCTGTTATTTGAGGAAAGGGGGAATCATGAGTGTGAGGGCAGATTGTTGTTCTTGATGTCGGATGTGGGAGGTCCTGGAGTCGCATAGCCTCCCGGACGTCCACATCTGTACCAGGTGCACCCAGCTCCTCAGGGACTGTGTTAGGGAACTGGAGCTGCAGCTCGATGACCTTCATCTGGTCAGGGAGAGTGAGGAGTTGATAGAGAGGAGTTACAGGCAGGTGGTCACACCGGGGCCACGGGAGGCAGACAAGTGGGTCATGGTTAGAAGAGGGAAGGGGAAGAGTCAGGTACTAGAGAGTACTCCAGTGGCTGTACCCCTTGACAATGAGTACTCCTGTTTGAGTACTGTTGGGGTGAGGGGGAGACAGCCTACCTGGGGGAAGCAACAGTGGCCGTGCCTCTGGCACGGAGTCCAGCCCTGTAGCTCAGAAGGGTAGGGAAATGAAGAGGAAGGCAGTAGTAATAGGGGACTCGATAGTTAGGGGGTCAGATAGGCAATTCTGTGGACACAGTCAGGAGACCCGGATGGTAGTTTGCCTCCCTGGTATCAGGGTCCGGGATGTTTCTGTTCGTGTCCAAGATATCCTGAAGTGGGAGGGTAAGGAGCCAGAGGTCGTGGTACATGTAGGTACCACTGACATAGGAAAAGGGAAGAGGTCCTGAAAGGAGAATATAGGGAGTTAGGAAGGGAGTTGAGAAGAAGGACTGCAAAGGTAGTAATCTTGGGATTACTGCCTGCGCCACATGACAGTGAGAGTAGGAATGGAATGAGGAGGAGGATAAATACGTGGCTGAGGGATTGGAGCAGGGGGTAGGGATTCAAGTTTCTGGATCATTGGGACCTCTTTTGGGGCAGGTGTGACCTGTATAAAAAAGACGGGTTGCACTTGAATCCTAGGGGGACCAATATCCTGGTGAGGAGATTTGCTAAGGCTACTGTGGAGACTTTAAACTAGAATGGTTGGGGGGGGGGGGGGGGGAATCATATTGAAGGGACTAAGAGAGAGGAGGTTAGTTCACAAATAGAGAAAGTGTGTGAGGGAGGATAGGCAGGTGATAGAGAAGGGGAGTGCTCAGACCAAAGATGTAGGAGAGAAGGAAGAAAAAGTTGTTTGCACCGTTAGGGATAAGCAGAGAGTAAGAGGTGGAGAATTTCTTAAATGCATCTATTTTAATCCTAGGAGCATTGTAAGAAAGGTGGATGAGCTTAGAGCATGGATTGATAACTGGAAATATGATGTTGTAGCTATTAGTGAAACATAGTTGCAGGAGGGGTATGATTGGCAACTAACTATTCCTGGATTTTGTTGCTTCAGGTGTGATAGAATCGGAGGGGCAAAAGGGGAAGTGTTGCATTGCTTGTCAGAGAAAATATTACAGCATTGCTTTGGCAGGATAGATTAGAGGGCTCGTCTGGGAGGCTATTTGGGTGGAATTGAGGAATGGGAAAGGTGTAGTAACACTTATAGGGGTGTATTATAGACCACCTAATGGGGAGCGAGAATTGTAAGGAAAAAATTTATAAGGAGATAGCAGATATCTGTAGTAAGCACAAGATTGTGATTGTGAGCGATTTTAATTTTCCATACATAGACTGGGAAGCCCATTCTGTAAAAGGGCTGGATGGTTTGGTACATAGAGGTACCAACTAGAGAAGGGACAGTGTTGGATCTCCTGTTAGGGAATGAGATAGGTCGTGTGATGGAGGTATGTGTTGGGGAGCACTTCAGGTCCAGTGATCACAATACCATTAGTTTCAATATAATTATGGAGAAGGATAGGTCTGGACCCAGGGATGATATTTTTGATTGCAGAAAGGCTAACTTTGGGGAGATGTGAAAGGATTTAGAAGGACTGGATTGAGACAAGTTGTTTTATGGGAAGGATGGAATAGAGAAATGGTGGTTATTTAAAGGTGAAATTTTGAGGGTACAGAATCTTTATGTTCCTGTTAGGTTGAAAGGAAAGGTTAAAAGTTTGAGAGAACCATGGTTTTCAAGGGATATTAGAAATTTAGTTCGGAAAAAGAGAGAGATCTACAATAAATATAGGCAGCATGCAGTAAATAAGGTGCTCAAGGAATATAAAGAATGTAAAAAGAATCTTAAGAAAGAAATTAGAAAAACTAAAAGAAGATATGAGGTTGCTTTGGCGAGTAAGGTGAAAATAAATCCAAAGGGTTTCTACAGTTATATTAATAGCAAAAGGATAGTGAGGGATAAAATTGGTCTCTTAGAGAATCAGAGTGGACAGCTACATGTGGAGCCAAAAGAGATGGGGGAGATTTTGAACGATTTCTTTTCTTTGGTATTCACTAAGGAGAAGGATATTGAATTGTGTAAGGTAAGGGAAACAAGTAGGGTAGTTATGGAAACTATGATGATTAAAGAAGAGGAACTACTGGCGCTTTTAAAGAATATAAAAGTGGATAAATCTCCAGGTCCTGACAGGATAATCCCTAGGACCTTGAGGGAAGTTAGTGTAGAAATAGCAGGGGCTCTGAAAGAAATATTTCAAATGTCATTAGAAACGGAGATGGTGCTGGAAGATTGGTGTATTGCTCATGTGGTTCCATTGTTTAAAAAGAGTTCTAAGAGTAAACCTAGCAATTATCTAGGTTTAAACCTATTATTAAGTTTGACATCAGTGGTGGGTAAATTAATGGAAAGTATTCTTAGAGATGGTATATATAATTATCTGGATAGACAGGGTCTGATTAGGGACAGTCAACATGGATTTGTGCATGGAAGATCATGTTTGACAAATCTTATTGAATTTTTTGAGGAGGTTACTAGGAAAGTTGACTGGGGTAAAGCAGTGGATGTTGTCTATATGGACTTCAGTAAGGCCTCTGACAAGGTTCCACATGGAAGGTTAGTTAGGAAGGTTCAATCGTTAGGTATTAATATTGAAGTAGAAGTAGTAAAATGGATTCACCAGTGGCTGGATGGGAGATGCCAGAGAGTAGTGGTGGATAACTGTTTGTCAGGTTGGAGGCCGGAGACTACTGGTGTGCCTCAGGGATCTGTACTGGGTTCACTATTATTTGTCAAATGCATTAATGATCTGGATGATGGGGTGGTAAATTGGATTAGTAAGTATGCAGATGATACTAAGATAGGTGGCGTTGTGGATAATGAAGTAGGTTTTCAAAACCTGCAGAGAGATTTAGGAGAGTGGGCTGACGATGGCAGATGGATTTTAATGCTGATAAGTGTGAGGTGCTACATTTTGGTAGAACTAATCAATGTAGGACATACATGGAAAATGGTAGGGCATTGAGGAATGCAGTAGAGCAGAGTGATCTAGGAGTAATGGTGCATAGCTCCCTGAAGGTGGAATCTCATGTGCATAGGGTGGTGAAGAAAGCTTTTGGTATGCTGGCCTTTATAAATCAGAGCATTGAGTATAAGAGTTGGGATGTAATGTTAAAATTGTCCAAGGCATTGGTGAGGCCAAATTTGGAGTATTGTGTACAGTTCTGGTCACTGAATTATAGGAAAGATGTCAACAAAATAGAGAGAGTACAGAGAAGATTTACTAGAAGGTGCTGGGTTTCAGCACCTAAGTTACAGAGAAAGGTTGAACAAGTTAGGTCTTCATTCTTTGGAACGTAGAAGGTTGAGGGGGGACCTTATAGAGGTATTTAAAATTATGAGGGGGATAGATAGAGTTGACGTGGATAGGCTTTTTCCATTGAGAGTAGGGGAGATTCATACAAGAAGACATGAGTTGAGAGTTACGGGGCAAAAGTTTAGGGGTAACATGAGGGGGAACTTCTTTACTCAGAGAGTGGTAACTGTGTGGAACGAGCTTCCAGTAGAAGTGGTAGAGGTAGGTTCGATATTGTCATTTAAAAATAAAAATTGGATAGGTATATGGACGGGAAAGGAATGGAGGGTTATGGGCTGATTGAGGTCGGTTCGACTAGGTGAGAGTAAGCATTCGGCACGGAGTAGAAGGGCCGAGATGGCCTGTTTCTGTGCTGTAATTGTTATATTGTTATATGGTTATTTAAGAACAAAACTGATAAAAAAAAATTAGCTAAGTGAAATTCAGGAAGCTTTTAAAGTGTTTTACAAAACTCTATATTCCAAAGTTCCAGGGGGAAGCATAACCCAAATCGACAGCTTCCTAAATTCTTTAGAGTTACCCACTTTAAGCGAAGAACAAAATAGAACGATGACTGCTGACATAACTGAAGTTGAACTAAAAGCTGCAATTTGTAGACTTAAATTAAACAAGTCACCAGGATCAGATGGGTACACAGCAGAGTGGTACAAAGAATTTAAAAATGAGTTAATTCCTGCTTTACTCCCCACACTGAACTGGGCTCTAAAAAAGGCACAAATGCCACCCAGCTGGAAGGAAGCAATAATCTCAGCTATACCGAAAGAAGCCAAGGATAAAATGGAATGTGGGTCATTTAGACCAATATCCGTTCTTAATGTAGATTATAGATTATTTACCTCCATCATGACTAAACGATTAGAAGAGTTTCTACCCATACTGATACATAACGATCAGACAGGTTTTATACAACAACGCCAAACACAAGACAATATATGAAGGACACATCACATTATGGATCATATACAAAAAAATAAAATCGAAGCAATAGTGATAAGCATGGACGCTGAAAAGGCATTTGATTTGGTTAATTGTAATTTTCTTTACAGAGTTTTACATAGATTTGGTTTCCATGACACAACTATTAAAACTACACGGGCACTATATGACAACCCTACCGCTAGGATTAAAATCAATGGATATTTATCAAATAGTCTTACCCTAGAAAGGGGCACGAGACAGGGTTTTGTGTATGGTCACCGCTACTCTTCGCATTATATCTGGAACCAGTAGCTCAATACATCAGACAAAATGAAGATATCAGGGGTATTACTATTAAAGGGACAGAGCATAAATTGGCCTGTTATGCGGATGACATTTTGATCTATCTAGGACAACCACCATACTCTTTACCTAAATTGATGTAATCCTTTGAACAATATGGTCAATTATCAGGATACAAGATCAACATAGATAAAACCCAATTACTTTCATATAACTATAGCCCACCAAGAGAAATTGCCTGGACATGGCAAACAGTCTTTCAAATATTTGGGCATCATTATGCCAAAAGATTTGGCAAAATTATCTGAATGCAGTTATCAGCCTATATATATATAAAAAAATAAGGAAAATATAACAAGATGGAACCTAATTCCTGTTTTTTAGTTTCGGTTCAAGGATTGGATCTATTAAAATAAATATACTGCCCAGACTATTATATCTCTTTCAAACCCTACCAATAGAAATTAATCAAAATCGATTCAATGAATGGAATGAGATGTTATCAAGATATATTTGGCAGGGTAAAAGGCCCAGAGTTCATCTCAAAACTATGCAATTAGCCAAGGAAAAGGGGGGATGGGGCCTACCTTCTCTTAGAGATTATTATTTTGCAGCACAGTTGATAGCTGTGATTGGTTGGTGCAACCCATCATATGACGCTCAATGGAAAAACATTGAGGAGGGGATTCTTCCCATCCCCATACAGGCAATTTCGGCTGAGAACAACCTACAAAGGTACATAAATACTACTGATAACCCATGGGTGAAATGGACTCTTAAAATATGGAAAACTATTATAAAAGAATATAAACTAGAGGGAGATATTGCAATTCTTAAATGGTGTGCATATGACTCGGATTTTACGCCAAATAAACTGGATGCTAGATTTAAGGACTGGACAGCTAAAGGAATAACAGTTCTTTGCAATATAATGAAAGAAGGAACACTGTTCAGTTTTGAAATGCTTAAAGAGAAATAGTTATTAGAAAAACAAGACTTTTATCAGTATTTACAGATACGACAATATGTTAATAGGATGGTTAAAAATGTAACCAAGGCAAGACCATGTTTGATAGAACTATTTAGAAAAGTATATAATTCAGGTAACGGTAGTAGAATCATTTCAAGCATGTATAAGGGTTTGTCCAATCTTAAAACACATTCGACCTCATACATTAAAATAAAGTGGGAGAAGGAAGGAGGGATAATTATATCCGAGGAAGAATGGACAATAATATGGAGCTATCAATGGAAGTGTACCAGTTCACAGAAATGGAGGGAGTTTGGATGGAAAAACTTGATAAGATATTTTATTACACCCTCTCAGAAATCCCATTATGATAGTAACTTCCCTGTTTGCTGGAAAAATTGTGGAAATCAAAATGCACACCATTATATTTTCTGGGAATGCCTCGTTATCAAAGACTATTGGAGGGGGATACACAATGCCTTACAAGGCATATTTAAATATGAAATACCCTTAGAGAGTAAGACCATATATTTTGGATATATACCTCAAGAATGGTTGAAAGGAGATAAATATTTAATAAATATACTGTTGGTGGCTGGTAAAAAGACTCTTACTAGGAAATGGTTATCACAGGAGAGCCCAACCTTAAATGCATGGATGGAAATTATAATGGACATTTACAAAATGGAGAAGATAACAGCATCTGTTAATCATAGGTTGGAATAATTTGATTCATACTGGGGAAAATGGTTTAACTACATAATGCCTCATAGGCCTGATTTTATTCTCACAAATCAATGAATATGTTGTTAAAAAATCACTCCCTACTTGTACATAGTTTTCTCCTTTTGCTTGTTCTTTCTTTCCTCTCTTTTCTATAAGTGTATACCTCAGATAAATATTATGTGGAGATTTGTGGCATATATGACTATATGATATATATGTAGAATATCTGAAATACATCTTATGGAAATGTTTGTTTGATGATGAACTTCAATAAAAAATAAATTACAAAAAAAAAGCTTCAACAGAGGCCTCCTAAGAAGACCAACCGGCAATCTATTGAAGGAACCCAGCAAGTCAAACAGCAACTCTGTGGGGAAGGGGGGTGAACTGATGGAAGCGTTGATGCTTCGGGTCAAAATCCTACTTCGGTGTAACTGGAGCAGAAACAGTGATAATTGCTCTCCTCCTGCACGTGCTGCTCACCCTGCTCACCCTCAGCAGATTCCTTCTTAAATGTCTGTGGATGTGGAGACTTTGGAAAGGGTACAGAAGATGTTTGGGCAGGTTATTATTTGGATGAGAGGACATGAACTAAATGGTGAGGATCTGTGATGATAGACACTGGCTTCTTGAGGCAGCACTTCATGTAGATTCTGTCCATTGTGGGGACAACTGTGTCTACTCTGGAACCTCTTGATCCAAACAGTCACACACAAATCTGTTAAACTCCAGGATCCCTGGAGTGAATGAGTAGAAATTCTGCTTCCCTGACATACTGTGTTCTTGCTATGCTTGCATACTGAGTACTGATCTTTCTCAGAAGCATTGGATGGTACCAGCTTCATCTGTAGAGCTGGCCAGTTTCAGAATCCATACAAGAAGTTGTCATTGCCAAGTCGATGCAATGTTGGTCACATGTTCTAAAGCACACTTTTTAAAGAAGACACTCAATAACTTTGAGCGGATCCACCACTTTGCTGCACCTTCTCTTTCTACATCAAGTGCCTACATTGAGCACATCACTGTAACCTGATGCTTCAGCTCTAAAACAGATAATGCTCATCACACACAACGCCCTCAACAAGTCTCATTCAGATTTTGCGATTAGCTTTATCACATGTACATTGAGACATACAGTGAATTGTGTCACTTGTGTCAATGACCAACACAGTCTGAATACGTGCTGGAGGCTGCCTGCAAGTGTAGCCACACTTCCGGTGCCAATATAGCCTGCTCACAGATATGTCTTTTGGAACGTGGGAGGAAAGCTGAGCACCCGGAGGAAACATATGTGTCAAGGGCAGAATGTACAAACTTCTTACGTCCAGCAGGGACCGAACAATGATAGCTGACACTGCAAAGTGTTATGCTAACTGTGATGCAGCTCCACAGGGGAAGTCGGTACTAATGCAACTGAGGTATTGCTTCTGGGAAGGATCAGTAATCTATATGCAATTGTGATGGAGATCTAAAATCCAAGCCTCTGGATGAGCAAACCATGGTGAACATGGTCTTGTACCTCCCCATCTCTACAACCACCTCTGTTCTTAAATATCTCTGCTGTCTTCCCATTCTGGACTATACATTTCCTATTCGAAACCCACTCTCTTTGGTAACAATGGCTCCAACTGCTGAAGGCCTGAATTTTTTTTGTGGAAACCTTCTCCGAGATGTTTCTTCAGACCTGTGTTTTTAATCAAGGTTCTGATCATCTCTACCAACGGCCCCAAATTTTGTTTGATATGTTAAAACTGCCATGGAATTGCAATTTGGCACTGATGACAGAAGGTGTTCATCAGGAGCTTAAAGAAAACCCAACTCCACAGGATGTAATAAAGGATTTAGCAAGCAGTTCACTAGAATTACTTGTGTCTTCAATACTTGAATTAAAGGAGGTTACAAAGATTTGCTCCATTTGTCACATCCACATTAAGACATACCATGAAATTTATGTCAACGGCCAATGCAGTGTGAAGGTGATGCCTGGAGCAGCCTACCAGTGTTAACATTACACGACCACAATTTACTAATCTTTACTTTGGAATGTGGGAGGAAACTAGAGCCCCAGAATGAACCCACACAGTCACTGGGAGAACGTAAAAACTCCTTGCAGACAGCAGCCAGAATAGGTGATTGCTTTTGGTGATTGTTGGCACTGTAACCCCTATGCCACCATGCTGCAGTGAGCAGAGCTCATTCAATGTACAGAAACACAAATTCATTACATGGAATAAACCCAGTCACTCACATGTGTGTACAGTACATTTTCTAAGTCTCCCCAGAGAATCCTGTATTCGATCAGGTGGACATCCCAGTGGATCTGGCTCACTCTGTAGTCAGTGTGCAAAGTGTGAAGAGATAGGGTGTCAGGAATACCAGAAAATGGGTGATTTGTGGAGAGAGTTGGGGTCTGGAGTGGTGGTACAACCAGCTGAAACTCACCAGCTCTTAGAGTCATGAGAGTGAGAATCAGGCCCTTTGGCCCACCCTCTCCATGTTGACCATCAAGTACCTAGGGCTTCTGCATCCTGCTCTCTTTACACTGTACACTGATTTCCCAGTGCAGCACCACCAGCTATCGAGTTATACCGAATACCAACAGGCCCTTCAGCCCAGTTTATCTCTGCTGACCATGAGATCTCTGCCAGTCCCATTTGCCTGCGTTTGGTCTATATCTCACTAACCTGAGAGGGTCAGATTTTCAGAGGGTTACTGTATCTTTAAAACAAAGATCCATCACTATCGATAATGTGTATTTTTAATTACTAAATAAATAATTAGTTAGTCAGCAGCTGAAGCAGCAAGGAACTTTAAACAAGCTGCCAAAGGAAGTGGATGGTCAGCATTTCAGCTCAAGATTCCGCTGAGTCCCTCTGGTAACTTTCTTTTTTTAATTTCAGGTTTTAGCATCTGTAGTCCCCATGAGACTGAAAGGTCTTGCTATCAAAATGCTCTGGTTTCCGCCCCCTTCCTTCTTAGTTCTGATGTCAGCTGCCTCCCCAACCTGACCTACTGAGTTGCTACAGTATTTTGCATGTGTTACTCTGGATTCCAGCACCTGCACAATCTTTCGTGCGCAAAATATACTAAATCTGTGAAAAACTCAGCAAGATTAATTATACACGGGGTGCAGACACATTAAACAAACCTTGCCCCTTCTTTAAGGAGGTTAAAGAGTGGGCAAGACCAGTTGAGAAAGTGAGCAGAGATGGCGAGATGCAGCATTGATATTCATGTATTTATAGATATAATCAATCTGCAGGAACTCAGTGGGTTGAGCAGCATTTATTAGGGGGGATATGGTGTGGGCAGGGAGGAAGGAATTACTGTTTTTTGAGGCTCTTCATCAGAACAATAGATCCTCCAGCAGATTTTTTGCTTGCTTCAGATTCCAGCATTGGCAGTCTCACATCTCCCCTGGTTATACAGCTAGATCTACTTTGGAAGATCATTATGATGACAGTGGGTAACTATGCTGTTTTCTTGGTGGTTTTGAGGAAAAGAGTAAAAAGGCAAACTGGTAATGTCACACACACAAAATGCTGGAGGAACTCAAAAAGTCAGATAGCAACTGTGGAGGGGAATAAACCAAGTTTCAGGCTGAGACCCTTCAACAGAACTGGGAAGGAAGGGGGCAGAAGCCAGAATAAGAAGGCTGGGGAGGGAAGGAAGATAAGCTGGCAGGTGAGGGGAAGATGGGTGGGTGAGGGAGAGGGGGCATGAAGTGAGACACTGGGAGGTGATTGGTGAGACCAGGTGAGGGGGCGATCGGTAGGTGGGGGAGAGAGGGAATGAAGTGAGACACTGGGAGGTGATTGGTGAGACCAGGTGAGGGGGAAGGTGGGTGGGGGTGACAGGGGGATGAAGTGAGACACCAGGAGGTGGTTGGTATGACCCAGTGAGGGGGAACAAGGGTGGGTTGGGGAAGGTCGATGAAGTAAGAAGCTGGGAGGTGATAGGTGGAAGAGGTAAAGGGCTGAAGCACAAGGAACCTAATATAAGAGGAGAACCGACCATGGCAGAAAGGGAAAGGCACCAGAGGGAGGTGATGGGCAGGGGAAGAGAAGGGAAAGGATAAGAGGGAACCCAGAATGGGAAATGGAAAAAAGATTGAAGGAGGATGTGGGAGAAATTTGCAGATATTAGAGATATTGATGTTCATGCTACGAGGTAGGAGGCTACCCAGACAAGTATAAGGTGTTGCTCCTACACCCTGACTTTAGCCTCATCATGGCAGTAAAGAAGGCCATGTACAGATCTGGGGACCCCCCCGAAGATCTGGCCTTTTGCAGCGGACAGAGCAAGGATGGTCAACAAAATGGCCCTCCAATCTGTGTCCAGTCTTTCCGATATAAAGGAAGCTGACCTGGGAGCACCAGATGACCCTGACGGAATTGCAGGTGAAGTGATGCCTCATGTGGAAGGACTGAGTGAGGCTCCGAATGACAGTGGGGGTTTGAGGTAGTTGTTGCAATTGTCATACACGAGCCAGGAGGGAGATCAGAGGGGAGGGACGAGTCACGTGGCAAACGATCCCTACAGCAAGTGGGGAGGGCAAGAGGTTTGCTATACACTCACAGGGATACAAGTTTTTCAATGAAGTAGGCAAACACCAACATTGCTTATAAATCATTTCATATAATTTTTACCAAAATCATTATAAAATAGGAATGGGCTAATCTTCCTCTGATTCATAGTCAAAAGTAGAGGTTCTCTCTTGGGAATAAGAAATGAAAGATCACACTTTACAACGCATCTTAACACCACTTAGCCAGATGTCTCATTACAAGACCACCAGTCATTAATGCCTCTCAGGTATATACCTAGAGCTATTGTTTAAAAGGTGGCTTCAGTGAGCTCTTTTGTTAATTTATTTCTCCACTTTATCAGCCTTTGTTTAAATAATAATAACTATTATTAATAATAATATTAATAATAACTCCTTTCTGTTGTAAGGGTAAGTGATGTGTCAGTGCATATATTGAATTTACATTTTAATGTAGATGTATGGCTCCTCTCCCTGGGCAGGCCCACCAGCTGAGTGTTTGTCTCCCTGGGCAGACTCACTAGCTGAGTGTTTGTCTCCCTGGGCAGACCCACCAGCTGAATGCTTGTCATGAGAACTAGGATTTGAGCAGGTCTGCCCCCTCCACCTCACCCCACCCCACCATCTGACTCCCTCCATTCTGTCTTGTCATCACAGAGATCAGGACTTCACAGCTGCAAGTCAAACAAATTTTAACCTCCTGGTTGCTCAAACGTTCAGCAACATATCAAAAATACAAGGAAAGAATTGTGAAGTAGTGTTAAAAGCGGAGGTGTTTATTGTTCAGCATGTACAAAGGAAAGGTGTTGACAGCAAATGGGCCCTTAACGTTCTCATTCCTCCGTCTCCCCCCATTTAAACCTCTCAGATTTGTTCAAATGCTCTGGACTAAGCTTCATTATATGGTTTGTGGCAAATCTTCAAAAGTTAAGAACATTAACTATTAATAACTATCAATAATTTTAAAGTTACTTGTTTCTGTGTAAAGTTTCCTACACCTAGAAAACAT
This sequence comes from Hemitrygon akajei, assembly GCF_048418815.1. Classification (NCBI taxonomy): domain Eukaryota; kingdom Metazoa; phylum Chordata; class Chondrichthyes; order Myliobatiformes; family Dasyatidae; genus Hemitrygon; species Hemitrygon akajei. The sequence goes on along the minus strand of NC_133137.1, from coordinate 46,165,273 downwards.
CACATGCTCCTGCATATTAAATAACCATGAAAGAAAACATTAATATCAAGAGGTTTTCATAGTCACTATAAAAATACTATCAGAGTTCCACAGGAAAAACTCATCTATGAAACTCAGAGGCTACTTTATTAGGACCTCCTGTATCTAATAAAGTGGCCACTGAGTGTATGTTTGTGATCTTTTGCTACTGTAGCCCATCCACTTCAAGGTTCCACGTGTTATGTGTTCAGAGATGCTTTTCTGCACACCACTGTTGTAACCTGTGGTTATTTGAGTTACTGTCACCTTCCTGTCAGCTTGAACCAGTCTGGCCATTCTCTTCTGACCTCCCTCATTAACCAGACATTTTCACACACAGGACTACCACTCATTGGATGTTTTTTTTGTTTTTCACACCATTCTCTGTAAACCCTAGAGAGGGTTATGTGTGAAAATCCCAGGAGATCAGTAGCTTCTGAGATACTCAAACCACCTCATCTGGCACCAACAATAATTCCATGGTCAGAGTCACTTAGATCATATTTTTCCTCATTCTGATGTTTGGTCTGAACAATAACTGAATCTCCTGACCATGTCTACATGCTTTTATGCATTAACAAGCATTATGCATTAGATATTTGCATTAACAAGCAGACGTACAGGTGTGTACTATATATATTGGACTGTTACATCAGCCTGTTCACCTCTACCCAGGTATACACACATCAAACTAGGTGGAGAGAGTCATTGTTTAACAAACCTGCCTCCCAGTAAGTGTCTAACTTTGCATTATGTAGTTAGAATTAGTCTTGGTGCCTTTTGGATAGAGAGACAAGGTAAAAAGACCAGGGTCGACATCCCAGAAAAAGCATACACTTATCACTGAATATAAGTGTTTGCAAACACAAATACAAGGGATTCTGCCAACAGCATCCCTGGAGAGGAATAAACAGTCGACGTTTCAGGTTGAGACCCTTCATCAGGACTGGAAGGAAGGAGGAGAAAGCCAGAATAAGGGTAAAGGTGGGGGGAAGGGGAAGGGGGACAAGCTGGCAGGTGATAAGTGAAGCCAGGTGAGGGGCAGGTGGGTGAAGTAAGAAGCTGGGAGATGATAGGTGGAAAATGCAAGGGCTGAATAAGGAGGAATCTAATAGGAAAGTGGACCATGGGAGAAAGGGAAGGAAGAAGGGCACCAGGGGAAGGTGATAGGCAGGTGAGGAGGGGGGCAGGATGAGGGATGGTAAAAAGAGAGAAGGGGAGAGGGAAATTGCCATAAGTTCCAGAAATTCATGTTCATTTCATCAGGTTGGAAGCTCCCCAGACAGAATATGAGGTATTGCTCCTCCACTCTGAGAGAGGCTTCATTGTGACTACAGAGGAGGTTATTGCAATGTCCTTCAGGGCTACACTGTTCAGCGTCCACGATGCAAGAGTCAAATATGGGAAGTGCTCTAACAGTGTGAGTCTGTCTGAGAGCTGAAATTTGAAAGTGATAGCATTCATTTTCGTCAACCCCAGCGTCTGAAGTTCCCCCTGTAAATCCATCTGCTTCACAATCTCCTGGCAGATATTCCTTAAAGGTTTATCTGACCAAACTTTAGGTAAGATGTCCCAGTACCCCCCACATGGCCAACATTAAATTCTACGTGACCATCCATTGGAGAGACTGGAACATTTTACTGTATCTAGAATGAGGCAGACTTGATAAAGGTGTACAAAATTATGAGTATAAATAGCGTAAATGCAAGCAGGCTTTTTCACTGAGAATAGAACTAGAGGCCATTGGTTTAGGGTGAAAGGTGAAATATTTAAGGAAAACCTGAGGGGGGAACTTCTTCACTTAGAGGGTGGTGTGAGTGTGCAACGAGCAGTCAGTGGAAGCAGTGGATCCAGGTTAAATTTCAACATTCAAGCAAAGTTTGGATAAGTACATGGATGGGACAGGTATGAGGGCTATGGTCCAAGTGGGATTAGGCAGAATTACAGTTTGGCACGAACTAGATGGGCCAAAGGGTTTGTCTCTGTGCTATAGTGTTCTACAACTCTATTATATAAATACAAACTGTTGTTTTTCTTTAAATGCAGTGAAATTTCACCAGAAAACTTAGAAGCATTTTACCAATATGAAAACTTATTCTGTTGGACCTGACACTATGGTCAACTTCATGAAAGGTTTCGAATCAGCATCTGTTAATTATTTTGCAAAATGTCAGAAACCTTATTGAGCCCTGCAAGTTACCTGGGATCACTCTTCGCTCCACAGCACGAGAACAAAACAAAAGAAGCCATTATGGTGATCCAGATATCACTCAAGCAGAGGATTGATAAGGCAGTCCCTCTGACATAAGTAATAACTGTAACTAGAATATGACTTTAAAATGTTATAGCTTTTCTGTAAAATATAAATGCAAATGTTTCTGAAGTACTGTAGTCCAATCTTGGAGAACAATGCTGATCAGAGCAGGTTCACTCCGTACTTGAGCAGTTTCTGCTTGGCTCTTCCGGGTAAAGCAAAGGCACTGTCGTGAGGATTTGGGACCCCGGAGTTGTGGATGGGAGTTGCAAGATGTTGGAAATGGGTTTCCTGGGCAGAGTTACGGCAGCTATAAACAGCAGTGGAGGCATTTCTGTTGGAGAAAGTGGCAATAATTAGAAAAGGCAGACCTTCAGATTTGCACATCCAAATGACACTTCTTGGCAGTAGCAAGGGAGTACTGCTTTGTCCACAAGAGCAGAATTAGGCTATTTGGCCCATCATGTCTGTTATGTCATTTGATCAAGGCTGATTTATTTTCCCTCTCAACCCTACTTTCCTGGCTTCTTCCCATAACCTTTGACATCCTGACTAATCAACAACCTATCAACCTCTGTGGTAAACATGCCCAAATACTTGGCTTCTATAGTTGTCTATAGCAATGAATTCCACAAATTCACCACCTTGTCTCAGCAATGGCACCTTGTAGATAGGTAGAACATAGCACTGTACAGGCTCTTTGGCCCATGGTATTGGGTCAGCCTACTCACAATCAGTCTAAACCTTCCCTCCTATACAGCACATAATCCTCCATATTTCTAACATCCATGTGCTGTCGAAATGTCTTTTAAGTGTCCCTATTGTTTCACACCTGGCAGGTACCTATCCCTCCATGTAAAAAACCTGCCTCTGACACCACTCCTCAGATATCAGAGTGACAGCCTTCAGAGCTCCCAGGATCTGCATTCAATTCTGACCTTGGGTTATTGAGTACTAAGACCAAAAGACCTTAAGATATAAGTAGGCCACTCGGCCAATCGAGTCTGCTCCACCATTTGATCAAGGTTGATCCAATTTTCCTCTCAGCCCCAATCTCCTGCCTTCTCCCCGTATCCCTTCATGCCATGATCTATCAAGAATCTGTCAACCTCTGCTTTAAATATGCTTAAAGACTTGGCCTCCACAGCTGCCTGTGGCAACAAATTCCACAGATTCACCACTTTCTGGCAAAAGAAATCCCTCCTCATCTCCATTCAAAAAGGATTCCACTCTATTCTGAGGCTGTATCCTCTGGTCCTAGACTCTACCATCCTCTCCACATCCACTTTATCAAGATCTTTCACCACTCAATAGGTTTCAATTAGGTCACCCTTTATTCTTCAGAATTCTAGTCAATACAAGCCCAGAGCCATCAAACGCTCTTCATTTGACAAGTAGGTCAATCCTGGAATCATTTTTGTGAACCTCCTTTGAACCCTCTCCATTTCCGGTGATTCTTAAAAGGTCATTACTAATGCCTCCAGAATCTCTTCAGCCACCTCTTTCGGAAGCAGGGGTGTAGTAACTGGATTTCGTCTGATATTGGCCATTCCCACGCTGGCTGTCCACTCTATCTATGCCTCTCTTAATCTTATACACTTCTACCAAATTGTCTTTGTCCTCTTTCACTCCAAAATGAAAAGCCATTGCTCACTCAATATATCTTCATAAAACATGCTCTCTAATCCAGGCAGCGTCTTGGTAAATCTCCTCCACACCCTCTCTAAAGCTTCCACATCTTCCCCTGTAATGAGATGACCAGAAATGAACACAATTTAGAAAATATTTGGACAGGTGCATGGTTAGGAAGGTTTAGACAGAAATGGACCAACCAGAGGCCTGTTGCATTAGCTTAGAGAGGCAACTTGGACAGGTTGGGTGGAAATGCCTGTTTCTGTGCTGTGTGAATTGATGACGTTCAGACATCTCACAGATAGTTCAAGTGATGTAACATGGTCCCATGTACCAGATGTGAATTTACCCCTGCCCTGAAAACCATGATTGCACTGCTCTTTACCCAATGAATAAATCCATCAAGATTACCCAAGTTTGATTTGTGGTCATTTCCTGCTAACTCCAAGCCCGTTTAGCTCAGGGAAAAACTCACTTCTTTGCTATTGCACAGAAAGAGGCCTCTTGGCCAATCAGTCTGTGCTGGCTCCCAATGCAATTCCTTCAGTTCCCTTCCCCTTCAGCTTGTTCCCTTCTTGGTAGTGCAGTGGTTTGTGCAAGATGCCAGCTGCAAGGTCAGGATCCACTTTCTGCCTCTGTCTGTAATGAGTTTGTACATTCTCCCCGTGACCACATGGGTTTCCTCCGGGTGCTCTGGTTTCCTCCCACAGTCCAAGGACGTACAGGTCAAGGTTAGGATTAGTCATTTGTGGACATGCTGTGTTGGGGCCAGAAGCATGGCGACCCTTGTGGGCTGCCCAAAACAATCCTCACTGATTTGATCAAACCAAACAATGTATTTCACTGAATGTTTTGTTGTTTTTATTGACATGTGATTTATAAAGGTAATCTTTATATCTTTCTAACTCTGCAATTTATTCTCTTTCACCTGTCCACCATATCTCATTTGGTTCATTTGCTACTTATCTAGCCTGGGGGGTGGTATTTACAGTGGGCAATTATGATGAGGGATGAACCAGGCACATCTGTCAGCAGCCCATGAACTGGGGAGAATGGCCAAATAGCCAAGGTCAGGATGGAACCCAGGTCCTGGGAGCTCTCATGGCTGGCACTCTGAATCAAACTGCATTCTTACTCTCCCTGTAGTCAAATAACCTAGCAAGTGTTGTAGGTGATTCACGGAAAGTATAGGAGGAAGTCAGAGGTAGGTATTTTTACACAGAGTGCTAAGCACATGGAGTGTGCTGCCAGGGGTGGTGGGAGAGGCTGATACACTTTGGATATTTAAGAGACTCTTAGATAGGCATGTGGATGAAAGGAAAGTAGAGGGAAGAGCTAGATTAATCTTAATCTAATTAGATTAATTAAAGGGTTAGCACAATGCTGTGGGCAAAAAGGTCTGTACTGTGTGGTATTGTTTTGTGTAGTTGGGGCTATACGGACAAATTGATGGAGCTGGTATTCACTAATTCATAAAGAAAAGAAGTTATTTTGAGCTGATGAAGGCTCCTCAACCTGAAATTGTAATCCAAATTCCTTTGCAACAGTTGCAGCCTGACCTGTTGAGTATTCCCAACAATTTCCTGCTTTTACATTATTCCAACAGTCATGGGCGGGATCATCAAATGTGCCCTCACCTTCTCTCCAATTTCTCTCTAGCTGCCAGTCAGATCATTTTAAACCTGAAGTCCCACAGACCCGCAAACCCCGAGATCAAGCAAAGTGCATCCAGCCCAACCAAACTTAGGCATACGGATGATAGGGAAATGGAGCACAACGTAGGACAAAGCAGGTTTTAGAGGTTAAGCCTGTGGGCTGAAGGGCCAGGACTGCACTATACTGTACTGTTCTTTGCTCTAGGTGCAGCAGTATTCTACATACCTGACTGTCACCTCACGAAGGTCACTGTTGCGGTTCAGGTCAGTGTGCATTAAGGAAGTGGCTCGGAGAAAGTGATCCCTTTGGGCTCCAGGAGAGAGGTGAGCTGTAAGTAAAAAGAGTGGCAGTGATTATTCAATCGAGAAATAGAAGAATTATTTTGTTGCTCCTGTTTTCACTGGTGTATATCTTGTTCTACTGAACCACATTAGATGTAATGACTGGTATCACTGACCAATTCCATACCCATACCTGCCCATTGCTTATAGAATCTTTCAGAGATACAGCACAGAAATAGGCCATTCAGCCCATCGTGTTTACACCAACCCCCAACACTGATCCAACATCAATCTCAATTTTTATCCCTAGATTCTGAAGCTTACATACACCCTAGGGACAAGTTACAGCAGGTGTTCCCAACCTTTTTTTATGCCATTAACCGAGGATCTGTGGATTTATAGCAACCAACCTGTGCTTCCTGAACGGTGGGAGGAAACTGGAGCATCTCAAGGAAACCCACTACGATAGGGAGTATGTGTAAACTCCACATAGACAGCACCTAAGCTCAGAACTGAACCCATGTCCCGGCAAGGTGAGGCAGGCATCTACCAACTGTGCCACCATACCACCCAACTGCGCGGGTACCCTGCCACCCTACTGCATGGGCACTGTACCGCCATACTGCATAGGCACCATACCACCCTACTGCACAGGCACCGTACCGCCCTACTGCACAGGCACCGTACCACCCTACTGCACAGGCACCGTACCGCCCTACTGCATAGGCACCATACCTGCTTGGGCTGTATTCACACCCCACTCGCTGTCACCTTCTTGTCCAAAGTCCACTCACTGAAAATGGCTCTTCATTTCTCAGCCATTCTATTTCTAGACGTTAATCTTCATTTATTAACCTTCTAAAACCCTACTTTTCATCTTCTGATTATTTGTGAATTCATGAGTGGACAACCACACCGTGATCACTGACTGGGGTTTGATTCCAGTCTGTAATGAGTTTGTCTGTTCTGCTTGTGACTGTGTTAGCTTTCTCTAGGTGCTCTGGTTTCCTCCCACGTTCCAAAGACGCTCGGGACTTGGTTAGTGATTGTGGGTTTGTTTATGTATTTGTTCATCTATTTTATTTATTGAGACACATGCGGAATAGGCCCTTCTAGCCCTTTGAGCTGCACCAGCCACTATCCTAGCCTAATCGCAGGACAATTTACAATAACTTACCAACTTACCCAACCAGTACACTTTGGACGGTGGGAAGAAACATGAGCATTTAGAGGAAAAGCACACAGTCACGGGAAGAACATACAAACTCCTTACAGCAGCGGGAATTGAAGCCGGGTCACTGGTTCTGTAAAGCATTGTGCTAAACACTACACTACCGTACATCCCCAGGTAAATATCATGGTGTATGCTAGCGATATTAAACCTGATTCTAATCCTGATTCAAATTGCACATCCTCATGATGGGGATGGATGCTGCTTGGACAAAGACAGAACCTGCCAACTCCATACCTGAGGTTAGGACTGAACCTGGGTCTTTGGTGCTGAGAGGCAGTGGCTCTACCCATCGTGTTGGCACAAGCCTCAGCCTGTACCGGTCACAGACACAAAATGACACTTTTCATTATAGATTTGGATGTTTTGATGTACATATGCCAAACAATGCTAATGTTATCTTAAAATCACACCACAAATGCTGGAGGAATTCAGCAAGTGAGGCAACATCCATGGAGGGAAATAAAAAGTCGAAATTTGGAGGTCAGCCTGAAGTAGTGACTATTTAATTCTCTTCATGGATGCTGCCTGACTTGTTGAGAACCTCACAACCAAGAGATAATCTGTAGACACTGAAAATCCAAGCGACACACAAAATGCTGGAAAAATTCAGCAGGGCAGGCAGCACCTATGGAAAAGAGTACAGTTCTGGTAAAGGGTTTCGGACCAAAATGTCGACTGTATTTGTTTCCATAGATGCTGCCTGGCCTGCTGAGTTCCTCCAGCATTTTGTATGTGTTGTTTAGAAACTCCAACATTTTATTTGTGTTATTTAAAATACCCAGTATCTGCAGAATATCTTGTGAGACAACCCTGGACAGTGTCCTCAGCAAAACAACCCAAGCTGCCAATTCTCTCCCCATTTTAGAAGTTTGTCCAAATACTCAGACTGTGCTTTGGGCAACTACCTTAATCTCATTCCCACTCAGGCTACATCCACACTACGCTGGATAAATCCATAACCGAAGCTTTATCTCTTCGTTTTTACCCTCCGTCCACACTAAAACAGTGTTTTCGTTCCCCAAAACCAGAGCTTTTCAGAAACATTTTCCAGGCTGGGTAATTTTGAAAACGCTGCTCGGGCAGATCAGTGTGGACGGAGTAACCGGAGACTTCTGAAAACGCTGTGTTACATTCCCCAGTAACCGGGTAATTTATCAGCAAAGATAGATGGGTCCACTGAAGCCTGATGCTACTATTTTCAAACGTTTTACTTATAAAGGGGCACAAACGTATGGTTAATACAAAACATTCAGATCATATACGTCGTCACAACTCAATCTAAAGCACAGGTATAGTAATAATCAATCAGAAATAAGCTCTATCGTTGTCTAGGGGTAATGTAGATATATATTGTCTACTGGATATCTAAAAGTCTTTTGCGGTCACTGCAGTTCCACCAGCTGCCGTCGGTTGTGGTGTCGCGTTGGTGCACTTTTGTTAGAAAGAGAGAGAGAGATGGGGATGAAACAGTTACCCGACCGGTTTTCCAACCTGGAAGAGTTCGGTTTGTCGGAGCCTCATTGGGGGAATGAACGCTCATCTGTGGCCTCCCCTGTAGCTAAGCCGTTCTTCCGTTGTGGGGTCGCCAATCCCAGGCAAGGAAAAGACGCACACGAACCCCACCACCGGCTGTCGCTATCAAAACGCTGTCTTCTGGTGCGTCTGAAGGGGTCCTCCCTCCCAGACCCTCCTTTATACTTCCTCACGGGATCGCCAGTGTCAATCTCTCTCTCAACCAGCCCACTTTGCCCGAGGGCTTTACACGTGGTCTTCATGAGACAATAGTCAAAGAGTCGCTTTATTCTGCTTCCCGGGGGAACGTGGTCTTCAGCACGTCTCCCTCTCTCTCTTGGGTCATTTGACCCCCCCCCCCTTGACTAGGGCTCTTGCGAATCTCACAAAGGAGGGGGCTGGGGTCATAACAGCTGTCAGAGGGCAGCGCGCCATTTCATTGTTTTCTTGAATGCAACCTAACAATTTCAGAACAGATGGCAATGAGACTGAAGCCAGAAGAGTTAGAAATGTATTCACCAAATACAAACCCCATTTGCAGAAAAGTTGGGATATTTTCCAAAATGCAATAAAAACAAAAATCTGTGATATGTTAATTCATGTGAACCTTTATTTAACTGACAAAAGTACAAAGAAAAGATTTTCAATTGTTTTACTGACCAACTTAATTGTATTTTGTAAATATACATAAATTTAGAATTTAATGGCGGCAACACACTCAACAAAAGTTGGGACAGAGTTAAAATAAGATTGAAAAGTGCACAGAATATTCAAGTAACACCAGTTTGGAAGACTCCACATTAAGCAGGCTAATTGGTAGCAGGTGAGGTATCATGACTGGGTATAAAAGTAGTGTCCATCAAAGGCTCAGTCTTTGCAAGCAAGGATGGGTCGTGGCTCACCCCCTTGTGCCAAAATTCGTGAGAGAATTGTTAGTTCAGAAGAAACATTTCCCAACGCAAGATTGCAGAGAATTTAGGTCTTTCAACATCTACAGTATATAATATTATGAAAAGATTCAGAGAATTCAGAGACATCTCAGTGCGTAAAGGGCAAGGTTGGAAACCACTGTTGAATGCGCGTGATCTTCGAGCCCTCAGGCGGCACTGCCTAAGAAACCGTCATGCTACTGTGACAATTATAGCCACCTGGGCTCGGGAGTACTTCGGAAAACAATTGTCACTTAACATAGTCCGTCGCTGTATTCAGAAATGCAACTTGAAACTGTATTACGCAAGGAGGAAGCCATACATCAACTCTATGCAGAAATGCCGGCGAGTTCACTGGACCCCAGCTCATCTCAGATGGACCGAAAGACTGTGGAACCGTGTGCTGTGGTCAGATGAGTCCAGCCAGTTTTCAGCCAGTTTTCGGAAAAAACGGGCGTCGAGTTCTCCGGGCCAAAGATGAAAACGACCATCCTGATTGTTATCAGCGAAAGGTGCAAAAGCCAGCATCTGTGATGGTATGGGGGTGCATCAGTGCCCACGGCATGGCTGAGTTGCATGTATGTGAAGGTACCATTGACTCTGAGGCGTATATTAGGATTTTAGAGAGACATATGTTGCCATCAAGGTGACGTCTCTTCCCGGGACATCCATGCTTATTTTAGCAGGACAATGCCAGACCACATTCTGCACGGGCTACAACAGCATGGCTTTGTAGACACAGAGTGCGTGTGCTTGACGGACCAGATCTATCTCCTATTGAAAATGTATGGTGCATCATGAAGAGGAGAATCAGACAACGGAGACCACGGACTGTTGAGCAGCTGAAGTCTTATATCAAGCAAGAATGGACAAAATTTCCAATTGCAAATCTACTACAATTAATATCCTCAGTTCCAAAACGATTAAAAAGTGTTATTAAAAGGAAAGGTGATGTAACACAATGGTAAACATGCCTCTGTTCCAACTTTTGTCAAGTGTGTTGCAGCCATCAAATTCTAAATTTGTGTATATTTACAAAATACAATTAAGTTGGTCAGTAAAACTATTGAAAATCTTTTCTTTGTACTTTTGTCAGTTAAATAAAGGTTCACGTGAATTAACATATCACAGATTTTTGTTTTTATTGCATTTTGGAAAATATCCCAACTTTTCTGGAAATGAGGTTTGTACTTTGACCCATAACTTACTGAATAAATAAGTATACTCACTTTGCCCTGTTTTCTGTCCTTGCTTGTATGAAGGTGGTTTACCTATTTATGCAAGTACTTCCCTGACAATAGATGTGTAACAGCCTAATGTAACATTGTATGGAAATACAAGATAACACTGATGCAGACATGTTTTATACATTTAACAAGGTGCCTTATTAATGCAACAGAGTTAGTTAGTTTTTCAATGTTCGTCGTCAGCCAGGTCAATCTGTCCGTGAACTCCCTGTCGGTTGCCTCCGTACGCTCCAGTGTTTGTTTTTTTTTAGTTTTAAGTTCTCCTGCGCGAAAGCCAACAGCTGTCTGTCGTTTTAAGTTTTTCTAGTCTGTAACTACACAAACGCGCACTTTTACAGCGAGAATCGACACCAAACATGTCGCTTGTTTTCGGTAGATGTGTCCTGCGCATGCCCAGTAGGAGGACATTCGCCAAAATCTCCATTTCAATGTGGATAGAGTTATTTTCAAAAACGCATAGTGTGGACGCCTATCGTTTTTACGCAAAACCGGCGTTTTCAAAATTATCCGGTCTAGTGTGGATGTAGCCTCAGAATTCAACCCTCTGCCTGAATAACACCAGTCTTGCGCATTTACCAAAGCAGGGAGCGCTGAGGACACCTGCTGGTTCCTTTCTAGATTGCACATACTCCTCTTTTCCAACTCGAGTTCAACGACAAGTGACTCTGTACAACATTTGTGCTGTTTGTGATCAAGTGTTCATCCTAAGGGATAGAATGTTTCCCACACAAACAAGCAGCCCTCAGGCAACTATCAACTCCAGGACTAGAACCTAAAGAGCAACACATACAGAATCCTGGCGGAGCTCAGCAGGTCAGGCGTCATATATGAAGGGGAATAAACAGTCAATGTTTTGGGCCGAGACCCTTCATCAGGATTGAAAAGGTGGTGCGTGCAAACGCAACGGCCTCTCAGGAGCCAACTAAAGGTATTTTTTCCTTTGAAAATTTGTTTTTTACGATCCAAAGACAATTCTACTCCAAGAACTTCAAGTACTACAGGGCTACTCCATCAGTGAGCTGCTTGTGGATTGGAGTAGCTGGACTGGTGTTGGCGGTGGAGCCGGACAAGGTGTCAAAGAGGTTGGCCGAGATGTTGGAGAAGGAGCCGACCGAGGCGTCAAAGGGGCCGGCCAGGAAGTTGGAGAAGGAACCGGCCGATCTTCAAGTTCAAGTTTAAGTTGCTTTTATTGTCATTTCAACCATAAACTGCTGGTACAGAACACAATAAAAACGAAACAACGTTCCTCCAGGACCCTGGTGCTACATGAAACAACACAAAACTACATTAGACTATGTGAGACAGCACAAGGCTACACTAGACTACTTAAAACAACATAAAAACTGCACTAGACTACAGTGAGTATTGAGGAGTCTGATGGCTTGGGGGAAGAAACTGTTGCACAGTCTGATCGTGAGAGCCCAAATGCTTCGGTACCTTTTGCCAGATGGCAGGAGGGAGAAGAGTTTGTGTGAGGGACCAGACAGGATTGTTGTGTGATGTGTCAGAGGGACCAGCCAGGATGCTGGAGAAAGAGCTGAATGATGTATTGGAGGGGCCGGACGAAGTGTTGGAGCAGCTGGCTGATGTTTGGAGAAGGAACCAGCCAGGATGTTGAAGAAGGAACCGGCCAGGATGTTGGAGAAGGAACTGGCTGATGTGTTGAGGGGACCAGCCAGGATGTTGGAGTTAAGAACTCGATGGGATATCAGAGGAGCCCGCCGGGATGTTGGAACAACTGGTTTGGGTACAGAACAGCTGATCTGGCTGCAGACCGTGTTACTGCTTGCTACTTGGAAACATTTAAGTAGGCACACAACAACTGTGGGAGATTGTCTCAGATGTTTCAATTGTGATTGCAAGACTCTGTTGGACAGTAACAATGGAAATTCCCTCAGGCCTGTTATTCTTGTCTGGTGGAGGGACAATCGACGATGGAGCTGTGTAACCTTGTCGTAGCAAAGACTAGGCCTTGGTTGATAGATTCTTGATTAGTCAGGGCATGAAGGGGTATGGAGAGAAGACTGGAGATTGGGGCTGAGAGGAAAATTGCATCAGCCATGATGAAATGGCGGAGAAGACGATGGGCCAAATGGCCTAATTCTGCTCCTATATCTTTTGGTCTTATGGTCTAAGCTTCGGGCTTGCTTGCTGCTGCAGACCAGGTGAGAGCATTATAGTGTAGCGTCCGTGCTGGGCTAGGGCTGGGCTCGCCCGTTGGTGTTGCCCTCCCTGGTCGAGCGGTGCAACAACAAGCTGGATTGTGTGCATCTGCACACTGCTGGGAGACATAGAAACATAGAAAACCTACAGCACAATATAGGCCCTTCAGCCCACAAAGTTGTGCCGAACACGTGCCTACTTTGGAAATCACTAGGCTTACCTATAGCCCTCTATTTTTCTAAGCTCCATGTACCTATCTAAAAGTCTCTTAGAAGACCCTATTGTTTCCACCTCCACCACCGTTACCGGCAGCCCATTCCATGCACTCACCACTCTCTGATTAAAAAACTTACCCCTGACATCTCGCCTGTACCTACTCCCAAGTACCTTAAACCTGTGCCCTCTTGTGGCAACCATTTCAGCCCTGGGAAAAAGCCTCTGACTATCCACATGATCAATGCCTCTCATCACCTTGTACACCTCTATCAGGTCACCTCTCATCCTCCTTCTCTCCAAGGAGAAAAGGTCAAGTTCACTCAACCTATTCTGATAAGGCCTGCTCCCCAATCCAGGCAACATCCCTATAAATCTCCTCTGCACCCTTTCTATGGCTTCCACATCCTTCCTGTAGTGAAACAACCAGAACTGAGCACAGTACTCCAAGTGGGGTCTGACCAGGGTCCTATATAGCTGCAACATTACCTCTCGGCTCCTAAATTCAATTCCACGATTGATGAAGGCCAATACACCGTACGCCTTTTTAACCACAGAGTCAACCTGCACAGCTGCTTTGAGCATCCTATGCACTCGCACCCCAAGATCCCTCTGATCCTCCACACTGCCAAGAGTCTTACCATTAATACTATATTCTGCCATCATATTTGACCAACCAAAATGAACCACTTCACACTTATCTGGGTTGAACTCAATCTGCCACTTCTCAGCCCAGTTTTGCATCCTATCAATGTCCCACTGTAACCTCTGACAGCCCTCCACACTATCCACAACACCTCCAACCTTTGTGTCATCAGCAAACTTACTAACCCATCCCTCCACTTCCTCATCCAGGTCATTTATAAAAATCACGAAGAGTAAGGGTCTCAGAACAGATCCCTGAGGTACTCCACTGGTGACCGACCTCCATGCAGAATATGACCTGTCTACAATCACTCTTTGCCTTTTGTGGGCATGTCATTTCTGGATCCTCAAAGCAATGTCCGCTTGGATCCCATGCCTCCTTACTTTCTCAATAAGCTTTGCATGGGGTACCTTATCAAATGCTTGCTGCAATCCCTATACACTGCATCTACTGCTCTTCCTTCATCAATGCGTTTAGTCACATCCTCAAAAAATTCAATCAGGTTCGTAAGGCATGACCTGCCCTTGACAAAGCCATGCTGACTACTCCTAATCATATTATACCTCTCCAAATGTTCATAAATCCTGCCTCTCAGGATCTTCCCCATCAACTTACCAACCACTGAGTTAAGACTCATTGGTCTATAATTTCATGTATATGAGAATGAACATGTGAATACACACAGACCCACACAACTATATATTGTCCCGTGAATGAACACACACACACAAACACACAAAAAACCATATACTGACCTGTGAGTATATGTTGAATGCAGTCGTAATGAGCAAAGTTAAAGCCAAGTAAGTTGCAGGTATTCCTACTGAGTAAAGTCTCACTTAGGTGCACCTCTAAACCGTTTAAGGAGGCCAGGGAACTGTGGTACTGTAGAAGAAGTGAAAGTGGTTAGAAATACAGAATATAATCAGCAGGCTCTATGTAAATTCAGTAGATACTGGCTCAACCCAGAGATACTAGTGCTCCTGAAATATGGAGACTCGCTCATGAATACTGAGATACTGTTGGAGAGACTAACAGAGGGAATGGTGAGATTGATCTTTAAAGGTTGGCACAACTTCGAAGGCTGAAGGGCCTGTACTTTGCCATCGTGTTTATGTTCCAAGAACACTGCATTTGATATCGTGTGCTATTCAGGAATTGGGGCAATGGCTGCAGGCAAAGTTGCCAGTGGAATGGTTTGATTTCTACATTTGGATAAATACATAGATCGGAGGGAATGAAAGGCAGAAAACATATACAGGAGGAGGTCTGCAGATACTGGAAATCCAGAGCAACACACACAAGATGCTGGAGGAAATCAGCAGGTCAGTCAGTGTCTATGGAATAGAGTAAATAGTCGATGTTTGACTGAGACTGAGCCTCCTTCTGAACTGAGAAGGAAGGGGGAGATGCCAGAATAAAAAAGCAGGGATAGGGGAAAGAGGCCAGCTAGCTAGAAGGTGATAGCTGAAGCCAGGTGAATGGGAAAGATCAAAGGCTGGAGAGGAAAGAATCTGATAGGAGAGCAGAGTAGACCAGAGGAGAAAGGGAAGGAGGAAGGGATTCAAGGGGAAGTAATAGGCAGGTGAGATGAAGTAAAAGGTCAGAGTGAGGAATGGGGGAAAGGGAATTTGTTTACCAGGAAAAATCGATAGTCATGCTATCAGGTTGGAGGCTACCCAGATGTTAGGCATGAGTTAGTTACTTACAACATCTTCAATAGCTCTGTGATTGACTTGAAATCCTTCTTCAGCCAGAAGGGACATTACCAACCCTTTCACTGTGTGAACGTACAGACTCAATTTCACCAAGTTCCCGTGGTCTGTGAGTTCATGGTTCAAGGATGCATTCTCCTTAACATCTGCACCATCTGCTTTGTACCCTGCAGGAGTGTCTCCATCTGTGGCACCATTGGTCTGCTGAGTATTAATGGGTAGAGAGGTCTGATGTTGCTGTGAGGGCAATTGATGATCATCAGTAGATGTGACAGGAGCCTCCTTCTGCTCTTCCCCACGAATGTTTTCAGAATGAGATGCAAGGCGTGCAGTTGCAGTATCACTCCCGTTATCTAATCTGTCCTCTATCAGTTCCATGTAGAGATCAACAAAGTGCAAGGAGTCTCCCTCAGAATGCTCTTCATCTAACTGTAGTGATGACCAAGAGTGTCCAGGGGAGGAAGGCAATGAGGCTTTGCTCTGTGGCTGAGAATTTGCACTCCCTAAAGAACTGCAGTCAAAGTCTATTGGATGAGATTGCCTGATATGTTTTCCTTGATCATTCTGGGCTGGGTCCACAGAGCCTGTTGGTGTGCTACTGTCTTTGGAGCTTGGATATGAGGTCTCAAACTCTGTGTAGTTTCCACACTCCACCTCACTCAGTTCCTCGGGGTCTGGACAGTCTGACAGTGTTCTGGAGGGCAGTGGTTTTTGAGTCCTTTCCTCGAATAAACATGGCTTTGGGCTCTTAGATGATCTGCACAATGATCAGAAAAATGCGCGCGCACACACACACACACAGTTATTTATTTATCTATTCAGATTTATCATGTATTGTTTTGTAATGCTGCTGCAAGAAAGCTTTTCATTACACAGTGCATACGCACATTGTGCATTTGACAATAAACTCAACTTTGACATCTGGATTTGCATGCTGATTGTGAACAGGGCTCTACAATGAACCACACCCAGTCCCCTCCATAACTCACCCATAAACCCATTCAATCGAATACTGCCGCAGAGCAGCAAATTCCTCTTCAGTAACAAATACAGTCAAAATGGTCACATCCTGAGGTAACGGGACATCATCTGTAAACGAGAGAGGTGAAGTCTCTGAGGAGTGGCTCTGCCCGTAATATTGTTAGAAAGAGTGTCCTAGCACTCAACAGCAATGTATCTCCAGGTTGGGCTTGGAGAGTAACATGCAAGTACTGTGCAACAGCTGCCCTTGTCCTTCTAGCTGGCAGCAGTCAACAGTTTGTATGTGTGAGTGAAATGTGAAAAGGAACCAGGGAGCTTGTTGTTTTTGTTGCTGTCTGTGTGGTTCTGCTGAACATTGTGGACATGCTACGCTGGTGCTGGAATGGGTGGAGAACCTTGTGGTGACTTCGTCCACAGCACGTCCTTGGACTGTGTCAACAACACATTTCACTGGATGTTTTGATGCCCATGTGAATCTGAATCAGGATCAGAGTTTGAGGAATCCTGGTGAATTACAGCAATGCATCCTGTCGCTTGTACAAACTTCTGTGAATGTACGTTGGTGTTGGAGTATGTATTCTCAACACCATGATCTGTTTTATCCTACACTAAACACATGAAAGACAAACCTGGTTCATTCTGTTTACATTTGGAACTAGTTCTCGGCAGACTGTGACCAAGAAAATATGGAAAATCATGGTAATGAAAATGGGTAACAACTTCCAGTAAAACCACAGCAATTTTCTACAGGAATTTTGTACTGACAGTGCATCTGTGGCTGTTATTACTCCACTGATTCTACAGTACCTTAATTAGAACCAAATTTGTTAACAAGAGAGAACATTTACAAGGATGTTGCCAGGACTCGAGGACTCCAGTTATAGGGAAAGTTGAATAGGTTAGTATTTTATTCCTTGGAATGTAGGAGATTTGATAGAGGTATACAAAATTATGAGGGGTTTAGATGGGGTAAATGCAAGCAGGCCTTTTCCACCGAGGTTGGGTGGGACTACAACTGGAGGTCGTGGGTTAAGGGTGAAAAGTGAAATGTTTAAGGGGAACAAGAGGGGAAGCTTCTTCACTCAGAGGATGATGAGAGTGTGGAATGAGCTGCCAGTGTATGTAGTGGATGTGGGTTCAACTTCAACATTTAAGAGAAGTTTGGATAGGAACATGGATGGTAGGGATAAGGTAGGGTCCCAGTGCTGGTAGATGGGATAGGCAGTTTAAATGGTTTTAGCATGGCCTAGATGGGCTGAAGGGCCTGTTTCTGCTTTAGTGATCTATGACTCTAATAAGCCTGTACAGAAATGTTTCAATCACATGAAACTCTGATGATATGCTGATGAGTGTGCAGGGAGAATATGAGGAATATATTAAAAGTCACCAATTAATTACCATCAACAAATCACTTGTAGTATCACAGGAAACAACACACTGGACCACTGTTACACCACCATCAAGAGTGTTTACCGTGCTATTCCATGCCCTCACTTCGGAAAGTCTGATCACTTGGCTGTACTTCTACTCCCTGAAACTGAAGACTGCAGCACCAGATATGAGGACCAAGAAGATATGGACAAGGGAGGCCCAGGAGCGCCTACAGGACTGTTTTGAATCGGTGGGCTGGACTGTATTCAGAAATTCACCTTTGAATCTGGACGAGTATGCCTCAGTTGTGGCTGACTTCATTTAAACCTGTGTGGATGAATGTGTGCCTATGAAAACTTGCTGTACATTCCCAAATCAAAAGCCATTGATAAGCCAGGAGGTTCGTTGTATGGTGCGGGCTACATCTGTGGCATTTAAGTCTAGTGACCCAAATCTGTACCAGAAAACCAGGTAAGGCTTGTAGAGGGCTATCTCAAGAGTGAAGAAACAATTCTGAGTGAGCTTAGAGGCGACATTGGATGCACGTCAACGCTGGCAGAGTTTGCAGGACATTACTTACTACAAAGCAAAACCCAACAAAATGAATGGCAGTGATGCTTCACTACCAGACGAGCTCCATGCCTTCTATGCCCACTTTGAAAGGGAGAATATAACTACAGCTGTGAAGATCCCTGCTGCACCTGGTAACCCTGTGATCTCTGACTCGGAGGCCGATGTCAGATTGTCAGGGTGAACTCTTGCAAGACGGAAGGCCCTGATGGAGTACCCGGTAAGGCTCTGAAAACCTCTGCCAACCAATTGGCGGGAGTATTCAAGGACATCTCAACCTCTCACTGCAACAGGCAGAAGTTTCCAACTTCTTCAAGAAGGCAACAATTATACCAGTGCCGGAGAACAGTGTGAGCTGTCTTAATGATTATCATCCAGTTATAGCACTCACATCTACGGTAATAAATTGCTTTGAGAGGTTGGTCATGACTAGACTGAACTCCTGCCTCAGCAAGGACCTGGACTCACTGCAATTTGCCTTTCGCCACAATAGGTCAACAGCAGATGCAATCTCAATGGCTCTTCAGAATCAGAATCAGGTTTATCATCACTGGCATGTGACATGAAATTGTTAACTTAGCAACAGCAGTTCAATGCAATACATAATCTAGCAGAGAAAATAATAATAATAATAATAATAAATAAACAAACAAGAAAATCAATTACATATATTGAATAGATTTTAAAAAGTGTAAAAACAGAAATACTGTATATTTTAAAAAAGTGAGGTAATGTCCAAAGATTCAATGTCCATTTAGGAATTGGATAGCAGAGGGGAAGAAGCAGATCCTGAATCACTGAGTGTGTGCCTTCAGGTTTCTGTACCTCCTACCTGATGGTAACAGTGAGAAAAGGGTATGTCCTGCTTGCTGGTCCTTAATAATGGGCATTGCCTTTCTGAGACACCGCCTCCTTAAGATGTCCTGGGTACTTTGTAGGCTAGTACAGAGTCCAGCCCTGTAGCTCAGAAGGGTAGGGAAAGGAAGAGGAAGGCAGTAGTAAAAGGGGACTCGATAGTTAGGGGGTCAGATAGGTGATTCTGTTGACGCAATCAGGAGACCCGGATGGTAGTTTGCCTCCCTGGTGCCAGGGTCCGGGATGTTCCTGATCGCGTCCAAGATATCCTGAAGTGGGAGGGTGATGAGCCAGAGGTCGTGGTACATATAGGTGCCAATGACATAGGTAGAAAAAGGGAAGAGGTCCTGAAAGGAGAATATAGGGAGTTAGGAAGGCAGTTGAGAAGGACCACAAAGGTAGGAATGGAATGAGGTGGAGGATAAATGTGTGGCTGAGGGATTGGAGCAAGGGGCGGGGATTCAAGTTTCTGGATCATTGAGACCTCTTTTGGGGCAGGTGTGACCTGTACAAAAAGGACGGGTTACACTTGAATCCTAGGAGGACCAATATCCTGGTGGGAAGGTTTAATAGAGCTGTTAGGGAGGGTTTAAACTAATTTGGCAGGGGGATGGGAACCAGAATGATGGAGCAGAGGAGAGGGAAAACAGAAATAGATCTAAGGTAGTGAGCAGTAAGGATGTCAGGAAGGACAGGCAGGTGATGGAGCAAATTTTCAGCCATTGGGATGAGTTGCAGTGCAATCAAAGCAAAAAGTACCAAATACTGGACTTAAGGTGTTATACTTAAATGCACACAGCATAAAGAATAAGGTGGATGATCTTGTCGTACAGCTACAGATTGGCAGGTATGATATTGTGGCCATCACTGAGACGTGGCTAAAGGATGCAGGTCTCTAGGAGCTGAACGTCCAAGGAAACATGGTGTATCGGAAGGATAGGCAGGTAGGTAGAGGGGGTGGCATGGCTTTAATGGTAAGAAATGATAGTAAATCATTAGAAAGAGTTGACATAGGGTCAGAAGGTACAGAATCTTTAAGGGTTGAGCTAAGAAATCGCAGGGGTAAAAGGACCCTGATGGCAGTTATATACAGGACTCCAAACAGCTGCAGTGATGTGGACTACAAATTACAACAGGAAATAGAAAAGGCTTGCCAGAAGGGCAGTGTTATGATAATTGTGGGGATTTTAACATGCGAGTGGATTGGGAAAATCAGGTCGGCACTGGATCTCAAGTGAGAGAATTTGTAGAATGTCTACGAGATTGCTTTTTAGAACAGCTTGTTGTTGAGCCCACTAGGGTATTGGCTGTACTGGATTGGGTATTGTGTAATGAACCAGAGGATTTAGAGAGATGGAAGTGAAGGAACCCTTAGGAGGCAGTGATCAAAACATGATTGAGTTCACTGTGAAATTTGAGAAAGAAAAGCTGAAATCCGATGTGTTGGTATTTCAGTGGAGTAAAGAAAATTACAGTGGCATGAAAGAGGAACTGGCCAAAGTTGACTGGAAAGGGACACTAGCGAGAAGGACGGCGGAGCAGCAGTGGTTGGAGTTTATGCGAGAAGTGAGGAAGGTGCAAGACAGATATATTCCAAAAAAGAAGAAATTTTCAAATGGAAAAAGGATGCAACCCTGGTTGACAAGAGAAGTCAAAGCCAAAGTAATAGCAAAGGAGAGGGCATATAAGGAAGCAAAAATTAGTGAGAAGACAGAGGATTGGGAAGTTTTTAAAAGCTTACAGAAGGAAACTAAGAAGGTCATTAAGAGGGAAAAGATGAACTATGAAAGGAAACTAGCAAATAATATCAAAGAGGATACTAAAAGCTTTTTCAAGTATATAAAGAGTAAAAGACAGGTGAGAGTAGATATAGGACCGATAGAAAATGATGCTGGAGAGATTGTAATGGGAGATAAGGAGATGGGGGAGGAACTGAACGAGTATTTTGCATCAGTCTTCACTGAGGAAGACATCAGCAATATACTGGACATTCAAGGATATCAGGGAAGAGAAATATGCGCAATCACAATTACGACAGAGAAAGTACTCAGGAAGCTGAATAGTCTAAGGGTAGATAAGTTTCCTGGACCAGATGGAATGCACTCTTGTGTTCTGAAGGAAGTAGCAGTGGAGATTGTGGAGGCATTAGCAATGATCTTTCGAAAGTCGATAGATTCTGACCTGGTTCCGGAGGACTGGAAGATTGCAAATGTCACTCCACTATTTAAGAAGGGGGCAAGGAAGCAAAAAGGAAATTATAGACCTGTTAGCTTGACATCGGTGGTTGGGAAGTTGTTGGAGTCAACTGTCAAGGATGAGGTTACGGAGTACCTGGAGGCATATGACAAGATAGGCAGAACTCAGCATGGTTTTCTTAAAGAAAAATACTGCCTGACAAACCTAGTGCAATTTTTTGAGGAAATTACAAGTAGGCTAGACAAGGGAGATGCAGTGGATGTTGTGTATTTGGATTTTCAGAAGGCCTTTGACAAGGTGCCGTACATGAGGCTGCTAAACAAGATAAGAGCCCATGGAATTACGGGAAAGTTACATATGTGGATAGAGCATTGGTTAATTGGCAGGAAACAGAGAATGGGAATAAAGGGATCCCATTCTGGTTGGCTGCCGGTTACCAGTGGTGTTCCACAGGGGTCCATGTTGGGGCCACTTCTTTTTATGTTGTATATCAACGATTTGGATTTTGGAATAGATGGCTTTGTGGCTAAGTTTGCTGATGATACAAAGATAGGTGGAGGGGCCGGTTGTGCTGGGGAAACAGAGAGACTTGGATAGATTGGGGGAATGGGCAAAGAAGTGGCAAATGAATTACAATGTCGGAAAGTGTATGGTCATGCACTTTAGTAGAAGAAATAAACAGGCAGACTATTATTTAAATGGGGAGAGAATTCAAAGTTCTGAGATGCAACGGGACTTGGGAGTCCTTGTGCAGGATACCCTTAAGGTTAACCTCCAGGTTGAGTCGGTGGTGAAAAAGGCGAATGCAATGTTGGCATTCATTTCTAGAGGAATAGAGTATAGGAGCAGGGATATGATGTTGAGGCTCTATAAGGCACTGGTAAGACCTCACTTGGTATACTGTGTGCAGTTTTGGGCTCCTTATTTAAGAAAGGACGTGCTGACATTGGAGAGGGTTCAGAGAAGATTCACTAGAATGAACCCGGGAATGAGTGGGTTAACATATGAGGAACGTTTGAACGCTCTTGGACTGTACTCCCTGGAGTTTAGAAGAATGAGGAGGGACCTCATAGAAACATTTCGAATGTTGAAAGGCATGGACAGAGTGGATGTGGCAAAGTTGTTTCCCATGGTGGGGGAGTCTAGTACGAGAGGACATGACTTGAGGATTGCAGGGCACCCATTCAGAACAGAGATATGAAAAAAATTTTTAGCCAGAGGGTGGTGAATCTATGGAATTTGTTGCCACGGGCGGCTGTGGAGGCCAAGTCATTGTGTGTGTTTAAGGTAGAGATTGATAGGTATCTGAGTAGCCAGGGCATCAAAGGTTATGGTGAGAAGGCAGGGGAATGAGACTAAAGGGGAGATTGGATCAGCTCATGATGAAATGGCAGAGCAGACTCGATGGGCCAAATGGCCGACTTCTGCTCCTTTGTCTTATGGTCTTAGTACCCAAGATGGAACTGACTAGATTTACAACCTTCTGCAGCTTCTTTTGGTCCTGTGTAGTAGCCCCTCCGTACCAGACAGTGATGCAGCCTGTCAGAATGCTCTCCACGGTACAACTATACAACTTTTTGAGTGTATTTGCTGACATGCCAAATCTCTTCAAACTCCTAATGAAGTATAGCCACTATCTTGCCTTCTTCACACAGCCTTAGATCACCTGGACAATACAAACACCAATGCTGATCATTGACTATAGATCAGCGTTTAACAACATCATTCCTACAGTCCTGATTGCTAAGCTATAGAACCTGGGCCTCTGTACCTCGCTGTGCAATTGTATCCTTGACTTCCTAACCGGAAGACTACAATCTCTATGGATTGGTGAAAACATCTCCTCCTCGCTGACGATCAACACTGGTGCACCTCAGGGGTGTGTGCTTAGCTCACTGCTCTACTGTCTATACACATGACTATGTAGCAAGGCATACCGCAAACATCGTCTATTAATTTGCTGGTAGAATCTCAGGTGATGACGAGAGGCGGCACAGGAGCGAGATATTCCAGCTAGTTGAGTAGTGTCACAGCAACAACCTGGCAGTCAACGTCAGAAAAACAAAAAGAGCTGATTGTGGACTTTGTAAGACAAAGGAACACATACCAATCCTCTTGAGAAGGGGTGGTTATCTCTTCGGCAATCTGAACAGGGCACGACTGCGCAAGCGCATGAAAGTCAGCCCGTGAGGCAATGGGAGAATTTAAAAAGCGAGCAGATTAACGGAGCAGGCGACGGAGTAGTAGGAGACAGAGTAGGAAGACTTTGGCTCGAGAGGCTGAGGGCGAGCTTGCTCCCAGTGAGGTAAGGCTGGGTAAGCTCCTTTAATAACTCTAATTAACTTAGGAGTAGGTAATAGAGGCAGCAGTTAGGGCAGTCGAGTGCTCCGTTTGCAGTATGTGGGGAGTCAGGGCGAGCACAATTCTCCCTGACGACTACACCTGCAAAAGGTTCATCCAGCTGCAGCTCCTGACAAACCATGTTAAGGAACTGGAGCTGGAGCTGGATGAACTTCGGATCATTCGTGAGGCAGAGGCAGAAATAAACAGGAGTTACAGGGAGGTAATCACCCCTAAGGGTCAGGAGACAGGTAGTTGGGTGACTGCCAGGAGAGGGAAGGGGAATAGACAGGAAGAGCAGAGCACCCCGTGGCCGTTCCCATCAACAATAAGTATACCGTTTTGGATATTGTTGGTGGGGACGACCTACCAGGGACAAATTGCAGTGGTTGTGTCTCTGGCACCAAGTCTGGACCCTCAGCTCAGAAGGGAAGGAGGGAGAAGAGGAGAGCAGTAGTGATAGGAGATTCAATAGTTAGGGGGACAGATAGGAGGTTCTGTGGAAGAGATCGAGAATCCTGGATGGTCTGTTGCCTTCCTGGTGCCAGGGTCGCAATATCTCGGATTGAGTCCTCAGTATTCTGAAGAGGGAGGGTGAGCAGCCAGATGTCGTGGTCCATATAGGGACGAATGACGTGGGTAGGAAGAGTGAGGAGATCCTGAAAGGTGAGTTTAGGGAGTTAGGTGCCAAGTTAAAGGTCAGGACCTCCAGGATAGTAATCTCAGGATTGCTACCAGTGCCACGTACAGTTGGGTTTAGAAATAGTAAGATAGTGCAGATCAACACGTGGCTGAAGACATGGTGCAGGAAGGAGGGCTTCAGATTTATAGATAATTGGGCAGTTTTCCAGGGAAGGTGGGACCTGTTCCAGCGGGACGGTTTCCATCTGAACTGGAGGGGGACAAATATCCTTGCAGGTAGGTTTGCTAGTGAGGCTCCAGTGGAACCAAAGTGTAGGAACAGATGTATGGGAGAAGGAAGAAAAAGAAAATAATAAAGTTGTTTGCACCATTAGTGATAAACAGAGAGTAAGAGGTGGAGAATTTCTTAAATGCATCTATTTTAATGCTAGGAGCATTGTAAGAAAGGTGGATGAGCTGAGATTGATACCTGGAAATATGATGTTGTAGCTATTAGTGAAACATAGTTGCAGGAGGGGTGTGATTGGCAACTAAATATCCTTGGATTTTGTTGCTTCAGGTGTGATAGAATTGGAGGGACAAGAGGGGGAGGTGTTGCATTGCTTGTCAGAGAAAATATTACAGCGGTGCTCTGGCAGAATAGATTAGAGGGCTCATCTACGGAGACTATTTGGATGGAATTGAGGAATGGGAAAGGTGTAGTAACACATAGGGGTGTATTATAGACCACCTAATGGGGAACGAGAATTGGAGGAGCAAATTTGTAAGGAAATAGCAGATATCTGTAATAAGCACAGGGTTGTGATTATGGGAGATTTTAATTTTCCACACATCGACTGGGAAGCCCAATCTGTAAAGGGGCTGGATGGTTTGGAGTTTGTAAAATGTGTGCAGGAGTTTTTTGCAGCAATACATAGAGGTACCAACTAGAGAAGGGGCAGTGTTGGATCTCCTGTTAGGGAATGAGATAGGTCAAGTGACGGAGGTATCTGTTGGGGAGCACTTCAGGTCCAGTGATCACAATGCCATTAGTTTCAATCTAATTATGGAGAAGGATAGGACTGGACCCGGGGTTGAGATTTTTGATTGGAGAAAGGCTAACTTTGAGGAGATGCGAAAGAATTTAGAAGGAGTGGATTGGGACAGTTTGTTTTATGGGAAGGATGTAATAGAGAAATGGAGGTTATTTAAAGGTGAAATTTTGAGGGTACAGAATCTTTATGTTCCTGTTAGGTTGAAAGGAAAGGTTAAAAGTTTGAGAGATCCATGGTTTTCAAGGGATATTAGAAACATGGTTCGGAAAAAGAGAGAGATCTACAATAAATATAGGCTGCATGGAGTAAATGAGGTGCTCGAGGAATATAAAAAATGTAAAAGGAATCTTAAGAAAGAAATTAGAAAAGCTAAAAAAAGATATGAGATTGCTTTGGTGAGTAAAGTGAAAATAAATCCAAAGGGTTTCTACAGTTATATTAATAGCAAAAGGATAGTGAGGGATAACATTGGTCCCTTAGAGAATCAGAGTGGACAGTTATGTGTGGAGCCGAAATAGATGGGGGAAGATTTTGAACAATTTCTTTTCTTCGGTATTCACTAAGGAGAAGGATATTTAATTGTGTAAATTAAGGGAAACAAGTAGGGAAGTTATGGAAAATTTGATGATTAAAGAAGAGGAATCTGGCACTTTTAAGGAATATAAAAGTGGGTAAGTCACTGGGTCCTGACAGGATATTCCTAGGACCTGGAAGGAAGTTAGTGTCGAAATAGCAGGGGCTCTGACAGAAATATTTCAAATGTCATTAGAAATGGGGATGGTGTCGGAAGATTGGCATATTGCTCATGTGGTTCCATTGTTTAAAAAGAGTTCTAAGAGTATACCTAGCAATTATAGGCCTGTAAGTTTGACATCAGTGGTGGATAATTAATGGAAAGTATTCTTAGAAATGGTATATATAATTATCTGGATAGACAGGGTCTGATTAGGGACTGTCAGCATGGATTTGTGCGTGGAAGGTCATGTTTGACAAATCTTATTGAACTTTTTGAAGAGGTTATGAGTAAAGTTGACGAGAGTAAAGCAGTGGATGTTGTCTATGTGGACTTCAGTAAGGCCTTTGACAAGGTTCCACCCGGAAGGTTAGTTAGGAAGGTTCAATCATTAGGTATTAATATTGAAGTAGTAAAATGGATTCAACAGTGGCTGGATGGGAGCTGCCAGACAGTAGTGGTGGATAACTGTTTGTCAGGTTGGAGGTTGGAGGCCGGTGACTAGTGGTGTGCCTCAGGGATCTGTACTGGGTCCAATGTTGATTGTCATATACATTAATGATCTGGATGATGCGGTGGTAAATTGGATTAGTAAGTATGCAGATGATACTAAGATAGGTGGCGTTGTGGATAATGAAGTAGGTTTTCAAAGCTTGCAGAGAGATTTAGGCCAGTTAGAAGAGTGGGCTGAACGATGGCAGACGGAGTTTAATGCTGATAAGTGTGAGGTGCTATGTTTTGGTAGGAATAATCAAAATAGTACATACATGGTAAATTGTAGGGCATTGAAGAATGCAGTAGAACAGAGTGATCTAGGAATAATGATGCATAGTTCCCTGAAGGTGGAATCTCATGTGGATAAGGTGGTGAAGAAAGCTTTTTGTATGCTGGTCTTTATAAATCAGAGCATTGAGTATAGGAGTTGGGATGTAATGTTAAAATTGTACAAGGCCAAATTTGGAGTATTGTGTACAGTTCTAGTCACCAAATTATAGGAAAGATGTCAACAAAATAGAGAGAGTACAGAGAAGATTTACTAAAATGTTACCTGGGTTTCAGCACCGAAGTTACAGAGAAAGGTTGAACAAGTTAGGCCTTTATTGTTTGGAGCATAGAAGATTGAGGGGGGACTTGATAGAGGTATTTAAAATTATGAGGGGGATAGATAGAGTTGATGTGGATAGGCTTTTTCCATTGAGAGTAGGGGAGATTCAAACAAGAGGACATGAGTTGAGAGTTAGGGGCCAAAAGTTTAGGGGTAACACGAGGGGGAATTTCTTTACTCAGAGAGCGGTAGCTGTGTGGAACGAGCTTCCAATAGAAGTGGTAGAGGCAGGTTCGATATTGTTATTTAAAGTAAAATTGGATAGGTATATGGACAGGAAAGGAATGGAGGGTTATGGGCTGAGTGCAGGTCGGTGGGACTAGGTGAGAGTAAGCATTCGGCAGGGACTAGAAGGGCTGGGATGGCCTGTTTCCGTGCTGTAATTGTTATATGGTTATAAGTAGAGAGTGAGCAGTTTCAAGTTCCTGGGTGTCAAGATCTCTGAGGATCTAACCTAGTCCCAACCTATCAATGAAGTGCTAAAAAAGGCAAGTCAGCAGGTGTATTGCATTAGGAGTTTGAAGAGATTTGGTTCATTACCTGAAGCACTTGAAAACTTCTATAGATGTACCATAGAGAGCATTCTGACTGGCTGCATCACTGTCTGGTCTGTGGGGGAGGGTGGGGGCTATTGTACAGGACTGAGAGAAGCTACAGAACATTGTAAAATTATTCAGCTCTATTACGGGTACTAGCCTCCGTAGTATCCAAGACACCTTCAAGGAGCTGTGTCTCAGAAAGGTGGTGTCCATTATTATGGACCCCCATCACCCAGGATATATCCTCTTCCCATTGTTACTAGCAGAAATCAGTGACAGCTGCTAAGTTAACAAATTTCATGACACATGCTGGTGATAATGAACCTGAATTCTGAGATTAAAATGTGTAAATGGGTACTTGGTCAGTACAGACCTGGTGGGCTGAATGGCCTGTTTCCATGCTGTGTGACTCTGTGACTTTACCACCAAGAAGACTGAAAGCAGTTGGTGCAAGAGGACACCCCCTGCATCACGTACTATGCTAATGTGAAAAAGCATTGCCAGTCCTGATTATCATTCAGTAAACCCCTGAGTTACCCATGTCTGGAGCACTGTGACAACAGCTTCACCAGAAGGACTGCAGTGGTTCAGGAAATATCTTCCTGCCACCTTCAGGAAGGGAATAAATGGATTTACCTTCTACGAGATCTCCACAGCATGTTAAGTACAATGAATTTTATTTCCAAGTTAAGCTGGAATAATCTTATTTTTCTTACATTCAAACAGGCAAACATTTGTTTAATGGGTGTGTTTTGGTTCTGTACTTCAGCTCTGTGGTCTTTGTTCAGCTCTTTGTTGGCAGGCCAACAAGACGGTAACAGCCCAGATCGATTTGTCCTGACTTTTGGGAACAGATCTACCCAAGTAATTTTCCCTTTACATGTATAACTCCATCAGGTGACTGAGAAAAAGGGCAGCACAGCTGCTGAGCAGATATCATTCACACTTTGACAGTGTTAGGGACCCGGATACAATTCCCACCACTGTCTATAAGGTTAGCATAACCACTTCTACAGAGTCAGTGACTCAGGTACAATTCCCCACTGTTGTCTGTAAGGTTAGCATTCACACTTTGACAGGGACAGTGACCAGGGTGCAATTCTCACCGCTTTCTATAAGGTTATCATTCAGATATTGACAGTGTCAGGGACCTGGGTACCATTCCCACTGCTGTCTGTAAGGATATCATTCACACTGTTACAGTGTCAGTGACTCGGGTACAATTCCACCACTATCTGTAAGGTTAGCACTCACACTTTGACAGTGGCAGTGACCCGGGTACAATTCCCACCGCAACACACACAAAATGCTGATGGAACGCAGCAGGCCAGGTAGCATCTATAGGAAGAAGAACAGTCACCGTTTCAGGCTGAGACCCTTTGTCAGAACTAACTGAAAGAACAGATAGTAAGAGATTTGTAAGTGGGGGGAAAGGGGAGATCTGAAACGATAGGAGGAGACAGGAGGGGGAGAGATGAAGCTAAGAGGTGGAAAGCTGATTGGCAAAAGGGATACAGAGCTGGAGAAAGGGGAGGATCATGGGATGGGAGGCCTAGGGAGAAAGAAAGGGGGAGGGGAAAGCCAGAGGAAGATGGAGAGCAGGCAAGGAATTATTGTGAGAGGGACAGAGAGAGAAAAGAGAAAAAAGGGGAAAGAATAAATTTCTTGTTTTTTTTTCTTTTCTCTCTCTTTTTTCTCTCTCTGTCACTCTCACAATAACTCCTTGCCTGCTCTCCATCTTACTCTGGTGCTCCCCTCCCCCTTTCTTTCTCCCTTGGTACAGAAGGCCTGCTGTTGACCTCTATGACCCTGTGCTTGATGGTCATTCCTCCAATATTTTCTAAGCTCATGTATAAAGACTATGCCCTCGAGTGAAGTATTGCAACAGGTCTGAATACCTGGATCCTACTACAGCAAGGAGTTTACAGCTGGGAGACACACAACATTTAAGAATTCAGTAAAAGTGAAATCATACCTGATCTCTCTGTCGGATTCTAGAAAGAGAAAGGCAGTGATCCAATTAAACCTTGTAAGCACTATACAAAAATATCAACTAACACTTCAGAACATCTAGCTTCTGGTGAATATCTGTATAATCCAGATAGCCAAAAGAAAATATGGAATATTATCAAATAAATTCACACGAGTGCTTCTCTGAAAATATGAGGTCTATATTTCTGATACAGCAGAAAGCAACCTTTCTAAAGGTAGAGAGACAAAGAAACAGAAGGGATAAAGAGTTGGGGAGGTAATCTGGAAGCCTAGCTTGTAATTTAATAGCCACGACCATAAGACATACAAGCAGAATTAGGCCGTTCGGCTCACCAAGACTGTTCCATCATTCAAGAACTGAGGAATGAGAATCAGAAAGGTTCTGGATCAACAAAAATATTTAGAGGAAATCTGTGGGTCTAGCAGCATCTGTGAGAGGAAAGGAATTGATGATATTTCTGGACAAAACCCTGCATCAGAGTTTCACTTTTACATTTCACTGTATGTTTTGATATACATGTGACAGATAAACAAATCTGAATCTAAATCAGCATCTGCAGATTCTTCTGTCCCGAATAAGCTGTGGAGTTCTAACCACGTGCAGTTTTGGTACATAAGGTGGGAAGGTTTAATAGAGCTGTTAGGGAGGGTATAAACAAATTTGGCAGGGGGATGGGAACCAGAATGATAGAGCGGAGGAGGGGGAAAACAGAAATAAATCTAAGATAGTGAGCAGTAAAGATGTCAGGAAGGACAGGCAGGTGATGGGGCAAATTTGCAGCCATTGGGATGAGTTGCAGTGCAATAAAGTTGCAGTGCAATCAAAGCAAAAAGTACCAAATACTGGACTTAAGGTGTTATACTTAAATGCACACAGCATAAGGAATAAGGTGGATGATCTTGTTGTACAGTTACAGATTGGCAGGTATGATATTGTGGCCATCACTGAGACGTGGCTAAAGGATGCAGGTCTCTAGGAGCTGAACGTCGAAGGATGCATGGTGTATCGGAAGGATAGGCAGGTAGGCAGAGGGGGTGGCATGGCTTTATTGGTAAGAAATGATATTAAATCATTAGATGGAGGTGACATAGGGTCAAAAGGTGCAAAATCTTTATGGGTTGAGCTAAGAAATCGCAGGGGTAAAAGGACCCTGATGGCAGTTATATACAGGACTCCAAACAGCTGCAGTGATGTGGACTACAAATTACAACAGGAAATAGAAAAGGCTTGCCAGAAGGGCAATATTATGATAATTGTGGGGATTTTAACATGCGAGTGGATTGGGAAAACCAGGTTGGCACTGGATCTCAAGTGAGAGAATTTGTAGAATTTCTACGAGATAGCTTTTTAGAACAGCTTGTTGTTGAGCTCACTAGGGGATCGGCTGTACTGGGTTGGGTATCGTGTAATGAACCAGAGGTGATAAGAGAGATTGAGGTGAAGGAACCCTTAGGAGGCAGTGATCATAACATGATTGAGTTCACTGTGAAAGTGAAGAGAAGTCGAAATCCGATGTGTCGGTATTTCAGTGGAGTAAAGAAAAATTACAGTTGGATGAAAGAGGAACTAGCCAAAGTTGAATGGAAAGGGACACTAGCAAGAAGGACGGCAGAGCAGCAGTGGTTGGAGTTTATGCGAGAAGTGAGGAAGGTACAAGACAGATATATTCCAAAAAAGAAGAAATTTTCAAATGGAAAAAGGATGCAACCCTGGTTGACAAGAGAAGTCAAAGCCAAAGTAAAAGCAAAGGAGAGGGCATATAAGGAAGCAAAAATTAGTGAGAAGACAGAGGATTGGGAAGTTTTTAAAAGCTTACAAAAGGAAACTAAGAAGGTCATTAAGAGAGAAAAGATGAACTATGAAAAGAAGCTAGCAAATAATATCGAAGAGGATATTAAAAGCTTTTTCAAGTATATAAAGAGTAAAAGACAGGTGAGAGTAGATATAGGACCGATAGAAAATGATGCTGGAGAAATTGTAATGGGAGATAAGGAGATGGGGGAGAAACTGAACGAGTATTTTGCATCAGTCTTCACTGAGGAAGACATCAGCAGTATACCGGACACTCAAGGGTGTCAGGGAAGAGAAGTGTGTGCAGTCACAGTTACGACAGAGAAAGTATTCAGGAAGCTGAATACTCTATGGGCAGATAAATCTCCCGGACCAGATGGAATGCACTCTTGTGTTCTGAAGGAAGTAGCAGTGGAGATTGCGGAGGCATTAGCAATGATCTTTCAAAAGTCAATAGATTCTGGCATGGTTCCAGAGGACTGGAAGATTGCAAATGTCACTCCGCAATTTAAGAAGGGGGCAAGGAAGCAAAAGGAAATTATAGACCTGTTAACTTGACATCGATGGTTGGGAAGTTGTTGGAATTGACTGTCAAGGATGAGGTTATGGAGTACCTGGAGGCATATGACAAGATAGGCAGAACTCAGCATGGTTTCCTTAAAGGAAAATCCTGCCTGAGAAACCTAGTGCAATTTTTTGAGGAAATTACAAGTAGGCTAGACAAGGGAGTTGCAGTGGATGTTGTGTATTTGGATTTTCAGAAGGTCTTTGACAAGTTGCCGCACATGAAGCTGCTAAACAAGATAAGAGCCCATGGAATTACGGGAAAGTTACATATGTGGATAGAGCATTGGTTAATTGGCAGGAAACAGAGAATGGGAATAAAGGGATCCCATTCTGGTTGGCTGCCGGTTACCAGTGGTGTTCTACAGGGGTCCATGTTGGGGCCGCTTCTTTTTACGTCGTACATCAATGATTTGGATTATGGAATAGATGGCTTTGTGGCTAAGTTTGCTGATGATACAAAGATAGGTGGAGGGGCCGGTAGTGCAGAGGAAACAAAGAGTCTGCAGAGAGACTTGGATAGATTGGGAGAATGGGCAAAGAAGTGGCAAATGAAATACAATGTTGGAAAGTATATGGTCATGTACTTTGGTAGAGGAAATAAACGGACAGGCTATTACTTAAATGAGGAGAGAATTCAAAGTTCTGAGATGCAACAGGACTTGGGAGTCCTCGTGCAGGATACGCTTAAGGTTAACCTCCAGGTTGAGTCAGTGACGAATGCAAAGTTGGCATTCATTTCTAGAGGAATAGAGTATAGGAGCAGGGATGTGATGTTGAGGCTCTATAAGGCACTGGTAAGACCTCACTTGGAGTAGTGTGTGCAGTTTTGAGCTCCTTATTTAAGAAAGGATGTGCTGACGTTGGAGAGGGTTCAGAGAAGATTCACTAGAATGATTCCAGGAATGAGTGGATTAACATATGAGGAACGTTTGACCGCTCTTGGACTGTACTCCTTGGAGTTTAGAAGAATGAGGGGGGACCTCATAGAAACATTTTGAATGTTGAAAGGCACGGACAGAATAGATGTGGCAACGTTATTTCCCATGGTGGGGGAGTCTAGTACGAGAGGGCATGACTTAAGGATCGAAGGGTGCCCATTGAGAACAGAGATGCAAAGAAATTTTTTTAGCCAGAGGGTGGTGAATCGGTGGAATTTATTGCCACGGGAGGCAGTAGAGGTCAAGTCATTGGGTGTATTTAAGGCAGAGATTGATAGGTATCTGAGTAGCCAGGGCATCAAAGGTTATGGTGAGAAGGCGGGGGAGTGGGACAAATGGGAGAATGGATCAGCTCATGATAAAATGGTGGAGCAGACTCGATGGGCCAAATGGCCGACTTCTGCTCCTTTGTCTTATGGTCTTATAATTAATTTGGGACTGAGATACGCTGCCACGTTTGCAACTTTGAGAAGACTGAGTTCCCAGAAACTGTGAGCACGTTACAGCCCATTGGATGAAAAGATAAAGATTACAAAATGGGAGATACATATTCCAAATATAAGGATTTCCCCAAGCCTGATAATATTATTCAAACCTTAGATAAGCTCAAACTTCAAGTCTTAAGAATAATCAGGACAGAAAGATACGTTAGTCAAAAAAAACTAGAAGTACCTTGGAGGCAGCAAGACCGGAGGAGCTGATAACACTCAACAGAAATGTAGCCCAATAAGAAAGGGGAACCCTATGAGGAAAATGAACCATCCATGCTTAACAAGGAAATCGGGAAAGTAGTAAATCAGAAACTAAAACCTAGAGCATGGCAAAAGTTGGAGATAGGTCAGAGTACTGGGGCCCTTTAAAAACTAACAGTGGGCTGATTAGCTAATAAGGAAGCAGAAAAGCAATGTTGAGAAACTGGCAAGTGATATTAAAACAAACAGAAGTGTTCTAATGTATATATAAAAAGGAAGCGGAGGTGGGAACCTTGGGGGGGGGGAGGAGGGAGGGAGGGAGGAAGAGAGAGAGGGAGAGGGAGGGAGGGAGGGAGAGAGAGAGAGAGGGAGGGAGAGAGAGAGAGATAGAGAGAGAGAGAGAGAGAGAGAGAGAGAGAGAAAGAGACACACACACACACACACACATGGGAATTAGTAACAGGAACAGTAATAGCTTAAGCAAATGTGAATCCGTAAGTTCACTGAAGGCTGGGGAGCTGTGAGTGGCAGGGGGAAATGGGGCTTGTTTTACTCTTGTTCAGTTGAACGTTGTGGGCTTGATAAGTTGGCACTGCATGTATGGGCTCTTAAAGCTCATCTTTAGGCTGTGCTGGTTATTAATGCAAATGTTGCATTTCACTAAATAAAAACACAAAACGCTGGAAGAACTCAGCAGGCCAGACAGCATCTACGGGAGGAGGTAGTGATGATGTTTTGGGCCGAAACCCTTCATCAGGATTCCTGACTCCTAATGAAGGGTTTCAGCCCGAAACATCCTCACTACCTCCTCCCATAGATGCTGTCTGGCCTGCTGAGTTCTGCCAGCATTTTGTGTTTTTATTTATTTCCAGCATCTGCCGATTCACTCGTGTTGCTGTTGCATTTCACTGTATGTTTCAAAGTAATTGTGATAGATAAACCCGAATCTAAATCCACCACGCAACAATTTTCATTGTTGAGGACACTGCAAATATCTCAAGAATAACATATGGGCTAGTTTCAAACAGGAAGGATGAACTATCACAAGGAATAAAGCACTGGAAAACAAAATGAAACTAAATGCAGGCAAGTTGTCAGGAACACAAGGCCTGTACTCAAGAATTTTAAAAGAAGTGGTTGCAGAGATAAAAGAAACAAAGGGTTAGTTTCTATCCCTCAGCTGTGTGCAATTTATATGAATAAGTTGGAGGAGGAAACAAAATGCAAGGTTTCTAAGTTTGCTGATAATACAAAAAATGGGTGGAAGAGCTTGTTGTAATGAGGACATTGTGATTCTGTGACAGGTTATAAATAGAATGAGTGATTGGATGCAAACCTGGCAAATGGAGGCTGATATGGGGAGGTGTGAGGTCATTACTTTGGTCAGAGGAATTGAAATGCAGCTTTATTATTTAAATAGACAGCAACTGCATATGAGATAAATCCAGAGGGATCTAGGTGTTCTCATGCATGAGTCACCCAAATATCACACATTTGGAGTTGTGAGAGCAGTTTTGGGCCTTGTATCGAAGAAAGGATGTTCTGGCATTGGAGAGGGTCCAGAGGAGATTTACAAGAACGATTGTGGGAATGAAAGGGTTGTTGTATGAGGAGAATTTGATGGCTTTGGGCCTGTACACTCTGCAGTGACCCAGATTCAATTCCTTCACTGTCTGTAAGGAGTTTGTACCTTCTCCCTGTGACTGCCTGGGTTTCTTTGGGGTACTGAAGTTTTCTCTCACATTCAAAGATACATGGGCTAGTAGGTTAATTGACCACGTGGGTGTACTTTGATGGTGTGATCAATTAACCTACTAATCCGTACTTCTTTGCAATATGGAAGGAAACTGAAACACCCAAAGAACATAAAAATCAGTGGCATAGTCAAACCTAGGCCGTTGGCACTGTAATAGTGCTACACTAACCGCTACACTACCATGACAGCATAATGGGAAACTGGCACAGAGGAGTTGAAGCTAACTTGGATCAACTATGATCATATTGAATGGCGGGGGAAGGCTTGAGGGTCTGGTGGTCAACTCCTGCTCTGAGTTTCTTGCATTCTTGCAAGTTCCAAATGGGTAGCAACGGATTGTAAAACTGTCAATGTGATGACCTTATTAAAGAAAGGAGACAGAAATCAGTGAACTATGGACATTTGTTATTTAAGAAAGGTACACTGGATTAGGAGGAAGTCTAAAAGAGCTTGCATAGCTAATTCCTGTAATGAGAGAACTGTCCATAAGACCTTAAGATATTATGGAGCAGAAGTAGGCCATTCAAGTCTGCTCTGCCATTCAATCCTGGGCTGAACCAATTTTTTTCAGTCATCCCCACTCCCCTGCTTTCACCCCATACCCTTTGATGCCCTGACTAATCAAGAACCTATCTATCTCTGCCTTAACTACACCCAATGACTTGGCCTCCACAGCCGCTCGTGGCAACAAATTCCACAGATTTACCACCCTCTGACTAAAGTAATTTTTCCACATCTCAGTTCTAAAAGGACATCCTTCAATCCTGAAGTCATGCCCTAATAAATTTGCATGCAACTAATACATCTGGAATGGTATTTTTTGGAGTTTAGATGGGGGTAATCAAAGTTCAAAGTAAAATTTATATCATATTGAAACATACATTATAAAGTCATAAAGGGACAAGGCAGGTAGATGCTGAAAATGTTTCACTAAGGGAAAATCTTGAATGAAGGGGCAAAGTTGCAAGATAAATGGGTAGTCATTTTAGACTTAGACGTGCTTGAATTTCATCTCACAGAGGGTTCGAATCTCCGGAAATTTCTACCTCAGAGGACCCTTGAAGAGGAAGTAGATAGACTTTTGATAGATCAAGGAACTAGAGGCTGTGGGGAACTGGTACAAAAGAGAAGACAAGCCTGGGGCAGGTGTTTATATTGAAATTGGTGGGGCAGGCTTTAAGGACTATAGCCTTCTTCCCCCCCCCCCCCCCCCCCCCCCCTCAGTTTCTTGAAAGAACTCTTATGCAAGTCAGGGAAGTCAAGAATGATTGACAGTGTGTAAACAGACATTAAACCTCAGCTATATTCCAAATGAGAGCTTTACCCTGATAAAATTTGTGGATAGCAAAGGCTGGTTGGTGAGAAAGAGAAGTGAACCATTCTTACACACCTAAGGGCTGTATGAATTTAGCACAGGCTTTTCAGCGCTTCATCAAAGTCCCCTGGATGACAAGAGGACACAATTTCTATAAGTACCAAAGCCTTCCACCAGACTTTGTTTCAATCACCAATCGATGAGGCACTTGCTTCTCAATGAGGCAAATTTATTGAGCTCTGCAGCACTGCAGAAACCTTAAGAGAGTGCCTTAAGAGAACCTTCATCATGCACAGAAGCTAAGGAATAAAGATAAATACTACTGTGGAATACAGCAGTACAAATGCCTGCACCACAGTTTGGTTTGCCACACAGTGACCGAAGACAGATTGAAAAAAAAAACATTCAAGGAAGGTGCAAGCAGATATTATGGTGGAATTACTCAACTCTTCTATCACTGAAAAATGCTTTATATGCAAAAATATTTTGTATTCTCTCAGAGAACAGTTTAAAATTTTCACCAAGTAAATCACAGCTCTGCATAGAGTTGCTCTTTAAACATTTACAGGGCTTCTCTGTGTAAACAATGATTCATTGACTCACCTGACCACACATGCCAGGCTGGTAAGCCAGTATCTTGGCTGTTATTTCAGGCAGGAGTTGAGAGCTCACTATTCTGTGGAAATTTAAGCACAGCATATACAAACGTATTAACACGTTGACCATAATAACTTTGGGGATTTTATCCCCCCCATCTGAAATCACTGAGTTTGACTTCTGCGATCTCCAACTGTCTTCTGTCTGTTCCCTGAACATCCTTCATTCTCATGAAAACCTGGAGAGGAATGTCCACAGGCAATGAGAAGCCTGATCCTTGGCTCACTTCTGTGTATACAGCATCAAAGTGACAGCTACATCCACAACCCTAATCCAAGGATGTTGAAATCATTCTGACTCTCCAACTCTAACCTTATGGACCACAGTTAACTCAAGATGAAGTCTTGTTCAGTTAAGGTGCACAGTCTTCAAGGGGCTATATTTGAGACTGTGTCTATATGCTCTGGAGTGTAGAAGGTTACCGAGAGGTAGAGTCGACACAGGGTAATACGAAGGATAATGCAAGAATGCAGATGTCCAGTAACCACGGTGACAGGTTGTCCATGGTGACTGTGATTACACCTCAGAGTCTAGCCCAAATTGTGTTTGGATCTTCTGCACCAAGTGAATCTTCAACCACCTGGAACTCAAGCATCTGGCCAGGAGTCAGATTCATTAATTTATCACGTGTATGTTGGAATGTTTCATTTGTGTTAACAACCTAACAATGTACTACAGTCAGCCCGCAAGTGTTGTCACATGTTTCAGCGTGCCCACAATGATCAGCACAACAACAGAAAAACAAGCCTCCTTTCTCCATCCCATCCACCCACTCATACCCACATTCAGACCTCAAATACCGGGACAGGCTGCTTCCAGGCCTCCAACCTCCAGACTTGGCCTGTACTCACAGACCTTGGGCCTCTGACTTCCAGATGCACCAACACAGGGGTTTTGACTTTAGGGCCTTGAGTTCCAGACTCGCTGACTTTGGTCTCTGATCTTCAGTCTTTGACTTTCGGTATCAAGCCCAGGTCCTGCCAAATCACAGTACTTTGAATCTGGTCTTGAGCTTCAACCCTAGACCTCCTGACCTGGGGGGGGGGGGGGGGGTCATCACTGGCCTGGACTCAGCTAAAAGGTACAGTATGCCCTCAAATATTTGAAACTTCCACCTTGTCTGTCTCTAATTATTTTACAAATTATGAATTTCCTTTTGGACTGTCCCTCAGACTCTGATGCCCCAGAGGAAATAATCTAAATTTGTCGAACAGTAACACAAAGCACTGGAGCAAATCTGTGGGTCAGGCAGCATTAATGTGGGAAGTGGACAGTCAATGATACTACCTGACCTAGAGTTCTTCTAGCACTTTATTCATTTCTCCAGATTCCCAGTGTCTGCAGTCTCTTGTTTGTCTAACCTCTCCTAATAGCCAATGCTCTTTAATCCAGGCAGCATCCTGGTACACCTCTTCTGTACCCTGCCCAAAGCCTCCACATCCTTCTTGAAATGTGGCAACCAGAACTGCACACAATATTCACAAAATGCTGGAGAACTCAGCGGGTCAGGCAGTTTCTATGCAAAGGCATAAAGAGACAATATTTCCAGTTGACACCCTTCATGCAGTCCTGTTGAAGGGTCTCTGGCCAAAACATCGACTGTTTATCCCTTTCTAAAGATGCTGCCTGACCTACTGTGTTCATCCAGAATTTTGTGTGTGCTACCCCAGATTTCCAGCATCTGCAGAATCCAGAATGTTTATGATTTGCTGTTCACAATATCGTTAGTGTGTCCTAATCAAAATTCTTTTTGCAAGTGCAATACGACTTCCTGACTTGCATAGTTAAATCAACTGCATGTGTATTAAAGCAGATTTTCCTCAATAAATCCATACATCCTTAAACAAAACCTGTTAATGGAGATTAGTGTGCTGTCTATGGCCAAGCAAATGGTATGTAGACTTACAGTTTTCTATAGAGGATGCATCCGGCCAGGATCTTTGGGCAACGCTGGCAGTTCTGTAAAATGAGAGCAGCTTTCAACAGCAGGAGGGGATCCACCTGGTGGAGACAGACAGCAGAGAACTAGTCAGCACCTTCCATGACAGACCAATGTACAGTTAAGTGAAGCAGAGACTGTGAGAATGGGAAGAGAAGGACAGAGTTCAGGTCATTTGACAGAACGGTCACCGAGACTACACTTTGCATTGATAAATCCACGTAGGTTCAGACCAATGTACAGGTAAGTGAAGCAGAGACAGTGTGAGAATGGGAAGAGAAGGACAGAGTTCAGGTGCTTGGTAAAGTGGTGACCTGGACTACACTTGGTATTGATAAAGTAGAGGAGGACACAATAACAGATTGGATGCATATTGAGCAATAAATAGCAATGTCAAGGATTTCCATCCATTCCATAATCTCTTTGACCCCCTACCATCAGGCAGGAGGTACAGTAGTATTAGGACAAGGACTTTTAGGAGGGGAAGCAGCTTCTTCCCCCAAGCCATAGGACTACTGAACTCCCTGCCACCACCCTGGTCTCATCTCATGCGAACTGCTGGTAGTGTTACCCTGTTTACTTTTTAACTTGTGTCATAAATGCACCAGATGTTAAATGTTAGTCTTCTGGAATATATTTTATAATTGTTAATTTATTGACGGTAATATTACTTTATGTATGATTTATTCAGTATGTACTGTGTTGTGCACCTTATTCTAGAGGAACATTGTTCTCTTTGCGATTTACATGCATGTGGCTGAATGACAATAAACTGGAACTTGAGATGGAAACAAAAATGAATAGAAGATTGATGTAAGATGGGACTGATGCATGGTGGCTCATTTCAAACTACTCATACAGATCTACTTACATTTTATCGTTCCCCTCTTTTCAATGCATTGTGTAATGCTCTGATCTGTACGTACAGTGTGCAAGGTAAGCTTTGTTCTGTATCTCAGTACGTGACAATAATAAACCCATTCCAAAGCAAGTGTTAAAGGTGTACAAGAT
Source organism: Hemitrygon akajei (assembly GCF_048418815.1). Classification (NCBI taxonomy): domain Eukaryota; kingdom Metazoa; phylum Chordata; class Chondrichthyes; order Myliobatiformes; family Dasyatidae; genus Hemitrygon; species Hemitrygon akajei. The sequence continues at coordinate 46,124,748 of NC_133137.1, read as the reverse complement.
GATGATAACCAGATACAGTGGACAGCCACTGACTTTTTCCTAGCACAACAATGGCTAATATCAGAGGGCATAATTTTAAGGTGATTGGAAGAAATGTCAGAGGTAAGGTCTTTTTTTTTTTTACACAGGCTGTGGTAGGTGTATGGAACATGTTGCCAGGGGTGGTGGTAGAGGCAGATACATTAAAAACATTGAAGAGACTCTTAGGAACATGGATGAAGGAAAAATGGAGGACTATGTGGGAGGGAAGGATTAGGTTTATCTTGGAGGAGGTTAAAAGGTCGGCACAACATTATGGGCTAAAGGGCCTGTACTGTGTTGCATCGTTCTATGTTCTATGATCAAGCATCAAATGCAATAAGCAGAGTTTGTTCAAGGAAAGCATTAGCAGTGCACCCAGTGACCTAGAACTGGTTCTATTTCACCAGTACTTGAAGCAAACATTAAATTTCCCCAAATTTAGTTGGCTTTTGCCAGTCTGGGCATAGTTCAGGTAATAATCCAGAGATTCACAGTAACACATGCAAAATGCTGACCTCAGCAGGACAGGATTTAAAGAGTCAATGTTTTGGGCTGAGATCTTCATAAGGGCTAAGAGTAGAGATTCCATTTTCTTCATCTGCAGAATCTCTTGAGTTTACAATCCAGAGATTATTACCGTTCAGGCTCTGGTTCTTAATCTGGGGCCGAGCTGTTTATAGTGACTCATTAGAGGCTTTCTTGGTCCTGTAGATTTATACCATCAGTTTGCTTTTGCAGCATTTGGCTTCTTGCAGGCCACGCACCCAGGCTTCATACAAATGATGGACAGTTGCATGCAGGAGGCAATAATGGCTGCAACACGTCACCCAGTCCTTCTAGACCAAGAGCCTTAATATACTGGTAATGTGAAATAGATTTTAGAATAAGGAGGTGTGAAACTCTCTCTGATCAATCCAATAACACTGCTCTATTGTATCAGTGCTGTTTGATTAGATTTACTGTACACCATTAGACCAAAACATCAAGACATACAGTGAAATTTATATCAGTGCTTTTCTATCAGTGTTGTTTGATTAGATTTACTGTACACCAAAACAGTGAAATTTGTTTGAGTTAATGACTAACACAGTCCGAGAACTTGCTGGATAAGGGCAGCCCGCAAGTGTTGCCATACTTTCGGCGCCAACATAGCAGGTCCACAACTTATGAACCCTGACCCTTACCTTCATTTGCTGACACTGCATCAGGTCATGCAACAGACTCAGAGAAATTCTCAAACAGGCTGGTGAATGAGAGAAAAAAATCCCCAAATTTTGGTTCATGTTGATAATCTCTGATGTCTCACCATGAATTTAAGTTCCTGCTGGCCATCCTCCATCTAGATGTAACCACACATTACAACAGTGCTGTGCAGAGGAGCACCTTTGGAATGTGTGAGGAAACCCACAGGGTCACAAGGAGAACATACAAACTCCTTACACAGTACAGCGGGAATTGAATCCCGATCTGACAGCCGGGTCTGTAAAGTGTTACACTAACCACTACACTACCATAGTGTACCGCTGTGGATGTTATTAGTGGCAGTTGCAACTGTGGACAGAATTATTGAATCTCACCAAGGTTCAATGTTCCCTCTAACTTGTAATGACCACTGCACAAAAATCTTGTACTGTGCAATTTTTTGCCCAGTGACACACCATGTGCACACTCAATATTATATTAATTTTAACAGCTAGCAAACCACTGTCAATAAGTACTTTGATCTCCTCTGGGTTTGCTCATTTTCGCTCTCGTTCATCTGCAATCTCACAAAACACAAATAGCAGGCCTGTAGTGGGTAATGAGGGATTTTTTTTGCCGAAGCTTTGCACACCTTCCATATGTGATTTGCTTTCTAAATGACACTTTAAAACATCAAGTTTCCAAATATCACTCCACCTTTTCCCACTTGCAAATTCTCCAGCAATATTTGCATTGTGACAATACACACAGGTAACACCAGTTTCTGTATTGTACATAAATATTACTCGTAGCTGCATATTCCTGACCTTGTAAGCTTTCAGTGTAGCAATTTCTATCGTTTCATAGTCTATTGCACTTTAAATGAACTAGCAGTTGTTTTGCATTTCATGTCCTTAGCTTCTTTAGAATACGACATAGTGAATCAATAATTTCTTCAATAAAAGCAGTATAAATAAGCCAACTCTAAAATCTGCAGACAAATCATGTTGTCAACACAGTCTGTATCGGAAACTGGAAATTGAAATGTGATTGTGTACAATCGTGAATATATCTAACAAGCCTACGAGGAAGAGGGTGACAACCTTTTGTGTGCAGTTTAAATTCCTTTGTGTGCTCATATCAAAAGATGTGTGGGCTTGCACATGTACGCATATTACAGGGAACACTGACTAAATTGTTTACTAGGTACTTCCAAACATGTTCTGGCTGATGAAAGACTAAGTTGTACTTTCACAGTTGTGTTAACGAAGGTTTAAAAAATAATTCCATATATGTTGTTATAGTCTGCCACCCATTTCCAGAAAAATTGATAGAAGGAAAGCCAACAGCGAAAAATGGAGGAAATAAATTATAGACAAGCAAGGTTAATCAGACAGCTCTTTCAAAGAGCTAGTATGGGACAATGGACTGAATGAATTTATCCACAAATTAAGTACAACTACTTCAGTGAATAACCCTGGCATGAATGGTGCCAAGTCCAGCTGTGGAAGGAGAAGGGTTTGGAGTGAGGCTACCAACCCCATCCCATTAAAAACCCAGAGCTGCAGAAACACCATCTCTGGGAGAGGATGGATCTGACACCAAGAAGATGGGCTACACCTGGGAAAACTTGAATGACTGGCCCAGGACAGAGGATTCTGGCGAGCTGCTGTCAGTGACCTATGCCCAGTAGGGTGTCAGGATGAATAATCTGATTGTTTTTGTTATTGCTTTGACCATGAGGAGTTACTGATACAAAATAAATCCCCAAATGCAAGGTGCAAAAAAGGGACATCTCCCTGGATTTACATCAGTCCTGTCCAGGTTCCAAAGGGAATTGAAAGTGTGATGCAGGCCACTGTTGGCTTGCTGGATATGCTCCATGTACAGATCCCACTGGCAGGCCAGCTCTCTCTGATCCCGCACCTGTGAAGAAATAAATGAAAATGTCAAGGATGTGGTAAACGACAAACTGCATTCAGGCAGGTTCAGGAGAGCAAAGTGTTGCTTTTAACTGAATTTGGTTTGGAGCAGTAGTACAGTAACCTTCACCTTTGACCTTCTACATCAGGTCATGCAACTGGCTCAGTGGAATTCTCACGCAGGCAAGAGAACTAGATAAAAAAAAAAGCTAAAATTTGGTTCAAGTTGACAATCTCTTGCGTCTCACAATGAATTTATGTTCCTGTTTACCATCTCGAGCAGCTCTGTGCACCTAAATGTGACACCATATTCTGCATTTCCTTGGGAAACAAACAAGTGATCCAGTAAAGGGAAAAAAAACTCATCCAGGAATATAAAATTGTGCAGAGACACAAGAGACTGCAGACACTGGAACCTATAAGTATTATTCATTTATCTCAGTGTTATTTATTTATTTATTATTACAACTTTTTTTGTGTTTGCACAGTTTGTCAGTCTTTGTTCAACTGTGAATGCCTGCAAGAAAATGAATCTCAGGGTAGTATTTTGTGACATATACATACTTTGATAATAAAGTTATTTTGAACTTTTGAGCTTTGAACTGGAACAGCAAACACAGCCAGAGGAACCCAACAGGTCAAGCAGCATCTGAGGAAGCAACGGGACAGTCGATGTTTCAGGTTGGGATGTTGCTGATCTTGATGAGGGAAATATACACGGGGATGCTATACAGTCACTGATAGTGTCTTTTAGTTATTCCTTTATGGGTGACTGTCACATCCATCCCTTATTGTTCATGTCTAATCCCACTCGGTGGCCATCAGACTGGACCTGAACACCACAGCGAGTTTCCAATACCACATCGTTGAACTAAATGCCACCAATTGTTCAACCTAATTCTAAATGTATTTAATTATTTGAATCTAAATTCTTCAGCAGTAGTTTTGAGATTGGAACTTGCATTTCTGGATACCTCTGCAACAAATTAATCACTGCAAAGAGAAAATCCGCAGACGCTGGAAATCTGAGCAACACACACACAATGCTGGAGGAACTCAGCCAGTCAGGCAGCAACCATGGAAAAGAGTACAGTCAACGTTTCGGGCCTAAACCTCGATTGTGTTGCTGCCTGGCCTACTGCAAAGTGAATGCAGTTTTGTGCAAACTTTCAAACCAGGAAACAAATCAAAAGTATTACCTGGTATATATGCTTACTGAATCCATTGTAAAATGTAAAGATGCCGATGAGTTGATCCAGAAACTGCTTACAGCTCTCATCAGGGACATCTAGGGCACATCCAAGAGCCTTTAATAGACCACAGCAAACATATACATTTAATAGAAATGATAAACGATGGGGTAGAAATTCTTAGCATAGATTTCTGATACAAATATAAAAAGAACATAGAACAGTACAGCACAGTACTGGCCCTTCAGCCCACAAAGTTGTGCCAACCTTTTAACCTACTCCAGGGTCAATCTAATCCTTCCCTCCCGCATAGCCTCCATTTTTGTTTTATGCATGTGTCATCCAAGAGTGTCTTTAAAATTCCTAATGCATCTGCCTCTACCACACACCTGGCAGCTTGTTCCATGCCCCACTGCTCTTTGTGTAAAAGACCTACCTCTGACATCCTTCCTATACTTTCTTCCAAAGATCTTAAAAGTTTTGCCCCCTCACGTTAGCCACTTCTGCCCTGGGAAAAAGTCATTGCTGTCCACTGTATGCGTGATACATGATACCTACCCAAAGATATTCCCCATCCACCTGTATAGCAAACTTCAGCTTTCGCAAGCGTATTAGCCTGGGTGGAGTTCCTGAGATCTCAGCAATGCAGCAGACTACTCCAGCGATCTGCCCACAGAGTAACTCCTGTTGGTCAACACTGGTCTGCTCAAGAGATAGGAGAGAACGATTTGTATTTCCATAGCTTCCTCAGAATGCTGTATAATGCATGAAGTATCCTCAGCAAGCTCTCAGGATGCAATAATGAACAAGTATTTATCATCCCCAAGTTAAAAATATTCACCATCATTCTGGGAAAAATCTCTTGGCTGTGGTTTGGAATAGAAAGAAGAGATTTTTTCCACTTTCATTCCAGAAAGCAACATTAAGTAGAATCGTACAGAATGGGACAGGCCCTTTGGCCCATCTCATCCATGGTTATCATGATGCCACCAAGCTAGCTCCATTTGTTTGGGCTTGGCCCTTTTTGTTCCAGACTGCTGCTCTCCAAATGTCTTTTAAGTACAGTTATTGTACCTGCCTCAGCCACCTTCCCTGACAGCTTATTCCGTATACTCACCATTGAATGTGAAAAATTTGCTCCTCAGTTCCCTTTTCAATCTTTCCCTTCTCACCCTAAGTCTACATCCCATAGTTTTGAACTCTCTTACACAGGGGAAATGACTGTAAGGGAGTTCACACTTTTGCAGAATTCTGTCTGGTGTTATCTCCAACCTTATTAATCATGCCACCTATATGTCATCCAAGTCATTAAAGTATTTGACAAACTAGAGAACTCATCTCCAATCCCCGAGGCTTCTAACCTGAAAAGCAAGACCCTGCCCAAACCCAACTGGCAAACTCACTCTGGATCCATGCTTTCTAACCTTGCAGACCATCTAGAAGCCTTGCTAAAGAAATGTAGTCAACTAGTTGTAAAGTTTGTAAAACTTTCTTCTAAAGACATTCACAAATCTCAATAACAATGCAAAACACTTAATAACAAATAACGTTCGATGCATCTGAAATAAGAATCAGCCTCTTTACCCTCCTTGCCCACATCCTCTTTCCTTGAAACACAGATCTCACCTGTGAAGGAAAAAAGTAATATATCCCGGAACTTGTTGGGTCACCCTCTTCTCTAACCTTTGACGAGTCATAAAGGAACAAATATCTGCACCTGAAATAAATGGAAAAATTAAAAGGACAAAGGACATTAGGTATTTGAGGAGGTTTGGTTTCTCAACTAAACAACTCGAAAACTTCTACAAAGGTACCATGCAGAGCTTTCTGACCAGCTGCATCAACGTCTGGTATTAGGGGTGGTGGGAGGGCTACTGCACAGGATCAAAATAAGTTGAAGAAAGTTGTAAAATTAGTCAGGTCCATCATGGGTACTAGCTTCCATAGGATCCATGACACCTGGTTGACAGATTAGGGTGGAACACCAACACAGAGGCTGTGTACAAGAAGGGCCAGAGTCACCTCTACTTCCTGAGGAGACTGAGGTCCTTCGGAGTTTGCAGGTCTCTCCTTCAAATGTTCTACCAGTCTGTTGTCACCAGTACAATTTTCTTTGCGGTGGTCTGCTGGGGTAATATCATCAACACGGGTGATGCTAACAGGCTCAATAAACTGATTAGAAAGCCTGGCTCTGTTATAGGAGTCAAACTGGACACACTGGAGGCTATGATAGAACAAGGGACCCTACGGAAAATCGTGGCAATTCTGGACAATGTTTCTCACCCTCTGCATGCCACCTTGGCTGAACAGGGGAGCACTTTTAGTGCTAGACTAAGACAACTGCACTGCTTTAAAGCATGAAGTATGAGGTCATTCTTACTCTCGGCCATTAGACTCTCTAATGAGTCTGCCTATAGCCAGGGAAGTGATGATCCCTTCCTATTAGAGGTAACTTTTAAAAAATCTTTCTTACTTCTCTTCTATTATTTGTATATCTGTGCACTTGTAATGCTACGGTGACATTGTTTCTTTTGGGATCCATCTATCTACCTTCAAGGAGCAGTTCCTTAGGAAGGCAGTATTCATCATTATGAATCCCCACCACCCAGACATGCCCTCTTCACATTTTTACCATCAGGAAGGAGGTACAGAAGCCTGAAAGCACACACTCAATGATTCAGGAAAAGCCTCTTCCCCACTGCCATCCAATTTCTGAATGGACATTGAACCCATAAACACTATCTCACTACTTTTTATGTCTGTTATTTTGCACTACTTATTTTAACTTAACTATTTAATAGACATAGAAACACAGAAACATTGAAAACCTACAGCACATAAAGGCCTTTCGGCCCACGATGCTGTGTGGAACATGTCCTTACTTTAGAAATTACGTAGGGGTACCCATAACCCTCAATTTTCCTAAGCTCCATGTACCCATCCAGGAGTCTCTTACCTCCACCATTGTCGCCATCAGCCTATTCCACGCACTCACCACCTTCTGTGTAACTTACCCCGACATCTCCTCTGTACCTACTTCCAAGCACCTTAAGACTGTGCTCTCTTGTGTTAGCCATTTCAGCCCAGGGAAAAGCCTCTGACTAGCCACATGATCAATGCCTCTCACCATCTTATACACCTCTATTAGGTCATCTCTCATCCTCTGTCGCTCCAAGGCCAAGTTCACTCAACCTATTCTCATAGGGCATGCTCCCCAATCCAGGCAGCATCCTTGTAAATGTCTTCTGCACCCTTTCTATAGTTTCCACATCTTTCTTGTAGTGAGGTGACCAGAACTGAGCACAGTACTCCAAGTTGGATCTTACCAGGGTCCTGTATAGCTGTAATATTACCTCTCGGCTATTAAACTCAATCCCACAATTGATGAAGGCCAATGCACCATATGCCTTCTTAACCACTGTGTCAACCTGTGCAAACATGAGGAAATCTGCAGATGCTGGAAATTCAAACAACAACACACACAAAATGCTGGTGGAACACAGCAGGCCAGGCAGCATCTATAGGGAGAAGTGCTGTCGATGTCAGGACGAAGGGTCCTATGAACTCATACCCCAAGATCCCTCTGATCCTCCACACTGCCAAGAGTCTTACCATTAATACTCTATTCTGTCATCATATTTGACCTACCAAAATGAACGACTTCACACTTAACTGGGTTGAACTCCATCTGCCACTTCTCAGCCCAGTTTTGCATCCTTTCAATGTCCCTTTGTAACCTCTGACAGCCCTCCACACAATCCACAACACCTCCAACCCTTGTGTCATCAGCAAATTTACTAACCCATCCCTCCACTTTCTCATCCAGGTCATGTATAAAAATTATGAAGAGAAGGTGTCCTAGAACAGATCCCTGAGGCACACCACTAATCACTGACCACCATGCAGAATATGACGCATCTACAACCACTCTTTGCCTTCTGTGGGCAAGCCAATTCTGGATCCACAAAGCAAGGTCCCCTTGGATCCCATGCCCCCTTATGTTCTCAATAAGCCTTGCATGAGGTACCTTATCAAATGCCTTGCGAAATCCATATACGCTACTTCTAATGCTCTTCCTTCATCGATGTGTTTAGTCACATCCTCAAAAAATTCAAACAGGCTTGTAAGGCATGACTTGCCTTTGACAAAGCCATGCTGACTATTCCTAATCATATGCCTCTCCAAATGTTCATAAACCCTGCCTCTCAGGTTCTTCTCCATCAACTTATCGACCACTGATGTAAGACTCACTGGTCTATAATTTCCTGGGCTTTCTCTACTCCCTTTCTCAAATAAGGGAATAACATCCACAACCCTCCAATCCTCTGGAACCTTTTCCATCCCCATTGATGATGAAAAGATCATTGCCAGAGGATCAGCTATCTACTCCCTCGCCTCCCACAGTAGCCTGGGGTATATTTTGTCCGGTCTCGGTGACTTATCCAACTTCATGTTTTCCAAAAGCTCCAGCACATCATCTTTCTTAATGTCTAACAAGCAGAGTGGACAAGGGAAAGGCAGTGGATGTCATTTACTTGGATTTTCAGAAGGCATACGATAAGGTGCCTCACATGATCTACTTTACAAGATAAAATCCTATGGCATTACAGGAAAGATACTGGTGTAGGGCTCTCAGTACCATTAACTGTGCTGTTAACTGTTCAGGCTAACAAAATGGCTTCTCTGTAATGTTACTTACTGCTGCAATGGGTTTCTGTAGCTGGAATGTTTGGGTTATAACTGCAGTTAAGGGGGGAACTAACCAATGGAGAATGGTTATGCTATCTTGTATGTGTGAGCTGAGCAGGAGTTTGCGGTCTTTTTCGGGAGGTGAGTTGGACGGACATGACAGGAGCGAACAGCGGTTCCAGGGCGGCAGATACCAGACGTTGGCAGTTCGGACAGTGGCCAAATGCTCGGAAGGTCATTGTGAATGGAACTGGAGGCATGAACTCCAACGTATTAAAATATTAGGTGCACAAACTGATAAACTTACTGATTTGGTGCCTTTAGGTTATCTGTTTCTACTAACCCATCACTAAGAAATAACTATAAAGTTGTGATTATTTACTCGCCTTTGGTGTATTGTCTGATATTTGTGTTGCGAGCGTGTACTTGGGGGGCATTACACCGTATTTACACCGAAGTATTACACTATTGGTGGGGCGACAGCGGTTCACCCTGGGCGAACAGGGGTAAATTGGGGGCACAGATGCTACACTGGCATGGATAACAGAATGGCTGACAGACTGGAGGCAGTGAGAGGGAATAAAAGCGGCCTTTTCTGGCTGGCTGCAGTGACCAGTGGTGTTTCTCAGGGGTCAGTACTGGGACTGCTACTTTTCACATTGTTAGTCAATGACTTAGATAGTGGAATTGATGGCTTTGTGGCAAAGTTTGTGGATGATACGAAGATAGGTGGAAGAATTGGAAGAACGGGCAAAAAAGTGGCAAAAATAGTGTTGGGAAATATATGAAAATGCATTTTGGTAAAAGGAACAATAGTGTGGACTATTGTCTAAATGGGGAGAAGGTTCAAACATCAAAGGTGCGGAAGGACTTAGGAGTCTTCGTGCCAGACTCCCAGAAGGTTAATTCACAGATTGTGTCTGTGGTAAAGAAGGCAAATGCAATATTGACAATTATTTCAAGGGGAAGAGAATATAAAAACAAGGAGATAATGCTGAGGCTTTACAAGACACTAGTCAGGCCGCACTTGGAGTATTGGCAACAGTTTTGAGCTCCTTACCTCAGAAAGGATGTGTTGTCATTGAAGAGAGTCCAGAGGAGGTTCACGAGAATGATTTTGGGAATGAAGAGGTTAACATATGAGGAGTGTTTGGCAGTTTTGGGCCTGTACTCACTGGAATTTAGAAGAATGCATGGGTATCTCATTGTAACCTACCAAATGTTGAAAGGACAAGATAAGGTGGATGTGGAGAGGATGTTTCCTGTGGTGGGGGTATCCAGAACTAGAGGGCACAGCCTCAAAACTGAGGGGTGACCTTTTAGAACAGAAGTAAGGAGGAATTTTTTTAGCCAAAGAGTGGAGAATCTGAGGAATGCTCTGCCACAGACTGCAGTGAAGGCCATCCATGGGTATATTCAAAGCAGTAGTTGATAGATTCCTGATTGATTGGGCATCAAGGGAAATGGTGAGAGGGCAGATGTATGGGGTTGAATGGGGTTCAGGATCAGCCATGATGAAAAGGCGGAGCAGACTCAATGAGCTGAATGATATAATTCTGATCCTATGGCTTATGGTCCTATGCAAATCAGCAGTTTCTCAGATACTCAAAGCACCCCATTTGTACTAACAATCATTCCATGGGCAAAGTGACTTAGATCACATTTTGTCCCCATTAGATACTTGCTTTAATGGACAGGTGTATCAGTGTACCTAATAAAGTGGCAGCAGAGGTCACACTTCTGTCTGGAGCCGGAGTGTTTGTGCTATCACAGGAAAGCAAAGCGTATTGCAATAAGATGGATTATTACATTTGCACTGGGAGTTCTTGGACTCCTGGAGAATGGTGAATCTGACTTCATGTAGACATTTGTAGAAGTGGCATGGCAGTGTAGCAATTAGCCGAATACTTTACAACACCAATGGTCGGAAGATTGAGGTTCAATTCTTGCCGCTGTACATAAGGAGTTTATATGTTCTCCCCAATGACCTTGTGGGTTTCTTCCGGGTGCTCCGGTTTCCTTGCATATGCCAAAAATGTATAGGTTAGGGTTTGTAAATTATGGGCATGCTATAAGACCATATAACCATAAGATACAGGAACAGAGTTAGGCCATTTGGCCTATCGAGTCTGATCCACCATTTCATCATGGCCGATCCATTTTCCCTCTCAGCCCCAATCTCCTGCCTTCTCCCCATTCCCTTCATGTCCTGACCAATCAAGAATCCACCTCTGTCTTAAATATACTTAAAGACTTGGCCTTCACAGCCGCTGTGGCAACAAATTACACAAATTCACCACTCTCTGGCTAAAGAAATTCCTCATCTTTGTTCTAAATAGATGATCCTCTATTCTGAGGCTGTGTCCTCTGGTCTTAGATTCTCCCACCATAGGAAACATCCTCTCTACATCCACTCTATCAAGGCCTTTCATATTTGATAAGTTTCAATCAAGTCACTGCTCATTCTTCTGAATTCTAGTGAATACTGGCCCAGAGCCATCAAACGCTCTTCACCTGACAATCCATTCAAATCTGGAATCATTTTCGTGAACCTCCTTTAAACCCTCTCCATTTCAGCACATCCTTTCTTAGATAAGAGGCTCAAACCTGCTCACAATACTCCAAATGAGGCCTCACCAGTGCTTTATATAGTCTCAACATTACATCCTTGCTTTTATATTTTAGTCCTCTTGAATAAGTGCTAACGTTGCATTTGCTTTCCTCACTCCAAACTCAACCTTCAAATTAACCTTTAGAGAATCCTGCACAAGCACTCTCAAGTCCTTTTGCATCTCATGTTTTTGTATTTTGTCTCCACTTAGAAAATAGTCAACCCTTTCATTTCTTCTACCAAAGTGCATGACCATACAGTTCCTGTCACTGTATTCCATCTGCCATTTCTTTGCCTATTCCCCTAATTTGTTCTGCTGTAGCTTCTCTACTTCCTCAAAACCACCTGCCCTTCCACCTGTTTTCATATTGTCTGCAAACTTTGCAACAAAGTCATCAATTCCATCATCCAAAACATTAGTATTTAATGTAAAAAGAATTAGTCCCTACACAGACCTCTGTGGAACACCACTAGTCACTGGCAGCCAACCAGAAAAAGCTCTTTTTATTGCCACTCTTTGCCTCCTGCCAAGCAGCCACTGCTTTATCCATGCTAGAATCTTTCCTGTAATACCATAGGTTCATAGCTTGTTAAGTAGCCTCATGTGTGGCACCTTGTCAAAGGCCTTCTGAACGTCCAAGTACACAACATCAACCAATTCTCCTTCGATAATTCTGCTTATTATTTCTTCATAGAATTCCAACTGATCGGTCAGTCAAGATTTCCCCTTGAGGAAACCATGTTGACTACAGCCTATTTTATCATTGCCTCTAAGTACCCCAAAATCACATGCTTAACAATCAACTCCAACATCTTCCTAACCACTGAGGTCAGACTAACTAGCCTATAAGTTCCTTTCTTCTGCCTCTCTCCCTTCTTGAAGATTGGAGTGACATTTGCAATTTTTCAGTCTTCTGGAACCATTCCAGAATCTGGTGATTCTTGAAAGATCATTACAAATGCATCCATATTTTCTTCAGTCTCCTCTTTCAGAACACCAGGGTGTATACCATCTTGACAAGGTGACTAATCTACCTTCAGACCTTTCAGTTTCCCAAGAACCTCCCTAATAACAGTAGCCTGACATAGTTCATGCCCCCTGACACCTGGAACTTCCACCATACAGCTAGTGTCTTCCATAGTGAAGACTGATGCAAAACACTTATTCAGTTCAACTGCCATTTGCTTGTCCCCCCAGTAGTACCTCTCCAGCATTGCTTTCCAGTGGTCTGATATCCACTCTCACCTTATATTCTTATCTTTACCCTTCACATATCTGAAGAAACTTTTCATATGCTGTTTAATATTACTGGCTAGCTTACTTTTGCATTCCATCTTTACCTTCTTAGTGACTTTTTTCATTGCATTCTGTTGGTTTTTAAAAGCTTCCAATCCTCTAACTTCCCACTAATTTTTGTTCTACCAAATGCCCTCTCTTTGGCTTTTATGTTTGTTTTAACTTCCCTTGTTAGCCACGGTTGTGGCATCCTGCTTTTAGAATACTTCTCCCTCTTTAGGAAGTATATATCCCATGCCTTCCAAATTGCTTCCAGAAATTCCAGCCATTGCTGCTCTGCCATCATCCCTGCCAGTGTTCTTTTCCAATCAATTCTGGCCAACTCCTCTCTCATGCCTCTTTAATTCCTTTTACTCCACTGTAATACTGATACGTCTGACTTTAGCTTCTCCTTCTCAAATTTCAGGGTGAATTCAATCATATTATAATCACTTTCCCCTCAGGGTTCTTTTACTTTAAGCTCTCTAATAAATTCTGGTTCATTGCACAACACCAAATCCAGAATAGCTAATCCTCTAGTGGGCTCAATCACGAGCTACTCTAAAAAGCAATCTCGTAGGCACTCTAGAAATCTCCCCTCCTGGATTCCAGCACCAACCTGACTTTCCCCATTGAAATTACTGAAATGTATTGAAACCCCCTTGACTATTGTAACATTGCTATTTTGGCATGCATTTGCTATCTCCTGTGGACTACAGCCTTACTACTGTTTGGGGGTTTGTATATAATCCCCATCAGGGTCTTTTTGCCTTTGAAGTTCCTTAGATTTATCCACAATGATTCAACACCTATGATTCCTCTTTCTAATGATTTAATTTCATTTTTTTACCAACAAAGCAATGCCAGCCACTCTGCCTTCCTGCCTGTCCTTTCGATACAATGTGTATCCTTGAGCTCCCAGTTAGTATTGTACAGCTACGATTCAGTGATGCCTACATCATCATACCTGCTAATCTGTAATTGTGCTACAAGTTAATTTACCTTATTCCATATTCTGCGCGCATTTAAATATCACACCTTCAGTCCTGTATTGGCCCTTTTTGATTTTGTTCACCTTTTACGTTGCAACTCATCCTGTTGACTGCAATCTTCCCCTATCAACAGCCTCTCCTTGCTAGGAGTCTCATTACAGATTAACTCTGTAAACATCTTCAGTACTGTCTCCCTGCCAAATTAGTTTAAACCCACCTAAACAACTCTAGAAAACGTGCCCTCCAGGATATTGGACCCCCTTGGGTTCAGGTGTAACCCATCCCTTTTGTACAGGTCATACCTTCCCCAGAAGAGATCCCACTGATCCATAATTCTGAACTCTAGCCCTTTGCACCAATTCTTCAGCTACATATTCACCCACCAAATCATCTTATTCTTACCCTCACTGGTACATGGCACAGGCAGTAATCTAGAGATTGCTACCCTTTCTACTTAGCTCCCTAAAATCTGTCTTCAGAACTTTCTTACTTTGTCTACCCATATCATCGGTGCCAATATATACCAAGACTTCTGACTTTTTCCTTTGAGAACACCATGGACCTGATCGGAGATATCCCTGATCCTGGCAACAGGGAGGCAATATATCATCTGGATGTTAGCCAGAAGCATGCCAACAATTGTGAGCATCCATATACCCAGCGCGTCCATGTACTGTGTTGGTCTTTGATGCAAATGACGCATTTCAAGATTCAAGATTCAAAAACTTTATTGTCATTCTAACCATACATCAGCTATGCAGAGCAGAATGAGACAGCGTTTCCCAGGAGCAGTGCAATCATAACGTAACAAACGCAACACTAAATAATAAACATAACAATAAATAGTGAATAATAAATAGTAAAACACAACAGCCACATGTCAGTTAAAAACAAGTTATAAGTGTCCAGTGCAAGTTAAAAGTGTCCAAAACAGAGTCAGGTAGAGCAGCTATTTAGCAGTCTGACTGCCTGTGGGAGGAAGCTGTTTGGTAGCCTTGTGGTTTTACTTTTGATGCTCCTGTAACGTTTACCTGATGGCAGAAGAACAAACAGTTCATGGAGAGGGTGTGAGGGGTCTTTAATGATGTACCATGACTTCTGGAGGCATTGACTCTGAAAGAGGTCTTGGATAGAAGGTAAGGAGACCCCAATAACCTTCTCTGCTCCCCTAACCACCCTCTGTAAGGCTTTTTTGTCGGCAGCACTGCAGCTGGAGTACCAGGTTGTGATGCAAAAGGTCAGCACACTCTCAACCATGCCTCTGTAGAATGTATGTTTCAATGCATGTTTCAATGTACACATGACAAATAAAGTTCTTCTTTTTTTAAAATCAGCATGCACTCTGGCCATCCATGTGGGCTGCATCAGAAGCCAGGTCATCTCCCTAAGACATGTACAAATGTCTACCGTAGATTCCGGACTACAGAGCGCACCTGATTAAAAGCCGCTGGCTCTAATTTTAGAAATAAAATCAATTTTTTAATTGTAAAGGCCGCACCGGATTTTAGGCCGCACCGGATTTTCGGCCGCAGGTGTCCCACGTTGTAATATGAGATATTTACACAGAAAGATATTACACGTGAGGATTTTTTAACTTTTAATTAAATCCATATGGTAACAAAAACAAATACATATTGCAAATGCTTTTTTTCGAACCGTGCCCGTAACGCGGCTACTTTTAAATATACGTTGCGTATACTTCTTTACTGAACAACATTCCAATATCTCCTAACGACTGGTAAAAAATATATATACTGCAGCCTACCAGGAAAAGTTATTGATCGCCTTTAACTTAAAAGCAGCGTTCGCTCAGATCCAAAGCCGCTCGCGTAATGCGCTCCCTCCCTCCGTCCCGTTTCATCGCAAACGGCATTTTTCCCACAAGACACCGCGAAACCGGGTGTGACGTCATAGCATCCCGCGATGTAGTACAGAAAACAAAAATAGTTAAAACTCTTCTAACTTCAACTAGAAAATGAATTACTAAGCGAAAATATTATAAACTAAGTAACTGCCATAAAGGCAGCACAATGCTTTTCTTCGAGTGTTTTCCATGTTGATGAGGGTGAGTACAAATGACTGATTTACAATAATTTAATTGTGAAAGTGCGCTTGATTTATCGTACAATTTCATTGGACCTCTGTGAACTACTCATCAATTTTATTGGTCTACTGTTACGAGGCAAAATGTTTACGAGGCGGCATGAAAAAAATCATGTATTAGCCGCTCCGTTTTAAAGGCCGCAAAGTTCAAAGCTGTTCAAAATGTGGGAAAAAAGTAGCGGCTTAAAATCCGGAATCTACGGTATTTGGATTCACTAAGACAGGCTGAGTACCCCTTATCCAAAATTCCAAAATCCGAAAACTGAGCACTGACATGACATCACAAATGTAAAATTCCACAAAACACTGGGAAAGATTCCCCATGTGAATCTGGGAAGATGCAGGTGTCTGCACACCACAGACAGATATGAGAAGTGGCCTCACTGAAGAATAAAAAAAACTGCATTAAGTGAAAAATGGAGATCTCGATTGTGTATTGAAAGAGTGGATTCATCAGCATCAGAGTGAGCATATGCTGCTTTACGGCATGCTGATCATAAAACGATGAGCTGAAAATTGAAGGCAATTGGTCAGCTGGCTGGTTACTGAAATTTAAGAAAAAGCATGGCATTAAATTTTTAAAGTCTCTGTTGATCATGAAAATCTAGCTCCAGAACAAGTCTGCAATGCTGATTGTTTTAATACCTTACATAAAACCTAAAAAAAGTAAAATACAAATACAGTGTACTGTAACCTTTGAATCAAACCTCAGCATGGAGACTGAAAGCTTGCCGTTGTTTGTTGTTCTACAACTGATTCAAGTATTCTCTCCCGATGTGGCTGTACTGCTTTTGTTACTCTGATCACATTACACTTTCATTATATTAATGGTATGGAATAACTTTTACTGTTTAGTACTGTACATATGTGCAATGAACAACTGTATGACAAAGACTGCTTACTGCTAGTCAGAGTCAGAAATGACGACGATCCCAAGCTATCTCTGAAATCTGAAACACTCCGGCCCTATGCATTTCAGATAAGAGATACTCAACCTGAATAATTAATTGTGTTCAGCTTTTGCTGTCAGTTCCCCTAGTTTCATTGAGCCAACAGTTTCTATTAGGATTGAAAAGGATAAGCAATATGAGAAAAAGGATTGCATGCCCTAATACAGAGAGAAAAGACATTCTATAACCTTGCCTGT
This sequence comes from Hemitrygon akajei, assembly GCF_048418815.1. Taxonomy (NCBI): domain Eukaryota; kingdom Metazoa; phylum Chordata; class Chondrichthyes; order Myliobatiformes; family Dasyatidae; genus Hemitrygon; species Hemitrygon akajei. Next base: position 46,107,615 of record NC_133137.1, on the reverse strand, counting down.
CAGCTTGTACTCCTTCCCCTCCCCTCACTTTCTTATTCTGGCTTTTCCCCCTTCTATTCCAGTCCTCATGAAGGATCTTGGCCCAAAATGTCTACTGTTTATTCCTCTCCATAGATGCTGCCTGATTTGCTGAGTTACTCCAGCATTTTGTGTGTTATTCTGGATTTGCTATGCGTGATTCCAACTCATTTTTCAAGAAACAGATTTTAAAAAATCATTATCAGAGAAGACTTTACTGTTGTTTGCTAGCCATTTGCTCCATGTACCAAGAAGAATAGATTTTTTATATCCTGGAAGCCATTTCTGAGACAAGTGGCCACATGGCATCTCAACAAAGTTAAAACAAGGAGAGGAATAAAGAGTCAACATATCGTGCTGATTGATGAAGGGTCTCATCCAGAGACACTGACTGTTTATTCCTTTCCATAGAGGCTGCTTGACCTGCTGAGTTCCTCCAGTGTCTTTACTCTGGATTTCCAGCATCTGCAGAACCTCTGTGTTAAGGTAAAACCCCTTTGGATTACACTTATATAACCATATAACAATCACAGCACGGAAACAGGCCATTCCGGCCCTCCTAGTCCGTGCCGAACTCTTAATCTCACCTAGTCCCACCTACCCGCACTCAGCCCATAACCCTCCACTCCTTTCCTATCCATATACCTATCCTGAACAATTTCAATATAATGATGTTATTTTGAAAACAAATATATTGTAGCTCACTCAATGGCTGAATAAGAATATCTCATTGAAATCTCATCACATATTTCCTTACAACACTGAAGGAGGCCATTTGGCCCACTGCACCAATACTGGGTCTCAGAACAGTCCCATCAATCCTATTCTGCCCCTTATTCACCTGCAACCTATCTCTTTCTGGTGCCCATTCATTCTTCCACCATACTGATACCTCACAAAAATTTGCTAAAATATGTTAAGGCACACAAGGACATCTATACAAATAATCCTGTTAAATGATTTTGGGAGATATTATAAAGAGTTCTCATCAAGGCAGATTTTTTTTGTAGGAGGTGGAAACAGTCAGTATCAAGCACAATGGGGGTTGTGAGCCACAGGTATTTCGGGAGAGGTTAGCCAGAAGCCAGACCATCTTCTCTCTACACTCTAATCTCATGACCACTGTAATGCAAGAGACTTAAAGAAACAATGAGCTGTCTCTGTTCCACCACAGACTGGTTTCTGAACAGTTTTTCAGGCTCCAAGTCCCATGGGGTATTCAGGGAACAAGCCTGCTACAAGCCTGCTACAAGCCTGCTACAGTGACTTAGCGTGCATGCATACACACTCTTTGCAAACACAGATGTATTCTGACCTCCATGCACACAAACACAGTCTTCTCCACACTCATCTTGCTTACATCACTCTCATCTCCTCTCCAAATCTCCTCATCTCTGACTCCTTTCTCCTAAATACCCCCTCAGTCTCCAGGCCTCCCCACTCTCAAAGTGAATTACTTATTTCCAATATTACACAAAGATGAACAACCAATGTCCAAAAGAAGACAAACTACAAATACAAAAAAACCACAAATAATAATAATAATAATAAAATCTTCAGAAAGTCACAACACTAAACACCCTGAGAATAGACCAAAAGTTCTTGGCAATTGAGAACTGAGTGTGCTTGGCTATGCCCGTACCTCAGGTTTTACCAGCCTGAGCTGAGAAATAATAAGTAATCATAATAATCAGTAGCACAGCCTTTTGAAGATGTCCTCAATGGCGGAGGGTTGTATCAGTGATGGAACTGCCTGCCTCTACAAACCTCTGCAGTCTCTTTTGATCCTGCTCCTTGGAGCCCACTTCCTTCCTAGTCTTGATGAAGGGTCTCGGCCTGAAACTTCGACTGTTTATTCCTCTCCATAGATGCTGCCTGGCCTGCTGAGTTCCTCCAGCATTTTGTGCGTGTTGCTCTGGATTTCCAGAATCTGCACAATCTCTTGTTTTTAAAATAAGAATTAGATTTATTATCACTGACATATGATGTATAATTTGTTTCTTTGCAGCAGTGGTACAGTGCAAGGACAGAAAAACCCAGCAATTACAAAAATAAGCAAACAGTGCCAAAGGAAAGGAATGATGAGGTAGTGTTCATGGGTTCACGGGCTGTTCACTTTAATGATGGAGAGGAAGAAGCTTGTTGAGTGTATGTCTTCAAGCTCCTCTACCACCTTCAATATCCATTCCAATACTGACTGTTGATGTCAGAAGTCAGTGAGGCCCATCATAGTAAATACCCATTATCCAGCTCTTACAGTTAAAATCCTGAGGGGACTTGGCAGGGTGAATGGAGAAATACGGTTTGCTCATTTGTGGGAGAACCCTGCAAGGTCGTAGGATATTTCAGAATGGTCATGGAGGTAGGGGAAGGATAACTCACTTCCTCAAAGGGTAAAAGGAGGAAATATTTGACTAATTTTAGAGATGGAGAGATTATTGATGGGCAAGAAGATAAAGGATTACAGTGGGATACCAGAATGCAGAGTTGAGGTCGCAATTGGATCAGTTATGACAGTATAAAGCAGGTTTAAGAGACTGAGTGGCAAATTCTTGTAATTTGGAAATTCTGCTGTTCAACCCTATATATAGCAGCCTTTCCCGTGTTCCAAAGTCAACGCTGAATTCACCGTCATACACACGAGTATACGTGTGCACAGTTGCAATGAAAAACTTACTTGCAGCAGCATCACAGGCACAAAGCATTCACAAGAAGAACAAACACAAGTTAAACATGATTTTTGCAAGAACGCACATAAATTGAACAAACAATACCTTGTGCAAAATGGTAAAAGTGCTCATAGTGTTGCCAAACTGTAGAGATTAGGGTGTTGCTGGTGCATTAGATTTACTATTTCTCAAGTTTATTAACTATAAGACATTTCTAAAGTATGCATTTTCAGATAAGACGCTAAGCCAGCCTCCCTGCCTTCTCAGATGGATGTAAGTGATTGGCATTATTCTGAGGAAGTGAATGGGAAATACTCCAGTGTGCAGATCAAGGCTTATCCTCAGCAGCAAGAGAAATGATGACCTGCTCTCAATCATAGTTTTGTTCCTGTAAACAAATCCACTGCTGTCTTTATCCCATTAAGCTAATGAAGCCACATCAGGAAGGCACTTCATTAAACCTAATGCAATTTGGAAGGAAACGAACTTCATATATTTATGTCTTTTTTTTTCCTTTCATGATTATCATTTCATTTTTTTTGGCCTTCTTCAAAACACCACACCTCGAAGTCTGCTAACGGTTGCCATTTGAGAACAACCTATTTCCATATAACAATTACAGCACTGAAACAGGCCATCTCGGGCCTTCTAGTCCCTGCCGAACGCTTACTCTCACCTAGTCCCACCAACCTGCACTCAGCTCATAACCCTCCATTCCTTTCCTGTCATATACCTATCCAAATTTTTTTTTTAATGAACTATATCGAACCTGCCTCTACCACTTCTACTGGAAGCTTATTCCTCATAGCTACAAAGAAATTCCCCCTCGTGTTAGCCCTAAACTTTTGCCCCTTAACTCTCAACTCATGTCCTCTTGTTTGAATCTCCCCTACTCTCAATGGAAAAAGCCTTACCACGTCAACTCTATCTATCTCCCTCAAAATTTTAAATACCTCTATCAAGTCCCCTCTCAACCTTCTACGCTCCAAAGAATAAAGACCTAACTTGTTCAACTTTTCTCTGTAACTTAGGTGCTGAAACCCAGGTAACATTCTAGTAAATCTCCTCTGTACTCTCTCTACTTTGTTGACATCTTTCCTATAATTCAGTGACCAGAACTATAAACAATACTCCAAATTTGGCCTCACCAATGCCTTATACAATTTTAACATTACATCCCAACTCCTATAACCATCTCACAATTACAGCACGGAAACAGGCCATCTCAGCCCTTCTAGTCCATGCCGAATGCTTACTCTCACCTAGTCTCACCTACCTGCACTCAGCCCATAACCCTCCATTCCTTTCCTGTCCATATACCTATCCGATTTTTTTAAATGCTCAATGCTCTGATTTATAAAGGCCAGCATACCAAAAGCTTTCTTCACCACCCTATCAACATGAGATTCTACCTTCAGAGAACTATGCACCATTACTCCTAGATCACTCTTTTCTACTGCATTCCTCAATGCCCTATCATTAACCGTGTATGCCCTATTTTGATTATTCCTACCAAAATGTAGCACCTCACACTTATCAGCATTAAACTCCATCTGCCATCTTTCAGCCCACTCTTCTAACTGGCTTAAATCTCTCTGCAAGCTTTGAAAACCTACTTCATTATCCACAACACCATCTATCTTAGTATCATCTGCATACTTACTAATCCCATTTACCACCCCATCATCCAGATCATTCATGTATATAACAAACAACATTGGACCCAGTACAGATCCCTGAGGCACACCACTAGTCACCGGCCTCCAACCTGACAAACAGTTATCTACCACTACTCTCTGGCATCTCCCATCCAGCCACTGTGGAATCCATTTTACTACTTTAATATTAATATCTGACGATTGAACCTTCCTAACTAACCTTCCATGTGGAACCTTGTCAAAGGCCTTACTGAAGTCTATATAGACAACATCCACTGCTTTACCCTCGTCAACTTTCCTAGTAACCTCTTCAAAAAAATCAAAAATATTTGTCAAACATGACCTTCCACGCACAAATCCATGTTGACTGTTCCTAATCAGACCCTGTCTATCCAGATAATTATATATACCATTTCTCAGAATACTTTCCATTAATTTACCCACCACTGACGTCAAACTTAGAACCCTTTTTAAACAATGGAACCACATGAGCAATACGCCAATCCTCCGGCACCATCCCCGTTTCTAATGACATTTGAAATATTTCTGTCAGAGCCCCTGCTATTTCTACACTAACTTCCCTCAAGGTCCTAGGGATTATCCTGTCAGGACCCAGAGACTTATCCACTTTTATATTCTTTAAAAGCGCCAGTCCCTCCTCTTCTTTAATCATCATAGTTTCCATAACTACCCTACTTTTTTCCCTTTCCTTACACAATTCAATATCCTTCTCCTTAGTGAATACCAAAGAAAAGAAATTGTTCAAAATCTCCCCCATCTCTTTTGGCTCCACACACAGCTGTCCACTTTGATTCTCTAAGGGACCAATTTTATCCCTCACTATCCTTTTGCTATTAATATCATTGTAGAAACCTTTTGGATTTATTTTCACCTTACTTGCCAAAGCAACCTCATATCTCCTTTTAGCTTTTCTAATTTCTTTCTTAAGATTCTTTTTACATTCTTTATATTCCTCGAGCACCTCATTTACTCCATGATGCCTATATTTATTGTAGATCCTTTCGCATCTCCGCAAAGTTAGCCTTTCTCCAATCAAAAATCTCAACCTGGGTTCAGTCCTATCCTTCCCCATAATTATTTTGAAACTAATGGCATTGTGATCACTGGACCTGAAGTGCTCCCCAACACATACCTCCGTCACCTGACCTATCTCATTCCCTAACAGGAGATCCAACACTGCCCCATCTTTAGTTGGTACCTCTAGGTATTGCTGCAAAAAACTATCCTGCACACATTTTACAAACTACAAACCATCCAGCCCTTTTACAGAATGGGCTTCCCAGTCTATGTGTGGAAAATTAAAATCTCCCAAAATCACAACCTTGTGCTTATTGCAAATATCTGCTATCTCCTTACAAATTTGCTCTTCCAATTCTCGCTCCCCATTAGGTGGTCTATAATACACCACTATAGGTGGTACTACACCTTTCCCATTCCTCAATTCCACCCAAATAGCCTCCCAGACGAACCCTCTAATCTATCCTGCTAAAGCAATGCTGTAATGTTTTCTCTGAGAAGCAATGCAACACCTCCCCCCTTGTCCCTCCGATTCTATCAGACCTGAAGCAATGAAATCCAGGAATATTTAGTTGCCAATCACACCCCTCCTGCAACCATGTTTCATTAATAGCCACAACATCATATTTCCAGGTATCAATCCATGCTCTAAGCTCATCCACCTTTCTTACAATGCTCCTAGCATTAAAATAGATGCATTTAAGAAATTCTCCACCTCTTACTCTCTGTTTATCCCTAACGGTAGAAACAACTTTACTATCTTTTTCTTCCTTCTCCCCTACATCTTCTGTCTGAGCGCTCCCCTTCTCTATCACCTGCCTATCCTCCCTCACACACTTTCTCTATTTGTGAACTAACCTCCTCTCTCCTAGTCTCTTCAATTTGATTCCCACCCCCCAACCATTCTAGCTTAAAGTCTCCCCAGTAGCCTTAGCAAATCTCCCCGCCAGGATATTGGTCCCCCTAGGATTCAAGTGCAACCCATCCTTTTTGTACAGGTCACACCTGCCACAAAAGAGGTCCTAATGATCCAGAAACTTGAATCCCTGCCCCCTGCTCCAATCCCTCAGCCACGCATTTATCCTCCACCTCATTCCATTCCTACTCTCACCGTCGCGTGGCACAGGCAGTAATCCCAAGATTACTACCTTTGTGGTTCTTCTTCTCAACTCCCTTCCTAATTCCCTATATTCTCCTTTCAGGACCTCTTCCATTTTCCTACCCATGCCATTGGCACCAATATGTACCATGACCTCTGGCTCTTCACCCTCCCACTTCAGGATATCTTGGACACGATCAGAAACATCACGGACCTCTGGCACCAGGGAGGCAAACTACCATCCGGGTCTCCTGACTGCGTCCACAGAATCATCTATCTGACCCCCTAACTGTCGAGTCCCCTATTACTACTGCCTTCCTCTTCCTTTTCCTACCCTTCTGAGCTACAGGGCCAGACTCTGTGCAGGAGGCACAACCATTGTTGCTTCCCCCAGGTAGGCTGTCCCCCACAACAGTACTCAAACAGGAGTACTTATTGTCAAGGGGTACAGCCACTGGAGTACTCTCTAGTACCTGACTCTTCCCCTTCCCTCTCCTAACTGTGACCCACTTGTCTACCTCCCATAGCCCCGGTGTGACCACCTCCTCTCTATCAACTCCTCACTCTCCCTGACCAGAGGAAGGTCACTGAGCTGCAGCTCCAGTTCCCTAACACGGTCCCTTCAGAGCTGCAGCTCGGCGCACGTGGTGCAGATGTGGACGTCCAGGAGGTTAAGAGACTCCAGGACCTCCCACGTCCGACACCGACAGCAACAAGCTGCCCTCACGCTCATAATTCCCCCTTTCCTCAAATAACAGGAAAAACTGAGAACTAAACCTATCTTGCCTTGCCCGTTTCAGCCTAAGCCCATTCAGCCAAAGCCCTTAAGCCTTCACTCTGCTCCCGGCTCACTCTACTGTCCGCTGTATAAGGCTGAACTCCTTATAAATCTTCTGCGCTTCACTGTCCGATGTCACATGCCTGTGCAGCCCCGCCTCTCTTAACTCTGATGAGAAGAAAAAAATCAAAATGGCTCCCACCACACACCCGTTCTGATTCTCAGACTTCCTTCTCCAAATCCAGTAACAATGAGAAAGTACCAAATCCTTCCATTCCTCTGGGGGGGAGGGCAATGATTATAGTAATTATCTTTGGGAGAGATGATAGACTGGTTGTTGGGATTTGAGAGGGTCAGCTTAGAGTAAATATAGCTAACTACTGTTTGGGGCCCACTACCCTTGTTGATTTGGGGCCTTTGCAAAGGAGCTACTCCACGGATGATGTCAGAAAAGGCTTTTCAGTGATGTCAGATTGTCAGAAGGCCATATGCCCATTGTCGTCATTCACACCCCTCGGGCCTGTCAGGCCATGCCCATAGTCATCAGATGCACATTTTGGGCCTGTCAAAAGGCTGTGCCCATAGTCATCAGACACACCCCTCGGGCCTGTCAGGCTGTGCCCATTGTCGTCATTCACACCCCTCGGGCCTGTCAGGCCGTGCCCATAGTCATCAGACGCACATTTTGGGCCTGTCAAAAGGCTGTGCCCATTGTCGTCAGATGCAACCCTCGGGCCTGTCAGTAGACAGTGTCCATTGCTCAATTGTGGAACAGGGAACCTGTCACATTTAATAGTCAGGCGGTGTTTCATGCTCTGTCAGAGTCTAGAAGTTAAAATGTTGTCTTAATATAATGTGTTGTTTGTTGTATGTGTTACGACATAATTTGGAGAACATAATTAGGGAGATTGTGGATGACACCAAAACTGCTGAATGGCGTAAGTGAGGGCTGTCATGTTTACAATAGGATGGAGACTAGCTGAGAAAGTGGTTCAAGAATGGCAGGTGGGAAAGTACCAGAGCAAGTCATAGAGAGTGAATGACAGGGCCCAAGGGAGAGTTATAGAACAGAGCGACCATGTTGTAAATTAGTGAAATTACATTTTCTCTTTCTTCTCCCAGAGGGACAAACTGCGGGAAACTGTGGCATCAGGGTGAGCATAGGCAACAGAGGCTTTCAATGCTGAGGCATGATGAAGCCACGAGTGAGCTGTCTACATTACTGGGACAGCAGATCCCAGATGCAATTGAACCGATGCTCGTCAGGGGTCAGTCCCTCTGTGTCCCATCCAGATCTCTGACAGTTGCTACCATTCCCCTTTACATTTTGACTAAGTTGTGGAGACAAGGTGAAACACCTCTCTCATTTCAGGACCGTTTCCCTGCTGCTCATCCCAGGGCTAGAGGGTTCACCCCTCCACCTCTAAATTTGTTTTGACATTGACTTATCACTAATTTTAAAAGTTGCCATTGCTGTGTGTCGATGGATAAAATTTGAAAATGACCTTCATGTCCAGTCTTCCTGTTCCTGCATCGGCAACAGGAACTGACCGTGCTCCAGCTCCAGGCTCAGCTTGGCATTGCTTGGGGTTACCTCACTGGCACGGGAGAGGACCCTGTCCATGCAGTCAATGAGGGCTGGAGGAGTTATTGCACTGGCACTGATGAGAACCCAGTTTCTGCAGTCAATGGAGGCTGGAAGATCCCACTGGCAATGAGGCCAATAGAGGCTCAGGGGATCCCCCAGATGTTCCACCCCCCATGGTGCAGAGTGGGAGGAGCAGGTTAAGGCCACCAGCCACTCACTGACCTCCCAGGCAACGCTATCAGGTAAACCCCAGTACACATTGGCACTGAGACCTCCCAGAATGGAGGGTCCTTGTCTGGCACCAGCTGGCTCTGAGGAGCATCTGCCCACTGGTTCCCCCAAATGCTGCCAGCTACTGTTGGTGTGTCCTTCACCAGGGTAAATATCATGTTCTCTGGTGGTACCTGGACCCCGGTGTCCAGTTGGCCCCAACTCATTTGGAGGAATAAGTCCTCTTGGACCTTGCCCCACTCAGGGGCCCCCATCTTGTGGGGAGGGCAGTGATAGGTCTCAATTGGCCTTTTATGGGACTCTATCATCCACAACATAAATATTGTCCACCTGTAGCTACTTTCTACAGTCTAGGTTCATAGGGCTAGCATACCTAGGGAGGGTGTACGGGCCCCAGAGGCACCTTCTCCTGAGTGGTGAGGACTCACATCAGGTCGAACTCCTTCAGCCCCTGTAATCATGAGTTTGGAGCTAGATAGCCGCCCTCATCCCTGTTCCTAGGGATTCCCTTTCAACCTTCCCTCCCTGTCAGTTTACCCATACGGAATCTTCTCAGAGCCCTTTATCTTCAGTGGGAGTCTGAGGTGGTCACAAGCTCTTGTCGTTTCGGCTGATGCACTGAACACAAGGGCAACCAGAGTCTGTAAGTCCCTCCATTCATCCTCTGATCAGCCCTCTGGTAGCTCAGTCTTGCAGATGAGTTAAGGTGGCAACTGCTGCCAGAGTGGGGACCCCTTTCTGAGAGCATCTACTGCGACAGCCTCAGGGAAGGAGCTTGATCTCTTGTCCTCACCAGCACTTCACTTGCCCTTCTGCCTCGGGGCCTCTTCCAGCAGCAGAACCTTCAGGAGATCCCTCACTGGCACTCAAGGAGTGGGGACACTGTTCACTCATAGCTTTCACTGCAGCCTTCCCTGACCACGGCCACTCTCGGAGGCTGTGCCCAGACTTCAATATCCATTGTATCATGCTGGCCTGTCATTCCGGATTGGCTATGAGGGCCCACCTTTGAAAACAAGTCACCTCTGAGACCCTGTTCAGATCCACCTTCCCAAGCAATGATCCTGCCTTGAGCAGGTGGAGTGGGCCACTGCCAGGCATCCCAAAAGGAAGTACTAGGGGAGGCTCAGTCCAGTGCTCGGGTCCAGAAGAGGTCCTGAACCCCACCATGTTGCTCATAATTTGGGTTGGTTTGACCCCAAGTGGGACCCTCTACTGGTGGACACACCAAAGGTCATGTCATAGTCTCTAACCATCCACACCCAGGTAGAGGCATCCCGAAGCCTCGGGATGCCCCTCCCTCTTAGGAATGTGTCCATGGATCTCCTGTCTTTGCAGCACCTGAGCCTAGGTTCCAGGTGTCCAGCCTTCTCTAGGCTCATTGCTTTGGTCCTCAAGCTCCAGATGCTTCGGTACATGGGAGGAGGCCACATTCACAAGCATTAGACCACTGGACTTGGATATATCCACAGGCTTGGAGAGTGGATATTGTCCAGTTCTGGACTCAGGGTGGGATTAGGCCAGTCACACAGTTTATCCACTGTCTGGGACTCTGCAGATAGTCTTGGAACCCTTCTTGGGTCTCCCTGTCTCAGGGTCTCATTATTTCCCATTGGTGCCCGAGCCATGGGGTTGGACAACCCTTAGTTGCTCTGAGCGCCACCCTCACAAGTGGATGATCCACAGAAGGCCGGCCAGAGCCCATCTGAACTCGGGAAGGGTTACCAGGCAGAGGAAACTGCTCGCATCTCTGGACAACACCATTCAGGGTGGAGGCTCCACAGTCTGTGGTTCTTTTCCAGCTCCTGTTTATCAGGGTTGCCTGATCTCCAGGATGTTTGGAAGTTGCAATGGAAGATGATTCAGGTTAACCCTTTCCTGGCATCACAAACTATCCCCAATACACCCTTGTGTTTTACTACTGTTTACTCAGGAGCCTCAGAAGAATACCAAATTACCTGATTATTAAAGACAAGCCCATCCTCTGTGGGGAACCTCTTCATTCCAACAAAGTCCACACACTGCTATACACTGTCCAACTGGACCTCAGAATGAGTAGGGCAGACCTTGTTAGGGCACAGATTCTGGGATCCTGGGACAAATTGATCCAAGTGAGGGCTATCCCTGGATGCCATTGCCAGACATAATCAGTAGCAGAATGGTCGGGATGAGGACCTGAACCTTCCAGCTTCTGACTGATAAGATGGAGCACCATCAGATTTGGGAATTCCAGCCACGTGGAAAATGCTGACTTTGATCATGTCTGTCCAGGACACTTTCAGCCTCTCTTCCCAGCCAGGTTGCTCCTCCCTCCTCATCCTCTGGTCTACTTTGCTAGTCATCAGCAGTGTGTGGCAAATGCCTGGGGTGAAAGTGAGCTCCCTTGTAAGCTGATCCTTTGCTAGCTGTTTTCTTATAAGCTCTTCTTCACTCTTTAGGTGACGAGGCATTTTCCACTCACCTAGTTGCCCCTTGGGTATTGTGGATAGGGTGGCTCAGTTTGTTTCCCCTTCTGGGTTGTCTTTGGGTGTCAACAGGCTGAGGTCTGGAGAGTGCTCAAAGGTCCCCCAGCACAGGAGCTGGGGAAAAGCACCAGGGAGTGGCCTCTAAAGGAAGAGCATCCAAAATACATCTTCATATGGAGGTCAAACCTGAAGACATTACCCCCAAACTGTGTTGACCCTCCATTTCCCCACCACCCACCAATCACTGGGAGCTGATGCTTTATCCAATCACTGCTTGCTTTGAAATTCAGCCCAATCAGCACAGCCCACCCTAAAGAAATGGCATCAGCTCCTAGCCAATCAGCAGCTGTCACTTAGCACTGTGGGATAGGGTGTAGGGGAGGGTCTTGGCCCATCAATTTGAGTAGGGGTTCTTTCTGTCTGGCTTCAGGTTGAGGAACAGGACTGGAGACGACTGAGACCAGGCTCTGAACTCAGACAGAAAGACTCGACATGGAATGCGTCACTTGTAATATTGTTCCAATGGTTAAACCTGCCACTCAGCCCATCGAGTCTGTTGCGCCATTCCGTCATGGCTGATCCTGAATCCCACTCAACCCCATACACCTGCCTTCTCGCCATATCCTCTGATACCCTGACCAACAAGGAAACTATCAGCTTCCGCCTTAAATATACCCACTGACTTGGCTTCCACTGCAGTCTATGGCAGAGCATTCCACAGATTCACCACTCTCTGGCTAAAAAAATTCCTCCTTGCCTCTGTTCTAAAAGGTCAACCCTCAATTTTGAGGTTGTGCCCTCTAGTTGTGGATACCCCCAACATGGGAAACATCCTCTCTACATCCACCCCATCTTGTCCTGTCAACATTCAGTAGGTTTCAATGAGATCCCCACACATTCTTCTAAATTCCAGTGAGAACAGGCCCAAAGCTGCCAAATGTTCTTCATATGTTAACCCCTTCATTCCCAGAATCATCCTCGTGAACCTCCTCTGGACTCTCTCCAATAACAACACATTCTTTCTGAGATATGGGGCCCAAAACTGTTGACAATACTCCAAGTGAGGTCTGACTAGTGTCTGATCAAGGTTCAGCATTATCTCCTTACTTTAATATTCTATTCCCCTTGAAATAAATGGCAACTTTGCATTTGCATTCTTTACCACAGACTCAACCTGTAAATTAACCTGGGAGTCTTGCACAAGGACTCCTAAATCACTCTGCACCTCTGATGGTTCACTGTAATTTGAACATAAGATGGAATTGACCATCTCTGCATAGTTGTGGGCAGCAGGACAGTGCGCACACACACACACGCACGCACACACATACACAAAACAGAGATACACACACACACACTACACACATACACATCACAAACAGAAACACATCCAAAAACACACAGACAAATAGACATACACACAGGCACACACACAGAAACACACACCCCCGACACACACGTCACACAGACACAAACACACACCACTCAGACATGCAATACACAGACAAACCACATACAGACACAAGACATACAGAGACACAGCCACACAAGCACACCCACAAACTCAGACACACAAGCACACCCACAAACTCAGACACAGAGGCACAAGACACCCAGACACACAGACGCGCACACACAGACAGATACACCCACACTGACAGACACACACAACACAGAGAAGCACCCAGAAACACTCACACATGACACACACACAGACACACACCCATACACACACCACACACACATGCACCACACACATGCATACTGACACATAGACATACACAGATAAAAACACACACCCACACATACACATAGACACCCACACACAAACCACACGCACACCCAAAGATATAAGACAGACAGACAGACACACACAGGCACAGATCCACCCACAAACACACACACACACACACACACACACACAGGCACAGATCCACCCACAAACACACACACAGCCAGAGACATACACAGACACACACACACACCATATACAGACACGTGCATATAGGCACACCCACACAAACATGCAGAAACTCACCCACATACACTCACAAACATGCTCACATCACAGAGACCAACACATAAACACAAACACAGAGAAACACACAGACACATACATGTACACATAGATATACACATTCACACTCACACAATCACTAAGACTGGATATGCCATGAAAATTATGTTTTTGCAGGAGCAACACAGTAGGTTACAAGAAGACAACAAATATAATTTAACAAACTTAAATTAAGAAATTATACATAACACAGATATGCACAAAATATACAGAAAAATATTGGTATTGTTTTAATATTGACTCACATACCAAGGTACAATGAAGAGCTCATCTTTCATACTATCCATACAGATCAGATTGTTACACAGTGCACTGAGGAAGAAAAAGGCAAAACAATAACAGTGCAGAATAACAATAAAGGGCTATGCAGTAGGAACATTCTGGGCAGCTTCTAGAGTAGGTTAAATGGTCCGCACAACATTGTGGGCCGAAGGGCCTGTAATGTGCTGTAGATTTCTACATTTCAGAGTAAAGTGTAACAGCCACAGAGAAAGTGCAGTGCAGGTAAACAATGTACAAAATCATAATGAGGTAGATTGTGAGGTCAAGAGTCCATCTTGTCATACAAGAGGTCCAATCAAGAGTCTGCTAACAGCGATGGAGAAGCTGTTCTCGAGCCTGGTAGGAGCTTTCAGGTTTTTGTAACTATTACCCAATATTGGAGGGCAGAAGCCACAATTTCCGGGGTGGGTAGGGTCTTTGATTATACTGCCTGCTTTACTGATGCAGTGAGAAGTGTAGACCGAGTCCATAGAAAGGAGACTGGTTTCCACGATGTGCTGCGTCCACACTCTCTGCAGTTTCTTGTCACATTCAAAGTGGTTGCCATACAACTGGTTTTGCTTCCTAACAGAATGCTCTTGTTGGTGCATCAATGACATGTTGTGATAGTCAAAGACAAAGAGAAAATAGTATAGTCTAAGGGTTCATCAAGTCTGCTCAGAAACACTATGGCATTGGAAAAGAAACTGTTGGTGAACCTTGAGGTGTGTGTATTCAGGCCCCTGTAGCTCCTGCCTGATGACAGCATGGAGAAAACACATGGCCCTGATGGGGGGTCCTGATACCAGACAGCATCTAAGGAGACCACATGGTCTACCATGATTGTCCTGACATTGGAAAGAGCCAGGCACTTTGCCCCAATCCCTGCTCCCTCCCATTCAGTCCTGAACTATTCCCAGTGGAGCGATGCCATCTGGACCATTCCTTTCCTTCCTATCTCAATGCAGCCCAACAACATATCCTCCCTCAAACCTCCCTGCATTCCCCTTTGATCTTTTTTATACTTGCCATCACAAAGGATTCATTTACGGCGACAGAGGAATGATTTATGGTGGCCATGCTTTTGGATGTAGGAGGAGATGATCAAGGAATGTACAAACTGGCCTGGACACAGGCCAGGAGCTGTGAAGCAGAGGTGGTAACAGCACGGTTGCGAGCATGCACAGTGATGCACAGAGCACACCCTGGGTAGGTGCAACAGGTTAGAACCATAGATAGTGTGCAAAATATCTGGGTATGAGTCACAAGTGACAATGATAGTGGCAAAATAGAGAGTAAAGGGAAAAGTTACTTCGGGGTAAACTTTGGGAAGGAGCTGTCAGATGTCAAGCCTTTTGTGTATTCTGCCCAAGACTGAGGCAGTTAAACATGTTGCAATATTTATGTGATCATTTAAACCAACCCGAGGATCTCAGAGGCAGTGAGTGGAAAAATCAGGACTTTGCACTGGAACTAATTTCATTTTTGAAAATGAATGAAAGAGACACTCACAGCTATTCTCAAAGTATTTATTTCCATGTAATTATTCCTAATTTCACAGTACAATGCATAATTTCAGTAATCCCTCGAACCCACCACACTCTGAAAGGACGCTCCGATTTGCCGAACCTCAGATGAATTCAGTCAGTGTGCTCTGTTAAACTCATTTGCGATTGATTGGAATTGCCCTGTAGAGTTAGCTGGTGTGGCTGTAATGAGAACCCTTTGTTCCGGACTTTAATAGAGGGCTATGGGTAAACCTAGTAATTTCTAAGGTAGGGACATGTTCAGCACAACTTTGTGGGCCGAAGGGCCTGTATTGTGCTGTAGGTTTTCTATGTTTCAACGTTAATCCCAAATCTGCATCACTGCTATCTTCTCAGACCCTCTCCCACCTCTGCAAACTACATATACAATGAACTTGAGAAAATCTGCAGATGCTGGGAATCCAGAGCAAAACACACAAAATGCTAGAGGAACTCAGCATCTATGGAAAAGAGTAAACAGTTGATGTTTTGGGTGTTATGCCCGCAGCCCCCTCCCTTGTGAGAATCGCAAGAGCACTAAAAGGAGGGTGAGTCAGTGGACCCAGGAAATGGGAGAGAGACGTGCCAGATGCCTCGTTCCCCGGCGATGCAAAATAACGCGACATTGGCCATTGTCTCTTGGAGACACATTTGTGGATTGGGGACTGGGCTACGTGCAAGCCCTCGGGCAAAGTGGGCGGGTTGAGAGAGAGATTGCATCACCCCCAACCTGATTGACATCTACTACCCTGCGAGTCAAGATAAAAAGGGGGCTGTACAGACGGCCCCTCAGACGCACCAGAAGACACGCTAGCGATCCCGTAATAGCGGGCAGCCATTTGAAAGAAGCCACGTGCTTTCGGTTCCCTTGCATGGGAGCCGGTGGCGGGTACCACAGAAACGATTTTCTTGAACTAACAACGGGGAACCAACTCCCCCGACTCAACGGATTGGCCTCATCAAAAGACCCGGGCAAGTTTCTTTTCTCACAAATCTCTCTCTCTCCAACAAGTGAAAACCCAGCGGTCCCCAAAAAAACCAGAAGCCTGCAGGAACTGAGTGACTTTTATATTTCCAACGGACAATATATTACCCCCTAGACAAACGATAGAGCTATTTCTTATTGATGATTATTACTATACCTGCGCTTTTAGATTGAGTAGTGACGACGTATATTATCTGAATGTTTGTATTAACCTTATTTTTGTGCCCCTTTATAAATAAAGACTTTTAAAAATAGTACCATCAGACTTCAATGGACCTCTCTATCTTTGCTGGTAAGTAACCCAGTTACGGGGTACGTAACAACTTGGGGGCTCATCCGGGATTTGATACCAAAATTGAGGGCCAGTGAATCGGGATTGTAAGTCCAAACTTGGATCTGGTACGCGGGGTAGCCAGATGGGAAACCAGCAAAGATGGACGTGGATGAATTTATGGGAAACCCGACTCTGCTAGAGGCAGCCACCAAATCAGACTTGGTAAATTTGGCGAAGGGGTTAAACCTCGCAGAGGTGAGGTCGTCAATGAAAAAGCGGGAGGTGCGAAGGGCCATAACTCAGTATTACATTGAGAAGAAGGTGTTTGCAGTTCAGGTATTGGAAAATATCCCTGAAAGGGTACCAGCTAGTGGGACGGCTCAGTTAGAGTTGGAGAAATTAAGGTGGGAACATGAAATTAAGTTAAAGCAGCTGGAAGCAGCCGAGAAAGAAAGGGAGCATGCGCGCCAGCTAAAGGAGTTAGAGGTGAAAAGGGAGCAGGAAAGAGCTGAGAAGCAAAGAAAGCATGAACTTCAGCTAAAAGAGCTGGAAGCAGCTGAGAAGGAGAAGGAAAGGGCCGAGAAGGAGAGGGAGGCAGAGAGAGAGAGGAAACATGCCTTGGAGATGGAGAAGTTAAAGCAAGAGCAACGAAGTCAGGGGTCGGACCGAGAGGAGCGGTTTGATGTTAGTCGGGCATTGAGGTTGGTACCCCCGTTCGAGGAGACGGATGTTGATAGTTATTTCTTGCTTTTTGAAAAGGTGGCAGTGAATCAGAAGTGGCCCAGAGCACAGTGGGTGGCGTTGTTACAAAGTGTGTTAAGAGGGAAGGCACAGCGGGCATATGCGGCGTTGTCCACGGAAGGGGAAGAGAATTATGACCAAGTAAAGGCGGCCATTCTCCGGGGTTACAAGCTAGTACCTGAAGCATATAGACAAAAGTTCAGAAATTTACGGAAAGGGTGGAATCAGACGTATACCGAGTTTGCCCATGAGAAGGGGGTGCTCTTGGACCGTTGGTGCACCGCAGAAATAGTGGGCGAGGATCATGGGCGTCTCAGGGAGTTAATTTTGATTGAGGAATTTAAAGGTTGTGTTCCGGAGGAGATCCGGATGTATTTGAATGAGAAGCCGAATAAGTCCATCTCAGAATCTGCTAGGTTCGCAGATGAATATGCCCTAACCCACAGGACAAAGTTTTCCTTGACAAAAAGTTACCCGAGAGACCGTGGGAACGGTAGGGAAAGCCCGCCGGCTAAGGGAGAAACTCAGCCGGGAGCTAGCAGAAAAATTGAGGATGACAGGCCAGAAGCCAGGAGATTTCCTGGTTTGACCTGTTTTAATTGTAGAAAGGTGGGACATATTGCATCTAAATGCCCTGCTCCGAGGAAGGAGCCAGAAAAAGGGAAAGCAGCTATCCCTATAGGCTATATTGCGTCGATCAGAAAATCGACGAGAGGGCCCCCGGTAGATGGAGTACAGGAGAGGCGTGAGACGTTTAGTTCCGAAGGAACCGTGTCTGTGGAGGAGGGAGGCCCACAAATTCCAGTACGGATCTGGAGAGACACGGGGGCTGAGCTGTCATTGATTAGCAGTAAAGTGCTAGAGTTCGGACCTCAGATGGGAGAGGTAGCCCTGAGAGGCATAGGAAAATGGACCGAAGTGGTGCCTTTGCATAGGGTCCTTCTAGATTGTGAGTTGGTGTCGGGACCAGTGGAATTGGGGGTCCTGCCGGAGTTGCCGGGGGAAGGCGTGGACGTCCTTCTGGGTAACGACCTAGCGGGTGGGAAAATGGGTGCAGCCGTGAAGCTGACAACCCAGCCTGCGAGGGTTGAGGCCCCTCCCCCAGATCCCAAGATCTATCCCGCATGCGCGGTCACTCGCAGCATGTCGAAAAAGGCAGCCGAGACAGAGAGCCGTTTAAGTCTGGCCAGTGTCGAGTTGGCTGAGACGTTTTTGCCGACTCTGTACCAGCGAGGGTCAGAGTAAGGTAAACCGGAGAGTAGGGAGGGAAGAGAGAGTAAACGGGGGGAGGTAGACCTGCCCTTAGCGAGAAGAGAGTTTGTACGGGAACAGGGAGGTGACGAGGAGCTGACAGCCTTGAGGGAGTCGGTTCTTTCTGAGACTGAGATTGAGACAGAGCCCGAGGGTTACTACCTGAAAGAGGGTGTGTTGATGAGAAAATGGAGGCCCACCGCGGTGCCGGTCGATGAGGACTGGGCAGTGGTACATCAGATAGTAGTTCCGAAAGTGTATCGGGACGAAATTTTGAACTTAGCTCATAAGGGACCCTTGGGTGGGCATTTGGGAATAACGAAGACAGTGGATCGGGTTCAGAGAGAGTTCTATTGGCCAAATCTGAGAAAAGATATTACTGAGTATTGTAAAAGGTGTCATACATGTCAAGTGGTGGGTAAGCCGAACCAAGTTATCCCTAAGGCACCCCTCCGACCCATCCCCGCATGTGAGGAGCCTTTCTCCCGAATCACTGTGGATTTTGTGGGACCCTTACCTAAAACTGCGAGTGGACGGCAGTATATCATGACCCTGATGTGTGCCGCTACACGATTTCCAGAGGCTGTGCCTCTGGGTAATATTAGGACCTCTGTGGTGGTGAAGGCCCTCATTAAATTCTCTATCACAGTGGGGCTGCCTAAGGAGATACAGTCAGATCAGGGGAGTACATTCACGTCTAGCGCATTTCGGCAGATGATGACCCAGCTAGGGGTCAAACAAATTCTAGCCTCTGCATACCATCCGGAATCCCAAGGAGCGTTGGAAAGATTCCACGCTACACTAAAGACCATGCTTAAAACTTATTGTCAGGAGAACGTTCAAGACTGGGATGAGGCTTTAACGCTTCTGTTATTTGCCGTAAGGGATACAGTCCAGTGCTCACTGGGGTTCAGTCCGTTTGAGCTCGTTTTCGGTCACAGGCCCAGGGGACCTCTAACCCTACTGAAAGAAAAGTAGTCTAGCCCGACCGTTCAAGTCAGTGTGATCGACTATGTTCTGAAATTCCGGGAAAGGCTGCATAAAGTATGCGCCTTGGCAAAAGAAAACCTTAAAGACTCCCAGGAAAAAATGAGCCAGTGGTATAACCCGAGAGCGAGAGAACAAGAGTTTCACGTAGGCGACCAGGTTTTGGTCCTATTTCCGGTAGTTACCCACCCCCTTCAGGCGAGGTTTCAAGGACCATATACAGTGCGTAAGAAAATAGACTCGCTGAATTACGTGATTGAAACCCCCGATCGGCGAAAGCCAACCCAGTTAGTTCACGTGAACATGATGAAAAGGTACCATGAAACCACCCCCGGCGGTGGTCGGTGCGGCCATGAAAACCGATGAGGTAGAGGGGGGTGGTAAGGAGGAACCAGAGCGGTTTGAAAAGATAGGTATAGTCCCCACCAGATTGGAGAACTCTGTCGTATTGGCAAGCATTGCGGATAAAGTTAGCCACTTAAAGCCTGAACAGCGGGAGCAGGTAATACAGCTCATTAACCGGCATACAGACTTATGTCCCGATGTCCCCAGAAGGTGTAGTGGGACGAAACATGATGTGATAGTTACCTCAACCCAACCTATAAAACAGGCCCCTTATCAGATGAATTCCGAAAAGAGCAAGCTAGTAGGAAAGGAGATTGAACATATGCTAGCTGCTGGGATAATCCGCGAATCCTCTTCTGCGTGGGCTTCCCCTTGCGTGGTTGTCCCAAAACCGGACGGTACCATAAGATTCTGTGCCGATTACCGGAAGGTCAACACTGTCACCCAGACAGATGCTTACCCTATCCCCAGGGTGGATGATTGCATTGATCAAGTGGGGAAGGCGAGGTACATCACAAAAATTGACTTGTTAAAGGGGTACTGGTGCGTTCCTTTAACGGACAGGGCTCGAGAGATTTCAGCCTTTGTCACCCCATCCGGGTTGTACGAGTACAACGTTATGTCGTTTGGGATGAAAAATGCACCAGGGACATTTCAGTGGATGATAGACGCTGTAATAAAGGGGTTAGCCCACACCAAGGCTTATCTTGACGATTTGGTAGTTTGGACACCTGGGGGGAGCACCTGGAGGCTGTAGAAAATCTGTTTACCCGAATGTCGGCAGCCCAACTTACAGTAAACCTCGCAAAGAGTGAATTTGGTCATGCCACGATCACCTATTTGGGGTATGTGGTGGGAGAGGGGCAGTTGGCTCCTGTGCAGGCGAAGGTACAGGCTATTTCTGAGGTCCCTGTACCCTACAATAAAAGGGCCCTGAGGAGGTTTTTGGGCATGGTGGGATACTATCGGAAATTCTGTAAAAATTTCGCGGACATTGCTCTCCCCCTTACAAAACTCCTACGGAAGGAGGAAAAATTTGAGTGGGGTCATTCTTGTCAGAATGCTTTTGAAAAGTTAAAAGCCATATTCTGCCATCACCCTGTGTTAAAAGCACCCGATTTGTAAGCACCCTTCTCCTTGGAGACAGACGCCAGTGATGAGGCTGCAGGAGCAGTCCTCTTACAGCAAGCAGGGGATGGAGTGGAGCACCCGGTAGCATATTTCTCTCGGAAGTTCAATGTACACCAGAGGAATTACTCTACTGTGGAAAAGGAATTGTTGGCACTTGTGTTGGCGATACAACATTTCGAAGTGTACATTTGTCCAGCGCAAAAACCCCTAGTGGTCTATACCGATCACAACCCGTTGGTATTCCTGGCCAATATGAAAAATAAAAACAGGAGGTTATTGAGTTGGAGTCTGATGCTGCAAGAATTCGATATTAAGATACAGCATATTAAGGGGAGTGATAATGTGCTAGCGGATTGTTTATCTAGATGCTGAATTAAATGTATAACTGTATTGCTCTGTAGTGAAAAGAAAAGCTGTTGTATTGTGTTAGTTTCCCCAATCCTGTAAGACTCTGTACTATTTCGTTTTAACCGCTGGTAAAAACGCTGTGACGAGGGTGGGTATTATGCCCGCAGCCCCCTCCCTTGTGAGAATCGCAAGAGCACTAAAAGGAGGGTGAGTCAGTGGACCCAGGAAATGGGAGAGAGACATGCCGGATGCCTCGTTCCCTGGCGATGCAAAATAATGCGACATTGACCATTGTCTCTTGGAGACACATTTGTGGATTGGGGACTGGGCTACGTGCAAGCCCTTGGGCAAAGTGGGCAGGTTGAGAGAGAGATTGCATCACCCCCAACCTGATTGACATCTACTACCCTGCGAGTCAAGATAAAAAGGGGGCTGTACAGACGCACCAGAAGACACGCTAGCGATCCCATAATAGCGGGCAGCCATTTGAAGGAAGCCACGTGCGTTCGGTTCCCTTGCCTGGGAGCCGGTGACGGGTACCACAGAAACGATTTTCTTGAACTAACAACGGGGAACCAACTCCCCCGACTCAACGGATTGGCCTCATCAAAAGACCTGGGCAAGTTTCTTTTCTCACAAATCTCTCTCTCTCCAACAAGTGAAAACCCAGCGGTCCCCAAAAAAACCAGAAGCCTGCAGGAACTGAGTGACTTTTATATTTCCAACGGACAATATATTACCCCCTAGACAAACGATAGAGCTATTTCTTATTGATGATGATTACTATACTCGCGCTTTTAGATTGAGTAGTGACGACGTATATTATCTGAATGTTTGTATTAACCTTATTTTTGTGCCCCTTTATAAATAAAGACTTTTAAAAATAGTACCATCAGACTTCAACGGACCTCTCTATCTTTGCTGGTAAGTGACCCAGTTACGGGGTTCGTAACATGGGCCCAGACCCTTCAGTGTCCCAAAAATTGAATAAGGCCTGGCTCTGAACTGTAGTTAATGGTAAAAAAGAACAGAATTCTTCATTCTTTGCCATCATGAGGCTGAGTGATAACAGTAAACAACGTAATGACTGACACACAGATACATCTCTCGTTCTCTTCACATCTACTCTATAAACTGGACTCTGTGTATGCTGTGAACATCAAAAGAAAGCTGCACATGCTGCAATTTACTTTTGAAGTTCACAGCATATATACGTTTCATTCCAGAGAATGAAAGGGTTAATATACGAGGAGCACCTGGTGGCTCTGGGCCTGTACTCTTAGATTAAAGATTTATTGCTTGAATTGAAACATAATCACTGCAGTTTAGAATAATGGGGGGGGGGGGGGTTGGGGTAAATCTCATTGAAACTTAGCAAATACAGTATTGAACTGCTGAGATGCGTAGTGTACACAGAGAGGATATCTCTGATGGTGGGAGTGTGTAGGAGCTGAGGGCACAACCTCAAAGTTAGGACAGAGATGAGGTGGAATTTCTTTAGCCAGAGGGTAATGAATCTATGGAATTCATTACCACAGATGGCTGTTGAGGCAAAGTTATATTTAAGGCAAAGGTTGATAGGTTCTTGATTAGTAAGGGCATCAAAGGTTATGGAGAAAAGGAAAGAAAATGGGATTGAGAGGGAAAATCAGCGATGATCGAATGGTGGAGCAGACTCAATGGGCTGGACGGCTGAATTCTGCTCCTATGTCTTTTGGTCTTACGGAATTTTAAAACAAACACAAACAAAATGTAATAAAAATGCCTGAAATATTCAATAGGTCGAGCAGCATCTATGTGAAGCAAAGTAGAGTTAATGTTTCATGTTGTAACAGAGGATGGAGTGCTGGAGGCTGAGGCAGAGACAGATACAATTACAACATCTGAAAGGCATCTGATAGACTTACAGAGGAAGGTGCACCTACCGCAGTACAATGAAGTTACATTGATAAGCATCAGGGTGGTCATGCTTGGTGAACTGTAGGAACCTGTTTCTGTGCTGTACAGTTCTGTGTTGTTCAAAGTTAGAACAAGTTCAGCCAAGCAGATGAGTGTGCTGGAGAGTCTAAAACAAGAGGCCAAAGGCTAATGTGAGTGGGGAAAAAACTTCAAGAGCACCTGGGAGGTAACTTTTTCACACAGAGGGTTGTGAGCATATGGAATAAGCTGCTGGAGGAAGTGGAAGAGGTGGATTTAATGTTTAAAATACATTTTGGAAAAGTACATGGTTAAGGGGTCTAAATTAATCTGGTTTAATATTGTCACTTGCACAGAGAGTATTGTGAAAACTGTTGCATTGTGAAAGCCCTTGTTTTGCATGCTCAGCTACACAGATCACTTGATTACGTCAGTACATCCAGTACCACTAGGGAAAGGCAAATAAAGATGTGGGCCAGATGGAGGGAGATGGCACTAGCTTTCAAGAGTATTTTGATCAGCACAGACAAGATGGGCCTGACTCGATGACTAAAATCTCCCAGTACAAAAAGATGCCTCTCTGCCAACCCAACAAAGACAACAAACACATTTTCAGCATTTTCTTCTGAGGTTAATTGCGAGCATAACTAGAGGTCATGGGTTAAAGGTGAAATATTTAAGGGGAACCAGAGGGTGATCTTCTTCAGTCAGAGGGAGGTGTGTACATGGAAGGAGCTGCCAGCAGAAGAAGTAGATGTAGGTTCAATTGTAACATTTCAGAGAAGTTTGAATAGGTACATAGATGAGAGAGATATAGAGGGATATGGTCTAGTTGCAGGTACATGGGACTAGGCAAAAAAAACAGACTGGCATGGACTAGATGGGCCAAAGGGCCTGGTTCTGCACTGTCATACTCTCTGACTCTATGACAGGAAGAGACAGGCAGTACAGTTAACACTGGATTAGGTTAATTGGTCATTGTCTCATGATTAGGTTATTTAATTGTGGTTGCTGGGTGGCACAGCTCCGAGGGCTGGAAAGGCCGATTCTGTGCTGTACTTCTAAATAAAATAAATAAATCTTCAAACACAAAGAGTCACAAGGTAGAGTCTGGCTCAGACCAAATCGAATTTTGTGATTTTATGTCAGATTTTCAGCATTTGTGAGCTTGTTTTTTCACGATCAGACTAAGCTTCTGTGTCAAGCAACACACACAAAATGCCGGAGGAACTCAGCAGGTCAGGTAGCACCTATGGAAAACAGTACAGTCAACACTTCAGGCCAAGACCCTTCAGCAGGACTGAAGAAAAAAAGAGGAGGACTGAGAGAAATACAAGGCAATAGGTGAATGTAATGTGCTTCTCTCTCCCTTCCCCCACCTTTTAAATCTAACTTCTCAGCATTTTTTCTCCAGTCCTGCCGAAGAGTCTCAGCCCAAAACGTCAACTGTGCTCTTTTCCATAGATGCTGCCTGACCTGTGGAGCTCCCACAGCATTTTGTGTGTGTTGCTTGGATTTCCAGCATCTGCAGATTTTCTCTTGTTTGTGATTTGAACTTTCTATGTCTACATTACTGAGAGTGAGGCTATGGTATGCTCTGCACACCAGTCTACCAATAGAAAAAAATTCTTGTAAGATTATTACTAAAGCCTCCACTATCTCTTCAGCAACCTCTCTCAGTATTCTGGGGTGTACACCATCTGGTCCAGGTGATTTAACTACCATTCACTCTGTCAACTCTATGCCGATCACCCCTACGACGGTTAACATTCACTCTGTCCACTCTTTCCCAATCACTCTAACCCACAGTTAACAGTCACTTGGTCCATTCTATCCCGATCATTTTCAACCACTTTTAGCATTCACTCTGTCCACTCTATCCCGATAGTTCTAAAGCACTGACATTCACCCTGTACACTCTATTCCGATCACTCTAAAGCACTGTTAATATTCACTATGTCCACTCTATCCTGATCACTCTAAACCACTGTTAACATTTATTCTGTCCACTCTATCCCGATCACTCTGAACAACTGTTAACAGTCTGTCCACTCTATCCCGATCACTTTAAACCACTGTTAACATTCACTCTGTCCACTCTTTCCAGATCACTCCTACATCTGTTAACATTCACTATGTCCACTCTATCGAAGTCACTCAATTATGTTTTACTGCTTGCAAAATCTTGGATAACTCTTGCTCTGGTCTAAATTGTAGCAGCTTTGCACCAAAGTTGATGTTTTCAATTTGAAAAGTGTTTGGATTGATGATCACATGAAGATGTCAGGAAGGGCAAGGGGATTCTTTTGAGATATTCTTCTCTAGGTCCTTTCAGTACAGAGACTTAGCTCTGAGCTTCGCAAGGTCTTTATCTGCACATCCTTAACCTGCTTTTCAAATCTCTCTAAGTTCAAAGTGAATTATTATCAAAGTACATATATGTCAGCAAATACCACCCTGAGATTTATTTTCATGTACGATTCACAGTAAATACAAATAAATATAATGGAATCAATGAAAAACTACACACAATGATGGACAGTGTGTGACAAACTGTGCAAATACTAAACAAAAATAATAATAAATAAGTAGTAAATAGCATTAAGAACATGAGTTGTATCCTTTAAAGTGAGTCCATAGATTGTGGAAACAGTTTGGTATTGAGGTGAGTGACGCTTTCCACACTGGTTCAAGAGCCTAATGTATGAAGGGTGGTTGAACCTGATGGTGTGGAGCTTGGGTTCTACAGCTTGGGTCAAGTGTATCATCGAGTCAAAGATTAAAAAAAGAACAGAATCAGATCCTTCAGCCCAACTCTTTACTGCCGTCCAAGCTGTCCACCTTCAGCTAGTCCCATTTGCCTGCAGCCTCCTCAACCTTTACTGCCATGTTCCTGTCTTTCAAATGTTGCTTTATATGCCTCAACTACTTTTTCTAGCACCTCCATTCCACAGCCATTGCAAAGCAGATTTTCAATGCTTTCCCAACGAAGGGCATTTATTTACCTACACCCTAGGATTCTCCTTCCTCCCGCACACTTTTTAGAACACACCATAAAATAAACTAAAATACTGGCCAGTTTATAGTTTGCATTTGTCAAAAATACTACATCACCTGGTTTGCACTG
The DNA here is from genome assembly GCF_048418815.1 of Hemitrygon akajei. NCBI lineage: Eukaryota > Metazoa > Chordata > Chondrichthyes > Myliobatiformes > Dasyatidae > Hemitrygon > Hemitrygon akajei. The sequence goes on along the minus strand of NC_133137.1, from coordinate 46,081,101 downwards.
TAAGATGTTTCTATTCAGTGCCGAATAACCATAGATGACTTTGCAGACCAACACACTAACACGTAAACACTTACCATGCTGTAGTTTTCTGGTCTATGGCAATCGCGGTGGCCATTTACTGTCACCAACAGGTCCCCCGGAAAATGAAAATCAATAGAGTAAAAACACTGGACCCAGCGAGGAATATCAGTAAAGAGGGACGCTGACTAGCGTTTATTCGCTCCTGGCCGACTGCATCTTGTTTAAACTTGTTCGGCGTCGATCTCCAAAAGCGACTCTGTCAAAAGAAAACTTCCTGTTTTCGTAGAAGAGACTAGTGGTTCTCCTCTCTCCTTCCACGCCCCGCCACTCCTCCCACATGAGAGCATTGGCTTTAGTTTCGCTGAACTGTGATGCAACAGGAGAAGGAAGTTAGGGATTTTCAACCTAACTTACTTGGTCTCCATGAAGATTCCCCGATTTGTCCTTCGATCATTCTGTGCGCTTCCAAGCCTCTGACAAAGATCGCACTTCCTCACAAGTTAAAGGTAAATAGGCCTCATATCAACGCACCGCAGATTTATAAACAGAAAATCACTTAAACACAGTAAATCACGTGTTTCACATCTCCCATCAACCCTGCTCGTTGCTGAGACCTGGCGGGTTTCACACCGGGGACAGTTATCTGTTTGCTGTGACTTTCAGTTTTAACTAGGATCAGAGTCACGTTTAATATCCCGACATATGTCGTGAAATTTGTTATCTTTGCGGTAGCAGTACATTGCAATACATAAAAATAAAAATTCATGAATTACAGTATATATTGCAGTGTTGTATGATTGATTCTAAGTGTAAGGAGCTCGATCAAAGATTAGTATTATTTGTAACAAGTACATCGAAACATTCAGTAATATGTACAAACAAGCTGGATGAACTCAACAGGTCGGGCAGCATCCGTTGAAATGATCAGTCAACGCGTCGGGCTGAGACCTTTCGCCAGGACTGATGAAAGAGAGGGCAGGGGCCCTATAAAGAAGGTGGAGGGGAGTGAAAACCAATCAGAGGAAAGATCAAGCGGTGGGGGAGGGGAAGCAGGGAGAGGATAGGCTGGAGAGGTGAAGGAATGTAAGGGGCAAGTACTGTGGGTAGTAGAAGAAGGCAAAATCATGAGAGAGGTGATAGGCAGCTAGAAGAGGAGGCAGAGTGACAGTGGGATGGGGGAAGGGAGAGGGAGGGAATTACCGGAAGTTGGAGAATTCGATGTTTGTACCAAAGGGCTGAAGACTACCCAGAACCTGAGTTTGGTCTCATCATGGCAGTAGAGGAGACCATGTAAGGACATATCCGAATGGGAATGTGAAGCAGAATTGAAGTGGGTGTGTGGTGAACTACATATACCTGTCTGGACACGCCCCCCCCCCCCCCCCGCTGACAGCTCCTGTGGCTCCTCCCACTGACCATGGCTCCTCCCACAGACCCCGGTATAAAGGCGATTGAGGCCTGAGCCCTGCCGTCAGTCTCCAGGATGTAGTATGGTGGTGAACTACTGCTTGTTCTTTCTTCCAGTCAATAAAAGCCGATATCTCGCCTCCCGTCTCACAGAGTTATTGATGGTGCATCAGGGTGGCAAACGGGAGATCCTGTCTGTTGTGGCAGACAGAGTGGAGGTGCTCAACGAAGCGGTCCCCCAATCTGCGTCGGGTCTCACCGATGTAGAGGAGGCCGCACTGGGAGCCACCGGATGCAATAGATGACCCCAACAGGCTCACAAGTGAAGTGTTGCCTCACCTGGAAGGACTGTTTGGGGCCCTGAATGTTGGTAAGAGAGGAGGTGTAGGGACAGGTGTAGCAATTACGCTTGCAGGGATGAGTGTCAGGTGGGAGATCCGTGGGAAGGGATGTGTGGACCAGGGAGTCGCGGAGGGAACGATCCCTGCGGAAAGCGGAGAGGGGTGGAGAGGGAAAGATGTGCTTAGTGGTGGGGACCTGTTGAAGATGGCGGAAGTTGCGGAAGATAATATGCTGGATTTGGAGTCTGGTGGGGTGGTAGTTGAGGACAAGGGGAATTCGGTCCCTGTTGTGGTGACAGGAGGATAGGGTGAGTGCCGAAGTGAGGGAAATAGAGGAGATGTGGCCCCAAACAGTCCTTCTAGGTGAGGCAACACTTCACTTGTGAGTCTGTTGGGATCATCTATTGCATCCGGTGCTCCCGGTGCGGCCTCCTCTACATCAGCAAGACCCAACACAGATTGGGGGACCGCTTTGTCGAGCACCTCCGCTCCGTCTGCCACAACAGACAGGATCTCCCGGTTGCCACCCACTTCAACTCTGCTTCACATTCCCATTCAGATATGTCCATACATGGCCTCCACTACTGCCATGATGAGGCCAAACTCAGGTTGGAGGAGCAACACCTCATATACCGTCTGGGTAGTCTCCAGCCCCTTGGCATGAACATCGAATTCTCCAGCTTCCGGTAATTCCCTCCCTCTCCCTTCACCCATCCCAGTTTCACTCTGCCTCCTCCTTCAGCTGCCTATCACCTCTCTCATGATCCTGTCTTCTTCTAGTACACAGTGCTTTCACCTTACATTCCTTCTTCACCTTTCCTGCCTATCCCCTCCCTGCTTCCTCTCCCCCATCCCTTGATCTTTCCTCTGATTGGTTTTTAACCTGACACCCACCAGCCTTCTCCTTCCCACACTCCCCCCCACCTTTTTTATAGGGCCCCTGCCCCCTCCCTCTTCAGTTCTGATGAAGGGTCTCGGCCCAAAATGTTGACTGTTCATTTACATGGATGCAGGAATGTGTAGCCTTGAGATTTACAATGTGAAAACTTGCAATATGGCTTATACCACAAGTGAACAGCAAATTAATTCAAAATGGAATTAGACACTGGTTTGACTGCTTCAGTCATTCCACAGAATGAATTTGAGAGGCATTTCAAAGGTACTGGACTAAAGCCTGTAGATATTGAACTAAGAAGTTATACTGGAGAAAATATACCTAACTCCCATGGGAATGACATTCGTAACAGTGAAATCCAACAACCAACAAGCCACATTGAGCTGGTATGTGATAAAAACAGGAGGGCCAGCATGGTGGGGATCTGATTGTCTGAGACAACTGCAACTCGATTAGAGATCCATTCATCATTTGCATGTCACATCCTCTGCAATGAAGCCATCTGAAAGCGAAGAAGGGTAGTGGATGATGCCATGAATGCTTCCATGCTGAACACGATGAAACATAGCTCAACAGAGGACAAACAGGTGTGCCTCTGGTTGGAAAGCATATTGGACCGAGGAAGGACAATGCTGCTCAGAGGAATCGTGAAAGAAATGAAAGCACTGGTCTGACTACAACAGTTTTTGCAGGTAACATACCTGAGAAAGCCTCTGATATGTTAATCAGGTAATTACTTGTAATTACAAGAAAACCTGCAGATGCTGGAGATAGAAAGTAACACACACAAAGTGCTGCAGGGACTCAGCAGGCCAGGCAGCATTTATGGAAAAAAGTACAGTCTACATTTCAGGTCAAGACCATTCATCAGGACCGGCAAGGTAAGACTAAGAAGTCAGGATAAGAAGGTGGGGAGAGGGGAGGAAGAAGTACAAGGAGTCAGGTGATAGGTGATACTGGGAGAGGGGGAGAGGGTGAAGTAAAGAGCTGGAAAGCTGATTCATGAACAAGATAAAGATATGGAAGAGGGTGAATCTGATAGGAGAGGACAGAAGGTCATGAAAGAAAGGGAAGGAGGAGGAGCACCAAAGGGAGGAGATGGGCAGGTAAGGAGATAAAGTGAGAGGGGGAAACAGGAATGGGGAATGGTGAAGGGGGGGCAGCATTACCGAAGTTTGAGAAATCGATGTTTATGCTTATGTTTATGTTTATGGAGGCCACCCAGATGGAATATAAGGTGTTGCTCCTCCAAGCTGAGTGTGGCTTCATCGCAGCAGTAGAGGAGGCTATGGACTGACATGTCGGAATGGGAATGGGAAGTAGAATTGAAATGGGTGGCTACAGGAAGATCCTGATTTTTCTGGCAGATGAAGCTCGGCGAAGTGGTCTCCCAATCTACGTCAGGTCTCACTGAGAAACAGGACACACCAGGAGCACCAGATACTCTCAATGATCCCAATAGACTCACAGGTGAAGTGTCACCTCTCCAGGAAGCACTGTGAGAGAGGAAGTGTAGGTGTAGGTGTGGCACTTGTTCCGCTTGCAAGGATAAGTACCAGGAGAGAGATCAGTGAGGAGGAACGTGTGGACGAGGGAGTTGCATAGGGAGTGATCCTTGTTGAAAGCAGAAAGTGGGGGAGGGAAAGATGTGCTTGGTGGCCATTGGAGATGGCAGAGGTTCCGGAGAATTATGTGCTGGACGCAAAGGCTGGTGAAGTGGTAGGTGAGGACGAGAGGAACCCTATCTCTGGTGTGGCAGCGGGAGGATGGGGTGAGGGCAGACAAGCATAAAATGGAAGAAATATGGGTGAGGGCAGTGTTGATGGTGGAGGAAAGAAAGCCCCTTTATTTGCAGACCTCATTGGTACTGGATTGAAACACCTCGTCCTGAGAGCAGATGCGGCAGAGACCAAGGAACTGAGAAAAGGGGATGGCATTTTTACAGTGTCAGCGTGGGAAGATGTATAATCCAAGTAGCTGTGAGAATCAATGGGTTTATAAAAGATATCAGCAGATAAACAGAGATAGAGACAGAGAGATCGAAAAAGGGGAGGGAGGTGTCAGAAATGGACTAGGTAAATTAATAAGAGAATACTCCAGTGAACTAAATGGATCTTCCCAAGATCAAGATGTACAAGCGAGAAGAAAAAATGAAAGGTGGCTACCACTATCAGAGACACTTCCTGCAGTCTCAAAGCTAATTCCTACAACCATAATGGAGGAGGCCCCAGAACGTGAAATTGTTTCACAGCCATGTCTCACCTGCCAAGCAGAGTGATCCCTCTCATCAAGAAAGACATTATCCCATGAGACTAAGAAATTCCCCACAGCAATTAAATCTTTAGGACTGAATGGGACAATTTAAAATTTACTATGCTTTGGATGTCCGTAAAGATGATAAGAGCTTAAGACAAAGGAGCAGAATTAGGCCATTTGGCCCATCGAGTCTGCTCCGCCATCCAGTCATGGCTGATCCTTTTCTCCCCTCCTTAGTCCCACTTGCCAGCCTTCTCTCCATAACCTTTGCTGCCATGTCCAATCAAGAACCTATCAAGCTCTGCCTTAAATTCACCCAGTGACCTGGCCTCCACAGCTGCCTGTGATAATAAATTCCACAAATTCACCAGCTTCTGGCTAAAGACATTTCTCTGTTTAAATGGACACTCCTCTATCCAGAGGCTGTACTTTCTTGTCCTAGACTCTCCCACCATTTTAAATATCCTTTCCACATCTACTCTGTTTAGGCCTTTTAACATACGAAAGGTTTCAATGAGATCCCCCCCCCCCCCATCCTTCTAAATTCCAGTGAGTACAGACCCAAAGCCATCAAACGCTCCTCGTATGGTAACTGTCATACAGTAGTTGTATAATATAGTATACTGTGTCTGTAGTTGAAATGCATTCTTAATGAGTTGGAGTTTATGGCTAAGCAGGGCTAAGCAGTGTTATGTATTTCATACTTGGATTATCTTTAAAATAGATTGTTTTCTTATTAGTTTAAATAATTCATTGCAGGTTATATGTATAAATATGTGAATTACATACGTCATCACTTGGCTGACTTGGCTGGCACCAGGGCAGGAATGGATTCTCAATATTCCTGGATTTCAGTGCTTTAAAAGGGATAGAGAGGGGGAAAAAGGAGAGGAGGGGTGGCATTACTGGTCAGGGATACTATTACAGCTACAGAAAGTGTGGGAAATGTAGCAGGGTCCTCTTTTGAGTCAGTATGGGTGGAAGTCAGGAACAGGAAGGGAGCAGTTACTCTATAGACCCCCTGGTAGCAGCAGGGATACCGAGGAGCAGATTGGGAGGCAGATTTTGGAAAGGTGCAAAAATAACAGGGTTGTTAACATGGGTGACTTTAACTTCCCTAATATTGATTGGCACCTGATTAGTTCCAAGGGTCTGTTGGGTCAGAGTTTGTTAAGTGTGTCCAGGACAGATTCCTATCACAGTATGTTGACAGGCCGACTGGGGAATGCCATACTAGATCTAGTATTAGGTAACGAAACGGGTCAGGTCACAGATCTCTCAGTGGGAGTACACTCAGATTGGAGGGTTGTGACTAGTGGTGTCCCACAAGGATCTGTTCTGGGACCTCTACTTTTCATGATTTTTATTAATGACCTGGATGTGGGGGTAGAAGGGTGGGTTGGCAAGTTTGCAGATGACACAAAGGTTGGTGGTGGTGTAGATAGTGTAGAGGATTGTCAAAGATTTCAGAAAGACATTGATAGGATGCAGAAGTGGGTTGAGAAGTGGCAGATGGAGTTCAACCCAGAGAAGTGTGAGGTGGTACACTTTGAAAGGACAAACTCCAAGACAGAGAACACAGTAAATGGCAGGATACTGGTAGTGTGGAGGAGCAGAGGGATCTGGGGGTACATGTCCACAGATCCCTGAAAGTTGCCTCACAGGTAGATAGGGTAGTTAAGAAAGCTTATGGGGTGTTAGCTTTCATAAGTTGAGGGATAGAGTTTAAGAGTCGCGATGTAGTGATGCAGCTCTATAAAACTCTGGTTAGGCCACAATTGGAGTACTGTGTCCAGTTCTGGTCACCTCACGATAGGAAAAGGATGTGGAAGCATTGGAAAGGGTACAGAGGAGATTTACCAGGATGCTGCCTGGTTTAGAGAGTATGCATTATGATCAGAGATTAAGGGAGAAGGAAGATGAGAGGAGACAAGATAGAGGTGTACAAGATGTTAAGAGGAATCGATAGAGTAGATAGCCAGCACCTCGTCCCCAGGGCACCACTGCTCAGTACAAGAAGACATAGCTTTAATGTAAGGGAAGGGAAGTTCAAGGGGGATATTAGAGGAAGGTTTTTTACTCAGAGAGTGGAATGCATTGCCTGAGTCAGTGGTGGAGGCAGATACATTAGTGAAGTTTATGAGAATACTAGACAGGTATATGGAGGAATTTAAGGTGGGGGGTTATATGGGAGGCAGGGTTTGAGGGTCAGCACAACATTGTGAGCCGAAGGGCTTGTAATGTGCTGTACTATTCTATGTTCTATGTTCAATGATCACGCTACCGTGTGATATGCACAAAGTTAAACTGACATTTCAGACTCCGTGCCTTCCTTTGAATTAATATTTTTAAGTTACAAAACATAACACAACACACATCTCTGGAGCATCTGGACAATACAAACCTATGTTGGACTATGGTTTGGTAGTTACTGCTCTTTTTTCAGTAGTATAATTTCAATAAATTCATCTCCCAACTGCCTGACCTGGGGCTTGCAGACTCCATTTGGAATTGGATCGTTGACTTCCTGATGAATAGAACAGACCAAATCAGTAAGGTCAGGCATCCTCCAGCATGATTTTCCTCAATACTGAAGCACCAGAAGGCTGCAAAATCAGCCCCATAAACACTTGGACTGCATGGCCACATTCCGCTCTAACTCCATCTATGAGTTCAAAGTTGATGCACCATCAATAACTCTCGAAGACGGGAGGTGAACGATAGGCTTTTACTAGCAGCAAAAGGGACCACAACATCTTGGAGACTGAGGGAGGAGCAGTGCCTCCAATCGCCTTTATACAGGGGTCTGTGGGAGGAGCCACAGGAGCAGTCAGCAGAGGGGCGTGTCCAGACAGGTATACATAGTTTACCACAAAAATAAATTTATTATTAAAATACATATATGACATAATTTTCTTGCTGGCATTCACATTCACAGGAAATACAAAGAGCATGATAGCATCAATGAAAAAAAACGCAAAACAAAGACAACCAACCAGTGTGCAAAAGACAACAAACTGTGCAAATGCAAAAATAAATAAGCAGTAATTATTGAGAGCATTAGACGTAGAGTCTTTAAAAATCAGTCTGGAGGTTGTGGAATCAGTTCAGTGTTGAGATGAGTGAAGTTATCCTCTCTGGTTAAAGGGCCTGATGGTTAAGGGGCAATAACTGTTCCTGAACCCAGTGCTTGGGACTTGAAGCTCCTTCCTGATGGAGGCAGTGAGAAGGGATCATAGACTGGTTGGTGGGGCTCCTTGATGAATGTTGCTTTGCTGTGACAGTGCTCCATGAAAATGTGCTCAGTTGTGGGGAGGACTTTACTTGGGATGCACTATGCTATATCCACAATGTTTTGTAGTTTGAAGACCTTACCTACCCCAATCATTCTCTCTTCTCTCCTCTCCTACTGGGCAGACATACAATAGTCTAAAAGCACATACCGCCAAGCTCAAGGACAGCTTTTATCCTGCTGTTGTAAGATTATTGAACAACCCTTAAGTACGATACAATTGACTCTTGACAAGCAAAGAAAATCCACATATGCTGGAAATCCAAGCAATGACACAAAATGCTGGAGGAATTCAGCAGGCCAGGCAGTATCTATGGGAAAAAGTACAGTTGATGTTTGAGGCAGAAAACCTTCAGTGAAGGGTTTCAGCCTGAAACATCAACTGAATTTTTTTCCATCGATGCTGCCTAGCCTGCTGAGTTCCTCCAGCATATTGTGTGTGTTGCAATGGACTCTTGAACTCATAATCCACCTTGTTATGAGCTTATTGTCTAACAGCAGTGCACTTTTATTCTGCATTCTGTTGTTTTACTTTGTACTATCGCAATGCTCTGTGTAATGAATTGACCTGTATGATCAGAATGCAAGACAGTTTTTCACTGTACAATAATTTACCAAAGTTTTATACAGCTGTAACCCAACCTATCAACTTCTACACTCAATGACTGTGGTGAACTACATATACCTGTCTGGACACGCCCCTGCTGACTGTTCCTGTGGTTCCTCCCACAGACCCCTGTATAAAGGCGATTGAGGCCTGCGCCCGGCCTCTCAGTCTCCAGGATGTAGTATGGTGGTCAACCACTGCTTGTTCATTCTTCCAGTCAATAAAAGCCGATATTCGTCTCAGAGTGAGTTATTGATGGTGCATCAATTACCCAACCAACGAAGGCAAAGCATGTCATATGCCTCTCTACCATGTTATCCACGTGTCGACACTTTCACGGAACTATAGACTTACACCCCAAAATCCTTCTGTATATCAATATCCTGACATTTAAATTTTTAAAAAATAGAAAATCTTCGAAATAGACAAGACAGAAAAATTCCAGGCCAATGGCATCATCACACTCAACACCGCCTGCGTGAGGTGAGGATGCCACACACAAGATGGCGATGAGACAAGCCCACGGCTGCGCGGTGACGTCATCCCATAAATCACGTGAGGAGGCTACTCACGGCGCTATAGGCGTCAGGCTTCGAATGACGTTGCCTGAAGCGCGGTCCTTCACATCGGACGCCACACTCAAGATGAGGTAATTGAGACGATGGGTGCGCTGCGTCCCGGTGTTTATTTTGGACGTAGATTTGCTTTTTAAAGTGGAATTTTGAAATCTATGTTTGAAACGGCATTGTCTTCTTTTACTTTCTGGCGTGGTTCTGAAGTTGCTGAAGCTTAACAGTTTGCAGCTTCCATCCCAAAGCAGAAGCACTGGACCCGACATCTCACCCCGAGTTAGGGCTTCTAGCTTCCCGACAGTTCTGTTGTTCTATTTTGTTCCGGCGTAGGAAACCTTTTAAAAAAGTGTATTTTGACTTTTGTTTTTGCTACTTGGTTCATTTCTGGTGAGAAGGGGGCGAGGTATGAAAGGCTGGATGAGATAGGATAGTTTGGGGTAGATCCTCCAGGACGGGAGGGAGGTGAAGGTTCATGAAACTCGAACAGGAGTTTCCCATTTGCCCTTGGTATGAAGCCCATTCCTGAGTCAATATAGCCTCCGAGCTCCTCCAGTCCAGTAATGTGTTGTAAAATACTCCAGTGATGAGGAAAGGATTTCAATTTGTACAGTACTTTGGTGACTTCAGCACTTTTTACTTTTTCAAGTACAGTGAATGAAGTGGATTCTTTTGAAATATAAGAAAGTGGCAGTCGGAACACAACATGCTTAAATTTTTGTATCGTTGGTTGTCATGTGTTTAAAGAGTTAATTTCACGGGGAAACCAAGCCCGATATTCTGCCAAAGCAAACCTCCAAAAAGCAGCCATACCTTGAGATTCATTTTCCTGCTGGCATTTACAGGAAAGAAATTCATGAGCAACAGTGCATAAAAAGGCAAAAACTGAAAAACAACCTATGTGCAAAGGAAAGCAAATAAAAAACATTCTGAGAACGAGTTGTAGAGTCCTTGAAAGTTGTTGTATCAATTGAGGGTAGTGATGATTGAAGATATCCGCACTGGTGCAGGAGCTGATGGTTGTTGGGTGATAACTGTTCCTGAACCTACAGGTGTGGGACCTAATGCCTGATGGTTGTAGCAATAACGGCATGGCCTGAATGATGCGGGTCACTGACAATGGAGGCTGCTTTCTTGTAGCAGCACTCCGTGTAAATATACGCATTGGTGCGGTGAGATTTGCCTGTAATGACTGGGCTGTACCTACCACTTTCTGTTGTCTTTGGGCACTGTTGTTTCCATACAGGTCATGATGCAAACAAATAGGATCCTGTGTATCTGTAGAAGTTTATAAGCTTGTATAATAAATGTATTCTTTGCTTTAGATCATAAGATATAGGAGCAGAATCAGGCTATTTGGTCCATCGAGTCTGCTCTGCCATTCCATCATGGCTGATATATTATCCCTCTCAACCCCATTTTCCTGCCTTCTCCCTGCAACCTTTGGCGCCCTGACTATCGACCTCTACTTTAAGTATACTCAATTACTTGGCCTCCACAGACACCCGTGGCAATAAATTCCATAAACACCACCCTTCGGCTAAAGAAATTCCTCCTCATCTCTGTTCTAAATGGACATCCTTATAGTCTGAGGCTGTGCCCTCCGGTCCTAGACTCTCCCACTATAGGAAACATCCTCCCCACATTTATTCTGTTGCTGGAAATAGTAGTACTTAGCACTTATTGGGTTGCAAGTATTCCTGAGGCAGTCACTGAGGAAATAGTTGGAAGATGATAGAGCCAAGAGTGATTGCATAAACAACTTGTTTCCAAATGCAAACAGATCATATTCCACTTGCCTTTGGTGACTTCTGTTTCCCACATAGATCCCACACCACCAAGTTCAGGAACAGTTATTACCCCTGATCAGCCGGCTTTTAAACCAGAGTGGATAACTTCATTCACCCCAACACTGATGTAATTCCACAACTTGCTTTCAAGGACTATATAGCTCATCTTCTCCAAATTATTTATTTATTATTATTTTTTTTTTTGTATTTCCACAACGTGTTGTCTTTTATTCATTGGTTGTTTGCCCATTTTTGTTGTGTGTGGTTTTTCATTGATTCAATTGTGTTTCTGTGTATTTATTGTGAATGCTTGCAAAAATGAATCTCAGGGTGATATATATGTATCTTCATAAATTTATTTTGAACTTTGAGGTTCAAAATAAATAATTTTGAATGTTGCTTTGATGGCAAAGCAAGGGACCCTTTAATTTCACCCTGCACTTTTTTTAATCCATTTATGGGAAGTGAAAATGGAATCAACCGATGCTTAGATGCCATGTAGCTTGAGTGTTGATGCAATGACCAATTACGCAATTGAAAAGTGGTCATTTTAAGAGCTTTGCATAAAACCTAAGATGCTTTAAACTATTAGGAAGTGTCTCCTTTCCTTTCTAGTCCTAAAGAAGGGTCTCAGCCTGAAACGTTGACAGATTATTCATTTCCATGGATGCTGCTTCACTTGCTGAGTTCCTCTAGCATTTTGTGTGTGTGCCTTGGATTTCCAGCATCTGCAGATGTTTTCCCTTTGTTTGTGGTGACCCATAGTTTTTCACGCCAAGACACAGAAGTAGATTGCCAATTTTGGGATCCGGCTGGATTTGAACTCAGGACCATCTGCCTCGAAGTCCAGTGTTGATGCCGCTACACCACCAGCGAGCCCACTAAGATAGGTACAGAATCCAAATCAAAGCACCATAGCAATAGAAAAATATAAAACACCTATTAGATGAAGGATGTGTAGCCATATTATAGTTGGTACTAAAATGTATTGCATTCTTCACTGTTAATTTACTTTTAAAGCTATTGTATTTGACTTTTAGGAAAGGAGGCTTCAATTTGAAAGCTCAAGTATTGTGAGACTTCCAAGCTGAACATGAACAAAAACACTGGGGTATATGAAGATCCAGCAGACATTGCCAAACAGCAGGAGCAGCATTACTATCTTCTTTCTCAACTGCAAAGTCTGGTCAAAGACTTATCAAGGTAGTCAAGTGATGAATTCAGACTTTCCAAGTTTTTGTTTTGCTATTTAGAGAATCTTGCTGAAATCACGGTTTTGCACATGAATGCCTTGTGCTTTAAATTGGCACTTTGTGTATCTTTTTATTGTACTAAATTGAGTTTCAGTGGAGAAGAACATCAAATTTGTACAAAAAAAAAATCCAAACATTTAGGAATGTAACAGATTCATTGCACTTTGGCATATGTCAAGACAGTGATTTTGAATGCGGTTTCATTCATGAGTCCCGATGAAGGGTTTTGGCCATAAATGCCGACTGTTTTTTTCTGTCCATGGATGCTGCCTGACCTGAGTTCCTCCAGCATTTTGTGTGTTACTCTTCATACATGTGATGCACATGATTGTGATCAGATTCACATTTATTTATCACATGTATGTGGAAACATGGAGTTTGCATTAACAACCAACACACCTAAATGTGCTGGGGCAGGCTGCACATGTCATCATATATTCTGGTGCCATCATAGGATGTCCACAAAACTCACCAGAACAACACAGCAAAATAAGCCCCATTCCTCCCTGCATTTAAACTTTCTCCTCAGTGTAAATTTGCTTGTGCTTCACCTAATTGGAAGGCTTGGTGTATATCCCTACTTGCACTTGGAGCAAGTCAACAGCTTCTCTCCGGTGTGAACTCACTGGTGTCCCATCTTGCAATTTATTCTAAGATTGAAGCATAATCGGTAATTGTTCTTAGTGAACATGCAGGTAATTCATTTTAGGGTCTGCAACAAATTTGGTCTAGGATTATTTAACAATCCTGAAACTTGAACTTTGCGTCCAGAAGTGTTTCACAGAAGGTCAATTTATCTTCAGGATAAAGCCGGAGTTTCCTGGATGTGAAATATTTGCATGATTTAAGTCCCAGAATGTGTATATTAGGCATGATTCTCATGGGAGTTCTTCCCTGCAGCATTGATTAATGGAGCATGTTGAAGTGAGCAGTATTCAAAGATCAACTTCATTCACCATGTACATTTACATGTATTAGGGATTTGCTGTGCAGGGAAGGACATGCAATAAAAAGCAACAGCATTCAACAATTATAGAGATAAAAATAAGCTAAAAATTAAAGTACAGATATGGAATAATGTGCGTAAGTGCATAAATAACATTTTACAATGTGTAAACAGCATTGCAGTGATGGAGTTAATAGATGGAGGGGTATGGGGGAGGCTAACTGGAATGGTTGATCAGATTAACTACTTAGGGGAAGAAACTTTTTAAGATGGTGTGGTCTTTATTTTAATTGCCCTTATTTGTTGCAATATATTTGTTCAAATAGACTGAAATTTAAGACCGCAGACTGAAGATACTCATTTTTGCCTTAGAATAATCCATGTTCCAAGTTTGCCTTGTTGCCCGTTTCTTTATATGAATCAAAGTGTAGGTTGACTGTTACTACTTCAGTGACCCTACAGAAGGAGCACATGGTATTGGCCTGTGCATTTACTGGAACTCTTCCCTGGATAGCCAAAATAATATTTTAAATTCCTTTGTTTTAATTAATTAAAAATAATACATTTTTGACAATCAAATGTCATTTAACAAATAATTGGAGGAGGTCTAAGAGCAGAGAATGTCAGACAGAAAGTCATTAGAACTGGAGAAATATTGTAGCTAAGAAGTACTTCAAATACAAGAGAGTAGCAGAAAAGGAAGGAGACAAATATATTACATTGGTTAATATATTTTGATTGTGCTGAGAGAAGACTTAATAATAAGAATAAAAGAAGTTGAGTCAGGGAGAAATGGGAGCATTCTATCTAGCTCAGCAGGTAGGTCAACAACAAGGAAATGTACTGTAGATTTAAGAAAAGTGGAAGAAAGATTAAAGAAAAACTGACAATACTTTTCTTCTGAACAATAAAGTCTGGATTTTGGTTCTCCAAAACTTGAAGACAGAATCCTTGTCAGCTGTTTGGAACTCTGAAAATAGCATAACCTGCATGGTTGTGGTTCAAGAGCTGAGTAGTGGGATTACTTTAAAAAGATGTTGTTGTCTTTGTTATATATGAAACTACCTGGTTTCCTTGGGAAGACCTGTCAAACCTGTGAGATTGAGATGGCTCTCCCATCCCAAACCCTGGTTTGTGTAAATGCTGTGCAATTTGCTATCCTGTTACAATTCAGTGCCAAGAAATAACAGCACACTGCATACGATTAAAGGAATTATATTTCTGAATCTTAGTAAATCTTAGGATTAGTAAAGAACAGTCAAGTCAAATGTATTTATATAGCACATTTAAAAACAACCCACATTGACCAAAGTGCTGTACAGATCAGAGCAGAGCAAAAATCACAGATACAAGAAACACAGACATAACCAACAAGGCAAACAGCTTATAGGCACAAAAGAAACAACACAAGGGCCTAGGCACAAGCCAAAAATCAGCCACATCAGGAGGATTCAAATGCTAGTGAATAAAAGTAAGTTTTGAGCCTGGATTTAAAAGAGTTGATGGAGGGGGCAGATCTGATAGGGAGGGGAATGTTGTTCCACAGCCTAGGGGCTACAATAGCAAAGGCACAGTCACCCATGAGCTTAAGCTTAGATCATGAGACAGCCAGGAGCCCTAAGTCAGCTGACCTGAGGGACCTGGAAATAAAATAAGGGGTTAGAAGGTCTGTGATATTGGGGGGGGGGGGGGTGGGCAGCCCCTTTAGGGCTATATAACAAACAAGAGAATCTTAAAATCAATTCTGAACCATACTTGGCAGCCAGTGGAGGGAGGCCAGGATAGGAGTAATATGGTCCCTCTTCCGGGCACCTGTCAAGACCTTGGCTGCGGCATTCTGGACCAGTTGCAGACGGAACAGGGACAACTGACTAATCCCAGTATACAGGGAGTTGGAGTAGTCCAAGCAAGAGGATATAAGACAATAGACAATAGGTGCAGAAGTAGACCATTCGGCCCTTCGAGCCTGCACCGCCATTTTGAGATCATGGCTTATCAATACCCGGTTCCTGCCTTGTCCCCATATCCCTTGATTCCCCTATCCATAAGATACCTATCTAGCTCCTTCTTGAAAGCATCCAGAGAATTGGCCTCCACTACCTTCCGAGGCAGTGCATTCCAGACCCCCACAACTCTCTCGGAGAAGAAGTTTTTCCTTAACTCTGTCCTAAATGACCTACCCCTTATTCTTAAACCATGCCCTCTGGTACTGGACTCTCCCAGCATCTGGAACATATTTCCTGCCTCTATCTTGTCCAATCCCTTAATAATCTTATATGTTTCAATCAGATCCCCTCTCAATCTCCTTAATTCCAGCGTGTACAAGCCCAGTCTCTCTAACCTCTCTGCGTAAGACAGTCCAGACATCCCAGGAATTAACCTCGTGAATCTACGCTGCACTTCCTCTACAGCCAGGATGTCCTTCCTTAACCCTGGAGACCAAAACTGTACACAATACTCTAGGTGTGGTCTCACCAGGGCTCTGTACAAATGCAAGAGGATTTCCTTGCTTTTGTACTCAATTCCCTTTGTAATAAAGGCCAACATTCCATTAGCCTTCTTCACTGCCTGCTGCACTTGCTCATTCACCTTCAGTGACTGATGAACAAGGACTCCGAGATCTCTTTGTATTACTCCCTTACCCAACTCTATACCGTTCAGATAATAATCTGCCTTCCTGTTCTTACTCCCAAAGTGGATAACCTCACACTTATTCACATTAAACGCCATCTGCCAAGTATCTGCCCACTCACCCAGCCTATCCAAGTCACCCTGAATTCTCCTAACATCCTCATCACATGTCACACTGCCACCCAGCTTAGTATCATCAGCAAATTTGCTGATGTTATTCTCAATGCCTTCATCCAAATCGTTGACGTAAATCGTAAACAGCTGTGGTCCCAATACCGAGCCCTGTGGCACCCCACTAGTCACCACCTGCCATTCCGAGAAACACCCATTCACCGCTACCCTTTGCTTTCTATCTGCCAACCAGTTTTCTATCCATGTCAATGCCTTCCCCCCGATGCCCTGAGCTTTGATTTTACCCACCAATCTTCTATGTGGGACCTTATCAAATGCCTTCTGAAAATCGAGGTACACTACATCCACTGGATCTCCCCCGTCTAACTTCCTGGTTACATCCTCGAAAAACTCTAACAGATTAGTCAAGCATGATTTACCCTTGGTAAATCCATGCTGGCTCGGCCCAATCCTATCACTGCTATCTAGATATGCCACTATTTCATCCTTAATAATGGACTCTAGCATCTTTCCCACCACCGATGTCAGGCTGACAGGTCGATAGTTCTCTGTTTTCTCCCTCCCTCCTTTCTTAAAAAGTGGGATAACATTAGCCATTCTCCAATCCTCAGGAACTGATCCTGAATCTAAGGAACATTGGAAAATGATTACCAATGCATCTGCAATTTCCAGAGCCACCTCCTTTAGTACCCTAGGGTGCAGACCATCTGGACCTGGGGATTTGTCAGCCTTCAGTCCCATCAGTCTTCTCATCACCGTTTCCTTCTGAATGTCAATCTGTTTCATTTCCTCTGTTACCCTATGTCCTTGGCCCATCCATACATCTGGGAGATTGCTTGTGTCTTCCTTAGTGAAAACAGATCTAAAGTACTCATTAAATTCTTCTGCCATTTCTCTGTTTCCCATAACAATTTCACCCAATTCATTCTTTAAGGGCCCAACATTGTCCTTGACTATCTTCTTTCTCTTCACATACCTAAAAAAGCTTTTGTTATCTTCCTTTATATTCCTGGCTAGCTTGCGTTCGCACCTCATTTTTTCTCCCCGTATTGTCTTTTTAGTTAAGTTCTGTTGTTCCTTAAAAACTTCCCAATCATCTGTCCTCCCACTCACCTTAGCTCTGTCATATTTCCTTTTTTTTAATGCTATGCAGTCTCTGACTTCCTTTGTCAACCACTGAGGCCCCTTTCCCCCCTTTGAATCCTTCCTTCTCTGGGGGATGAACTGATTTTGCACCTTGTGCATTATTCCCAAGAATACCTGCCATTGCTGTTCCACTGTCTTTTCTGCTAGGCTATCCGTCCAGTCAACTTTGGCCAGCTCCTCCCTCATGGCTCCATAGGTTCCCCTGTTCATCTGCAACACTAACACCTCCGAGCTGCCCTTATCCTTCTCAAATTGCAGATAAAAGCTTATCATATTGTGATCACTACCTCCTAATGGCTCCTTTACTGCGAGATCGCTTATCAAATCCTGTTCATTACATAACACTAAATCCAGAATAGTCTTGTCCCTGGTCAGCTCTCGTACAAGCTGTTCCAAGAATGCATCCCGTAGGCACTCTACAAACTCCCTATCCTGTGGTCCAGCACCAACATGATTCTCCCAGTTCACCTGCATGTTGAAATAATCCCCCATAACTACTGCAACATTACCTTTGCCACATGCCAATGTTAACTCCCTATTCAACTTGCACCCAATATCCATGCTACTGTTTGGTGGCCTGTAGACAACACCCATTTGGGTCCTTTTGCCCTTACTGTTCCTCAGTTCTATCCACACAGGCTCTACTTCTCCTGACCCTATGTCCCCCCTTGCAAAGGACTGAATCTCATTCCTCACCAACAGGGCCACCCCACCCCCTCTGCCCACATTTCTGTCCCTACGATAGCACGTATACCCTTGTACATTCATTTTCCAGGTCTGATCTCCCTGCAGCCATGTCTCCGTTATCCCAACAACATCATAGTTACCCATTCGCACCTGGGCTTCAAGCTCATCCGCCTTATTCCTGACACTTCATGCATTCAGATATAGAACCTCTGTTTGAATCGCTGCCTATTGTGCTTAACCCAGCTCCCTGAACTCCCATCGGGCTATACGCCCCTAGAATTTTGTTGTCCTTCCTACATTTACTTATTCTTGCAACACATTTAACTCCATGTTCTGTCAGACCATCCCTCTGTACACGAGTCCTCCTTATCACTTGTGTGATAAGGTGTGGATGACTTTCTCGAGGTCTTTGAAAGAGAAACTGCTTGATTTTGGCAATAGTTCCAAGCTGGAGAAAACTGGCTTTTACTATTGCATTAACTTGTTTGTCAAACTTAAAGGTGGAATCAAATATCACACCAAGGGATTTAACATGGGGATTGACAAGGGTGGACATGTTACCAAGACTGTTGGTAATCAGTTTGATGGAGTCAGGGGGGCCAAATAGGACAACTTCAGACTTGCCTTCATTCAGCTGTAAGAAGTTTTGTGCCATCCAACATTTTATGTCCTCAAGGCAGTTCATGAGGCTGGTCGTTTGGTTTCATGGGGAGATAAAGCTGTGTGTTGTCAGCATAACAGTGGAAAGAAATGTCATATTTTTGAATGATTTGGCCGAGGGGAAGTATATATATATATGAGAGAGAGAGAGAGAGAAAAGAATGGAACCTAGGATGGAACCTTGTGGGACCCCGCAGGAAAGACTAGCTGTGGGAGAAGATAATTTGCCTATGTTAATGGAGGTTCTATTTTTGAGGTAGGATGTAAACTAGTTCATGGCAGTGCCATCAACACCAATCCCGTATCGGAGACAATCTATTAAAATGGTGTGATCCACAGTATCGAACACTGTGCTGAGGTCAAGAAGAATTAGAATGGCGGAGTCACCTGAGTTGATAGAGAGGAGCAAGTCATTGTACACTTTCAGCACGGCTGACTCTGCTATGATAAGCCTTAAAACCTGACTGAAATCTTTCCAAGAAAAGAAAGAAGAAAAACAAAAAGGGTCCATTATAGTTAAACAGTCAAATGTGCACAAGTTGGAGCTCATCTTGAACGTGTCTGTCACCCACACACTGGGCTCTCAGTCTGCGTGAAGGCTTACACCACCTTCTGAACGTCGCACGCAATCCATCTTGAACAAATGGGTCTCCCACCAGATTGTATGCTATGACAGTTCTCCCCAGTGTCTTCTTTCTTCACCTACCGCTGAACAAAGGATCCAGCTCACACTGGTGTCAGGCGCACAACACAAAAACACACTCCCCTCATTGGATGGCTTCCAAAGCCATCCGTAACCTCTAACTATAACCCAAACATTGCTTCTACAGAAAGACCATTACGTTAGCAATGAAACCATATAAGACCAAATAAAACAATGTTCTTCCGAGCCATGGTGCACCCACAAAACACATATCACACACAGCACATAAAACAATATTATCACAGACAAGTTCATAAAATATAATTCAAGATTCATATAGTGTGCAACAAAGTAAATAAGCAGTTAACAATATGGCAAATAGCCCTTGTCCTGGTGATGAGATCTTGGTGGTAGCAGGGGATTCATTAGTCTTAGTCTCCTGATGCACCTGTAACTCCTTGCTGATGGTCTTGGGTCTAAGAGATTGTTGGATGGGTGGGAGGGATCCTCAAGAATCGTTCGAGCCCTTCATGTACAACACTCCCGGTAAGTGTCACAAATAGTGGGAAGGAAAAACATGGTGATCCTTTGAGGTTTTTACCATCCTCTTGGGTTTTGCAGTCCAATGCTTTGAAGCTTCTGTACCACATAATAGAAGACAGAAACTTAGAAAACCTATAGCACAATACAGGCCCTTCGGCCCCCAATGCTGTGCCGAACAAATACTAACTTTAGAAATTACCTAGGGTTACCCATAACCCTCTATTTTTCTAAGTATTTATCTATCCAGGAGTTTCTCAAAAGACCCTATCGTATCCACCTCCACCATCATCACTGGCAGTATGCACTCAGTACTCTCTGCGCAAAAAAACTTAACCTTGACATCTCCTCTGTACCTACTTTCAAGCACCTTAAAACTGTGCCCTCTTGTGTTGACCATTTCCGCCCTGGGGAAAAAGCCTCTGTCTATCCATACAACCAATGCCTCTCTTGATCTTGTACACCTCTATCAGGTCACATGCTCCCCAATCCAGGCAACATCCTTGTAAATCTCCTCTGCACCCTTTCTATAGTTTCTACGTCCTTTCTGTAGTGAGGTGACCAGAACTGACCCCAAGTGGGTCTGAACAGTGTCCTATATATGATGATGATGTCGACTCAGGCCTGAGGCCAGTGTTGGGCATTTTCATGTCTTACAAGGCGCGGAACGAAAGACTGTGTAGCGTGGCACTCCTCACACAGACATTTCACAGTATTTTCCTTTTTATTTTATGAGGTTGAGTTGTGATCTCAACACTCAACCTGGCACAGATGGAAAGTGTACTCGGGAATGGCCCGACTGGATTCGAACCCGGAAACCTCCATTCCGGAGCCCGGCCCTGATGTTACTCCGCCACCAGCTGACCAATATATCCTATATAGCTGTAACATTACCTCTCGGTTCTTAAACTCAATCCCACAATTGATGAAGACCAATGCACCATATGCTTTCTTAACCACAGAGTCAAGCTGTGCAGCAGTTTTGAGTGTCATATGGACTCTGACTCCAAGATCCCTCTGATCCTCCACACTGCCAAGAGTCTTACCATTAATACTATATTCTGCGAACATATTTGACCTGCCAAACTGAACCACCTAACACTTATCTGGGTTGAATCCCATCTGCCACTTCTCAGCCCAGTTTTGCATTCTATTGATGACCCGCTGTAAGCTCTGACAGCCCTCCACACTATCCACAACACCCCCAACCCTTGTGTCGTCAGCAAACTTACTAATCCATCCCTCCACTTCCTCATCCAGGTCATTTATAAAAATCACGAAGAGTAAGGGTCCCAGAACAGATCCCTGAGGCGCACCACTGGTGACCGACCTCTTATGCAGAATATGACCTGTCTACAACCACTCTTTGCCTTTTGTGGGCAAGCCATTTCTGGATCCACAAAGCAATGTCCCTTGGATCCCATGCCTCCTTACTTTCTCAATAAGCCCTGCATGGGGTACATTATCAAATGCCTTGCTGAAATCCACTACATCTACTGTTCCACCTTCACCTATGTGTTTAATCACATCTTCAAAAAATTCAATCAGGCTCATAAGGCACGACCTGCCTTTGACAAAGCCATGCTGACTATTCCTAATCATGCCTCTCCAAATGTTCATAAATCTTGCCTAACAGGATCTTTTCCATCAACTTACCAGCCACTCAAGTAAGAATCACTGGTCTATAATTTCCTGGGCTATCTCTACTCCCTTTCTTGAATAAAGGAACAACATCTGCAGCCCTCCAATCCTCTGGAACCTCTCCTGTCCCCATTGACGATGCAAAGATCATTGCCTCCCACAGTAGCCTGGGGTACATCTCATCCAGTCCCGGTGACTTATCCAACTTGATGCTTTCTAAAATCTCTAACACATCCTCTTTCTTCATGTCTATATGCTCAAGCTTTTCAGTCCAATGAAGTCATCCCTGCAATCACCAAGATCCTTTTCCATAGTGAATACTGAAGCAAAGTACTCATGAAGTACCTCTAATATGTTGATAGTTAGAAGCTTTTTCCCCAGGGCTGAAATGGCTAGCACAAGAGGGCACAGTTTTAAGGTTCTTGGATGTCAGGGGTAAGTTTATTCACGCAGAGAGTGGTGAATGAGCTGCAAGCGTTGGTGGTGGAGGCAGATAGGATTGGGTCTTTAAAGAGACTCCTGGACAGGTACATGGAGCTCAGAAAAATAGCGGGCTATGGATAGCCCTAGGTAATTCCTAAAGTAAGGACAAATTTGGCACAGCTTTGTGGGCTGAATGGCCTGTATTGTGCTGTAGGCCTTCTATGTTTCTATGCTGTCTCCTCCAGTTCCATACACACTGTCACACTTTATTGGTCCTGTTCTCTCACAATAATGCAGCCAGACAGGATGCTCGACGGTACTCCTGCAGAAAGTTGTTAGAATAGGGACAGGGAGCCTTGCCGGAATCTCCTCAGACAGTGTAGATGCTGCTGTGTCTTCTGGACTAGTGACGAGGTGTTGTGGGTCTAGGTTAGATCATCTTTTCTGTGTAGCACCAAGGAACCTTGTGCTCTTCACTCTCTCCACAACACAGCCATTTATGTGCATTGGAGAGTGGTTGACCATAACCTTTCTGAAGTCCACAATCATTTCTTTGGTCTTGATAATATTCTATGATATATTCACTTGCATTGAACTCTCAGTTCAGCTATATAACATCTTTACAGTCCACTTTGCTCTCTTTGTAGTCTTCCCCTCACCTTTTTAAGTGGAGTTCTGAACATTTTATCAACTGTGCAGAAAGGCACATTTTATCTGTTGACCCTGATTGATAATTTACCTTTTGATTAATGCCAATCTTCCTTTTTAAAGTTCGTGTCAACAACGATTGTCGTATGACATACTAAGTAACCTGGCCTTGGCTTTGATCGATGGCACCGTCTTTGAGATTGTGCAGGGTTTGCTTGAGATCCAACATCTGACCGAAAAAAATCTCTACAACCAGCGTCTGAAACTGCACAGTGAGCACAGAGGTATGAATGCTGTGTGTGTCCAAGACTGAGAACTGAACTTTAACAATGCAAATTTTGTAGCAGAATAAGACAATATCAAGAAACCTGAAATTAATTAACTTTAGAGAGATTGAAATGGTCACAATCTTTCTCAGTTGCCAGTTTGCTTCAAAGTGAAAAGATCAAAATTCTTTATGCAAAAGCAAAATATGCAGGTGCTAAAATCAGAAAATATTGAAAGACTTGGGTGGCAGCGTCTGTGGAGAGAGATTCACCCCATATTCACCCCATCACCCTATTCTTCCCCTTTCTCTTACCCCCTGATCTGTCCATTGCTTACATGTTCCTCCCACTGGTTCCACTCCTCACTATCTTCCCTTTATTTCATGCCCACTCCCCATCCTTCTAGTGCTCCCTGTCCTACTAGTTCCATGTTCAACCTTTTGTCACTTTCGCCTATCACCTCTGAGCTTTTTACATCATCCCATTCTCCCCGTCCCTTACCTGCTTATCACCTCCCTCCACCCCCACACACCAGGATACACCTACCACCCATCAGCTCCTGCTCTAGTACTTTCCCCAACCCTTTTATACTGGCCATCTGCCCCCTCTTTCCAGTCCTGTTGAAGCATCTCAACCTGAAAGAATTGAATTGACTTTATTTCTTACATCCTTCATACACATAAGTAAAAATCTTTACGCTACATCTCCATCTGAATGTGTAATGTGCAATTTTTAGTTATATTCAATAGTATGTACAACAGGACAGTGAATACAACATAGAAATACAATTGTATCATCGTGAATTATGTACTGTTTATATGGTAATGAAAACAGAAGGTCTCCTGATATGTGGGAGAGACTTAAATTTACAATTACAATCAAAGTTAGACTCTTCCAATAGAAAAACCTATGAAACAAAATCCTTACATAAGAAAGTTAATACACCTTTTTGAGGATGTTGGTCTAATTGATGTATGGCGAGACCTTTTCCCCAACAGAAGGGATTACACTCATTATTCTGTCCCCCATTCTGTATATGCAAGTATAGACTATTTCATAACATTTGGAAAAGACAAAGACAAAATAAACAACTATGGAATTGGGACAATAGATGTAAGTGACCATGCACCTATATATTTATCTGTTGATTTTGACGTACAACTAAAGAATACTATTTGGAAACTAAATTCAAGTCTACTCAATGATCCCCACTTTAAGGAACAAATTAAAAAAAAATTGGTCTTAGAATTCAATGATAACGGAGAGGTTTCACCTCCCATTCTATGGGATGCTCTGAAGGCTGTCTTAAGAGGGAAACTTATAGCGATATCTTCATATAAGAAAAAAATAAGGAATAAAACATTAGAGGAATTACAAAATAGGCTGAAGGAACTAGGAAAAAAAACACAAATTGAATTTGGCACAGGATACATTAGACAAAATTTTAAAAATTGGGAATGAAATTAATAGTTTGGCTACGCAAGAAATCAGGAAAAATTTTATGTTTCTGAAACGAGACATTATGAAAGTGGATGTAAGTCTATGAAAATACTGGTGTGGAAGCTGAAAAAAAAGATAGCAGAAAATACCGTTCATAGAATTAGGAATCTAAGAATGTCGTGGTTACTTAAAATGACTTGGAGACACAGACAATTCTTCAAGAAAAGTAAACCTTTATTTGCAAACAAAGGCTGAGGCAATCAATGAACTTGTCACCGAAAGCCCACCGAGCTCCGGTGTACAGCATTCTTTATAGTAATTTCTTATCTCAGTTACATTTCGGTTTTATTAGCTTACCCAATCAATTTTTTGTTGCATATCATCTATATATGAATTAATTAATCGCTTTTGCCTAGCCCGCGGTACTTCATCATTGTTTTTCACCCGTTCGCATTGGGGCCTTATTCGTGGCCAAGATTATGTTTTTCAGACAACCTCCCTCACAGTATATTCCTGCTCGCAGCATCCTGTCCGCCACCGTTATCTCGTACTAAACAAAGGCTGAGTGTAATACATGGGATACATCGCAGCTAATAGTGTTGCAAAACAAGCAGGTGTTCTGTAAGTGCCATAATATGCAGCTAAGAGAGTACAAAGTATCTTGTGAAAACAACACAACAAAATGTGCCTAGTAAAATAATACATATTAATATTCGGTACCTAGCAGTGATTACATAGTATAGTAAATAGCTAATACATAGTGTTTATAGTTCAGGTATATATAGTGGTTATATCAGGTATATTTCTCAATAAGAACAAAAATAAAAAAAAAGCTAAGTGAAATTCAAGAAGCTTTTGAAGTGTTTTACAAAACTCTATATTCCAAAGTTCCAGGGGGAAGCACGTATAAGTGTGTATAAGGGTTTGTCAAATCTTAAAACACATTCAACTTCATACATTAAAACAAAATGGGAGAAGGGAGGAGGGATAATTATATCTGAGGAAGAATGGACAATAATATGGAGGTATCAATGGAAGTGTACCAGTTCACAGAAATGGAGGGAGTTTGGATGGAAAAACTTGTTAAGATATTTTATTACACCCTCTTAGAAATCTCAGTATAATAGTAACCTTCCTGTTTGCTGGAGAAATTGTGGAAATCAAAATGCAAACCATTATCATATTTTCTGGGAATGCCCCGTTATCAAGGACTATTGGAGTGGGATACGCAATGCCCTACAAGATATCTTTAAATGTGAAATACCCTTAGAAAGTAAGACCATATATTTTGGGTATGTACCTCAAGAATGGTTGAAAAGAGATAAATATTTAATGAATATACTGTTGGTGGCTGGTAAAAAGACTCTTAACTAGGAAATGGTTATCATAGGAGAGCCTAACCTTAAATGCATGGATGGAAATGGAGAAGATAACAGCATCTGTTAATCATAAGTTAGAACAATTTGATTAATACTGGGGAAAAATGGTTTAACTACATAACACCTCATAGGCCTGATTTTATTCTCGCAAATCAATGTTGTAAAAAAAAATCACTCCCTACTTGTACATAATTTTCTCCTTTTGCTTGTTCTTTCTTCCCTCTCTTTTCTATAAGTGTATACCTCAGTTAAATATTATGTGGAGATTTGTGGCATATATGACTATATGATATATATGTACAATATCTGAAATACATATTATGGAAATGTTTGATGATGAACTTCAATGAAAAATAAATTCCAAAAAAAAAGAATTAACTACCCTAATGGCCTGGTTGAGGAAGCTGACCCGGGGCTTGTTGGTCCTGGCTTTTATGCTGTGGTACTGTTTCCCAGATGGCAGCAGCTGGAATAGATTGTGGTTGGGATGACTCGGGTCTCCAATGATCTTTTGGGCCATTTTTACACACCTGTCTTTGTAAATGTCCTGAAGTTCACATCTACAGATGTGCTGGGCTGTCCGCACCACACTCTGCAGTGTCCCCCCATAGATGCTGTCTGCCCTGCCGAATTCCACCAGCCATTTTTTTGTTGCTCTTTATATTTCAGGTTAATGACTTTCTGTGAAAGAGCATCAAGTTATAATTTAACTCTTTTTCTGAGTCAGTTTCTTATTGGAAGATGAATTTAAAGAGCTATTTGAGCCATTCATTTCCTCAGTTGGTGATCATGTGCTTGAGTACTCAAATAGATTGTGCTGTAATGTTGATTAAGTGTCTAACCTGGCAGAGATCTGATGGCATACTACGACAATCTCTGGAGTTGTATAACTTCATGATTCTAAACTTAACTGCTAGCAATTACAGGCTGATGATAGGGCAAAAAAGCAATTGGATGAGTTGCAATATAAAATGGGACAAAATTGAAAAGGGTGATGACTACAGGACTGAAGATGCTATAGTTGAATTCACACAGTAGTAGTAGGCTTCCGTTAGTCTCGTGAGACCACGGATTTGCACCTTGGAAAGTTTCCAGGGTGAAAGGCTGGGCAGGGTTGTATGGATGACCGGCAGTTGCCCAAGCTGCAAGTCTCCCCTCTCCATGCCACCAATGTTGTCCAAGGGAAGGGCATTAGGACTCATACAGCTTGGCACCGGTGTCATCGCAGAGCAATGTGTGGTTAAGTGCCTTGCTTAAGGACACATATGCAGCCTCAGCCAAGGCTCGAACTAGTGACCTTTAGATCACTAGACGAGCGCCTTAACCACTTGGCCACACCAACACAGTATACAGAATAAGATAGATGAATGATTAAAGTTACAGATTGGCATGTATGATTTTGTAGGTATCACTGAATTGTGGCTGAAAGAAACATCTAAGGAGACACATTGTATCAAAAGGACAGGCAGGTAGGCAGAGAGGGTGGTGTAGCTCTTTTAAAAATGAAATCAAATCCTTAGAGGTGACATAGGATCAAAAGGTATAGAATAATTGGCATCGTAGATCTTAAAAAAAAAAAAACTGCAAGAGTAAAAAGACCCTGGTGGGAGTTATATGCAGACCTCCGAACAGTAGCAACAGATCACTTCAGGAGATAGAGTTGTGTGTCAAATGGGCAATGTTATGATAGTCTGGGGGGATTTTAATATGAAGGTAGATTGGGAAAATCAGTTTGGTGTTGGATTTCAAGAGCTGGAATTTGTAGAATGCCTACGAGATAGCTTTTTAAAGCAGCTCATAGTTGAGCCCATTAGAGGATCAGCTATTCTGGATTGGGTGTTACGCAATGAACAATTATTGATTAGAAAGCTTAAGGTAAAGAAACTCTTAAGGAAGTAATGATTATAATATGATAGAATTCACCCTGAAGTTTGAGAAGGAGAAGCAAAAGTCAGATGTATAAGTATTACAGTGGTGTAAAGGGCATGAGAGAGGAGCTGGCCAAAATTGATTGGAAGGGGGCACTAGCAGGAATGACAGCAAATGACAGCAGAGCAGTAATGGTTGTAGTTTCTGGGAGCAATTTGAAAGGTGCAGGACAGACACATCCCAAAGAAGAGGTAATCTAAAGCCAGGATGACACAATCATGGCTGACAAGGGAAGTCAGAGCCAACATAAAAGCCTAAGAGAGGGCATATAATAGAGCAAAAATTAGCATAAAGTTATAGGATTGGGAAGCTTTTAAAAGCCAACAGAAGGCAACTAAAAAGTCATAAAGAAGGAAAAGATGGAATACAAAGGTAAGCTAGTCAATAATATTCTTTAATATTATTAATTTAATCTTCTTTAAGATGCCAAAAGTTTTTTCAGATATATGAAGGGTAAAAGAGAGGCAAAAGTAGATATCAGACCCCTGGAAAACAATGCCAGAGAGGTAGTAATGGAGGTCAAGGAAATGGCGAATGAACTGAATAACTATTTTACATCAGTCTTCTCTGGAAGACACCAACAGTTTGCCGCAAGTTCGAGAGAGACAGAGAGCAGAAGTGAGTGAAGTTGTGATTACTGGGGGAAAGTGCTTGGGAAAACGGAAAAGTCAGAAGGTAGAGAAATCACCTGGACCAGATGGTAAAAGCCTCAAGGTTCTGAAAGAGTTGACTGAAGAATTTGTGGATGCATTAGTAATGATCTTTCAAGAATCAATAGATTCTGGCATGGTTCAGGGTGGCTGGAAAATTGCAAATGTCATTCCACCCTTCAAGAAAGGAGAGAGAGGCAGAAGTAAGGAAATTATAGGCCAGTTAGTCTGACCTCAGCGGTTAGGAAGATGTTGGAGTTGATAAGGATATGTTTTCGGGCTGCTTAGAGGCACATGGTTGAGGTCAGCATTGTTTCCTCAAGGGAAATTTCTGACTGACAAATCTGTTGGAATTCTTTGAAGAAATAACGAGCAGGATAGACAATGTAGAATCAGTTGATATGTACTTGGAGTTTCAGAAGGTCTTTTACAAGGTGACACATGAGGCTGCTTAACAAGTTAAGAGCCTATGGTATTACAGGGGGCGATTTTAGCATGGATAAACAGTGTCTGATTGGCAGGAGGTAAAGAGTGGAAACAAAGGGAGCCTTTTCTGGCTGGCTGCCAGTGACTAGTGGTGTTCCACAGGGGTCTGTTTTGGGACCACTTCTTTTTATATTACATGTCAGTGATTTGGATGACAGAACTGATGGCTTTGTGGCCAGGTTTGCAGATGATACAAAGGTAGGTGGAGGGGCAAGTAGTTTTGAGGCTATAGGAGGACAGGCATATTAGGAGAATGGAAAGTGGCAGATGGAATACAGTGTGTGGAAGTGTATGGTCGTGCATGCACTAAAGAAATAAAAGAAAAACTATTTTCTCAATGGAGAGAAAATTCAAAAATCAAAGGGACTTGGGAGTCATTGCAGAATTTCCTTAAGGTTAATTTGCAGGTTGAGTTGATGGTGAGAAAGGCAAATGCAATATTAGCATTCATTTTGAGAGGACTAGAATATAAAAGCAAGTATGTAATGTTGAGACTTTATAAAGCACTGGTGGGGCCTCTGTTTGAGTATTGTGAGCAGTTTTGGGTCCCTTATCTAAAAGCGATATGCTGACATTGGAGAAAGTTCAAAGGAGGTCCACAGAAGTATTTCAGAGATTGAAAGGCTTATCATATGGGGAGCCTAAGACCAGACAACAATGGAATTTGTTGTCAGAGGTGGCTGTGAAGGCCAAGTCAATGGGTATATTTAAGGCAGAGGTTGATAGGTTCCAACTCTGCTCCTATTATATCTTCTAGTCTTATGGTGTTAACACTACACCTCCTGGTGTTTCAGCTTGGCTTTGCTAAATCCATTGTGGAGCTAATAATAACAGTCAGTCATATAACAGCATGAAGGGTCCTGGGATGTGTTCCATCTAATGAAAGGGGAAAATAAATGTCCCTGGATTCATTGCCTGATTTCCTCCATGTGCATTCTGCAATATTTAGAGCAAATTGAAGTCAACTAGCATTTAACAGTGCCTTTAATGTTGGAAATCATTCTGAGGCCCATGTAGGTGCAATATCAGATCAGTAGATAATACCATGCCACAAGAAGATATCAGTGCATCATAATACTACTGTATTGGTTATAATATAGTGCTGGTTCTTTTTAATTAATAAAAAGGCCTTACTTCAAAAAATGATCTTAAAATTAAATTTTCTTTAAAAAGATGCAATTTACTACAGTATTTATTTGTAAAAAGAGATTTTTAAAAATATAATTTGTACTTTTTTTTGCCTGTAAGCTCTTAAACAGGAGCTCCTGAGAAAACACAAAGAGGCACTACAAAGCTGCAAGATCCACAACCTAACAGTCCTTAGAGCCACACAGCAAAGGGAGCTGGAGGTAAGCTTATTCTGATAGGCTGATGAAGGGGAGCTGGAGGTAAGCTTGTTCTACACAAAATACACTGCAGATGCTGGTGTCAAAGCAACACGCACAACATGCTGGAGGAACTCAGCAGGTCGGGCAGCATCCATAGAAACGAACAGTCAACGTCTTGGGCCGAGACCCTTCTTCGTCTTGACGAAGGGTCTCTGCCCAAAACGTTGACTGTTCGTTTCCACGGATGCAGCCTGACCTGCTGTGTTCCTCCAGTGTGTTGTGTGTGTTGGTAAGCTTGTTCTAATAGGCTGATGAAAGAGAGCTGGAGGTAAGCTTGTTCTGATAGGCTAATGAAAGGGAGCTAGAAGTAAGCTTGTTCTGATAGGCTGAGGAAGCTGATTTTGGCACCATGCCAAGTAATTACAAAGGGGTTTATCTTGATTTGATTGCAGGTTTGAACATAGGCCTGGGTCTCTAAATAAATATTGTGCATTTGTAATTTTAAGAAAATATACAGAAGTTGCTGGGTAAAAGTGAGTATAAAAAGGTATTGACAATATATTTTCAGATCACAAACCATCTGGGTCTTGAAATTTAGATGTATAATTACAAGGAGAAATGCCATAATTATTCTCTTTATTTTTATTTCTGGTGGAATTTTAATTTCTTTCATTGAGGATATTCAGGTTATTTGATATTTGGATGCTTATAACCTGAGATTTCAAGTGGTGACCTCTGACCTGTTAAAGGTCAGAAATCAGTACGAAAGTTCAAAGCTGATAGAGGTGTACAAGATGATGAGAGGCATTGATCGTGTGGATAGTCAGAGGCTTTTTCCCAGGGCTGAAATGGCTGCCACAAGAGGGCACAGGTTTAAGGTGCTTGGGAGTAGGTACAGAGGAGATGTCAGCGGTAAGTTTTTTACGCAGAGAGTGGTGAGTGCGTGGTATGGGCTGCCGGCAATGGTGGAGTCTTTTAAGAGACTTTGGGATAGGTAAACGGAGCTCAGAAAAATAGAGGGCTATGGGGAAGTCTAGTAATTTCTAAGGTAGGGACATGTTCGGCACAACTTTGTGGGCCAAAGGGCCTGTATTGTGCAGTAGGTTCTCTATGTTTCTAAATTTATTATTGTACGTGTATGTCACCATATATAACCCTGAGATTCTTCTTCTTGAGGGCATTTACAGGAAAATAAGGGTATACAAGTTAGAATTCTATTGTATTTAGAATGAGGGAATGTACAAAATTATATGGTCAGAATTTAATATTCTGTTCTAGTAATCATGAGATTGGGGTTTTGAGCTGCTAAAGTACTTATGGCAGGAGAGACCCCTCAGTATGGTTGAGTGGAAAGAGCTTAATCGCAAGGTGAAGCCTCACCAATACATTACTATTACCAGCCTAAAAGGAAACCTGCAATTTGTAGAGGGTATGTTGTGGACCTGTCTGCTGGGTACTTGTGGTGAAGTGCTGAAGTGATTCTGATTTGTATCAGAAGTGAAAGGAGTCGATGTTCATTGTGGATTATGTACATCATTTGTGTCTTCCATGACTAAAGAAAAGTTGTCAGGACAAAAAGTCACTAAATCATGTTTTGTCTTTTTAAAAGAAAGTCTTCCTTTCTGCTAATCCTCACCAGTCGCTGTTTTTTAGGCCTTGGACCAAAGGGTTAAAGAAGAGCAAAGGATGATGGATGAAAAGATAGTCTTGGAGTTAGACCAGAAAGTGATTGATCAACAAAACACACTGGAAAAGGCCGGTGTTCCAGGATTCTATATTACTACAAATCCTCAGGTAAATCTTCTCAGAAATATATCTCAATACAATTAATATATACTCTCAGTGGCCACTTTATTTGGTACCTCTTGCCACATGTATGCAGAGACAGTGAAAATCCTACCGTCTAAATAGATCATTTCATCAGTACATCGAGGGAGAAAGAGAAAAAGAATGCAGAATAAACTGTTACAGTTACCGAGTGCAGTGGAGGCAAACAGTAAGGTACAAAGATACTGCAAGGTTGATTGTGAGATCAAGAGTCTAGTTTATAGGGTATTTAGATATTGGAGTGATTTTCTGTCTTAAAGATCTGCTTTTCTTTCAACTAGTTCATTGATTGTCAAATTGTCAAATAATTTTTTATGCCAATTACATTTTATAAAATAACTTGCCATTAACCTTTCAAATCGATCCTAAGTCCTTGTATCACTGGAAGCAGTATGCAGGGGTGTAGGGGTATGGCAGGCAGATCCTTGTAGTTTAATTTGGCGTTATGGTAGGCACAGAGATTGAGGGCTGAAGGACCTGTTCCTGTCCTATGCTGTTCTGTATTCTTAATCCTTCCCTCAATAACTCAGACAATTTCACCACACCCATCTGTCTCCACCCTCCCATTCTTTTATTTTCCTGATCCAATTGCTACCCCATTGCTCCATCTTTCCCCTCCCCTCCTCCTCATCTGCCAATACACACCTCCCACCTTTCCCCTCCCCACCTCCCTTCCATTATTCTATTCTTCACCATCCCCTCCTATCAGATTCCATCTTCTTCAGCCCTTTGTCACTTACATCTCTCACCTCTCAGCTTCTTACATCATTCTCACTCATCTTCTTCCCTTACCTGCCTGTTATCCGCTGTCCCCTCTACTGCACTCTGTAGCCGCCTTCCCCCCACCATTTTATACTGGCTTTCTTGCCAGTCCTGATGAAGAGTTCTGCCCCAAAATGTCAGTTGTTCATTTTCCCCCATAGATGCTGCTCAACCTGCTGAGTTCGTTCATCATCTTTGTATGGGGCTTCCAATTTACTAACTGGCATCTTGGCAGCATGGTAGCGTAGCTGATAGTGGAATGTTATTACAGTGTCAGCAATCACCAATTCAAGCTGCTGTCTTTATGTCCTCTGGCTGCCCTGCCACATTCCAAAAACATGCTTGTGGTTAGTAAATTGTACACATGTTATAAGACCATGAGATATAGGAACAGAATTAGGCCATTTGGCCTATTGAGTCTGCTCTGCCATTTCATCTTAGCTGATCCAGTTTTCCTCTCAGCCCTATCTCCTGCCTTCTGCCCGTATCCCTTTTGTATCCTGATCAATCAAGAATCTATCAACCTCTGCCTTAAATATACATAAAGACTTGGCCTCCACAGCTGCCTGTGACAAAGAATTCCACAGATTCACCACTCTCTGGCTAAAGAAATTCCTCCTCCTCTTAGTTCTAAAAGGATGCCCCTCTATTCTGAGGTTGTGTCCTCTAGTCTGAGACTCTCCCACCATAGGAAACATCTTCTCCACATTCACTGTATCAAGGCCTTTGACCATTTGATAGGTTTCAATGAGGTCACTTCTCATTCTTCCAAATTCTAATGAATACAGGCCCAGAACCATCAAACGCTCTTCATATGACAAGCCATTCAATCCTGGAATCATTTTCATGAACCTCCTTTGAACCCTCTCTATTTTCAGCACAATCTTTCTAAGATAAGGGGCCCCAAACTGCTCTCAGTACTCCAAGTGAAGCCTCACCAGTGCCTGAGTAAGTCTCAACATTTTATCTTTGCTTTTTATATTCTAGTCCTCTTTCCTTCATCACCACAGACTCAACCTGCAAATTAGCCTTTAGGGAATCCTACACAAGGGATTCTCAAGTCCTTTTACACCTCAGTTTTTGCACTTAGAAAACAGTCAACCCTCTCAATTCTTCCACCCAAGTATATAATCATACACTTCCTGACACAGTCTTCCATCTGCCATTTCTGTGCCCATTCTCCTAATTTATTTAAGTCCTACTGTGGCCTCACTACTTCCTCAAAACTACCTGCTCCTCCACCTATTTTCTTATCGCCTGCAAACTTTGCAACAAAGCTATCATCCGAATTGTTTTTATATAACATTAAAAAGATGGTCACAGCACAGACCCTTGTGGAACAGCCCTTGTCACTAGCAGCCAGCCAAAAAATTTGGCTTTTATTGTTACGTACCCCGTAACTGGGTGTCTGACCAGCAGAGAAAGAAGTATCTGTTGGAGTCTGGTGGTACTATATTCAAAAGTGTTTATTAGTAAAATACACAAATCAATATCAATAATGCAAATAGATAGATAATACACGTTAGCAATAATAAACCTAAAAGTGTGGGAATAATAATAAGCAATTCACTAAGGAGAAGGATATTGAATGGTGTAAGGTGTGGGAAACAAGTAAGGAAGTTATGGAACCTATGACAATTAAAGAGGTGGAAGTACTGGCGCTTTTAAGAAATTTAAAAGTGGATAAATCTCCGGGTCCTGACCGGATATTCCCCAGGACCTTGAGGGAAGTTTGTGTAGAGATAGCAGGAGCTCTGACGGAGATCTTTCAGATGTCATTAGAAACAGGGATTGTGCCGGAGGATTGGCGTATTGCTCATGTGGTTCCATTGTTTAAAAAGGGTTCTAGAAGTAAGCCTGGCAATTATAGACCTGTCAGTTTGACATCAGTGGTGGGTAAATTAATGGAAAGTATTCTTAGAGATAGTATTTATAATTATCTGGATAGACAGGATCTGATTAGGAGTAGCCAGCATGGATTTGTGCGTGGAAGGTCATGTTTGACAAACCTTATTGAATTTTTTGAAGTAGTTACGAGGAATGTTGACGAGGGTAAGGCAGTGGATGTAGTCTATATGGACTTCAGCAAGGCCTTTGACAAAGTTCCACATGGAAGGTTAGTTAAGAAGGTTCAGTCGTTAGGTATTAATGCTGGAGTAATAAAATGGATTCAACAGTGGCTAGATGGGAGATGCCAGAGAGTAGTGGTGGATAATTGTTTATCGGGATGGAGGCCGGTGACTAGCGGGGTGCCTCAGGGATCTGTTTTGGGCCCAATGTTGTTTGTAATATACATAAATGATCTGGATGATGGGGTGGTAAATTGGATTAGTAAGTATGCTGATGATACTAAGGTAGGAGGTGTTGTGGATAATGAGGTGGGTTTTCAAAGCTTGCAGGGAGATTTATGCCGGTTAGAAGAATGGGCTGAACGTTGGCAGATGGAGTTTAATGCTGAGAAGTGTGAGGTTCTACATTTTGGCAGGAATAATCCAAATAGAACATACAGGGTAAATGGTAGGGCATTGAGGAATGCAGTGGAACAGAGAGATCTAGGAATAACAGTGCATAGTTCCCTGAAGGTGGAGTCTCATGTAGATAGGGTGGTGAAGAAGGCTTTTGGAACGCTGGCCTTTATAAATCAGAGCATTGAGTACAGAAGTTGGGATGTAATGTTAAAATTGTACAAGGCATTGGTAAGGCCAAATTTGGAATATTGTGTACAGTTCTGGTCACCGAATTATAGGAAAGATATCAATAAATTAGAGAGAGTGCAGAGACGATTTACTAGGATGTTACCAGGGTTTCAGCACTTAAGTTACAGAGAAAGGTTGAACAAGTTAGGTCTCTATTCATTGGAGCGTAGAAGGTTGAGGGGGGATTTGATCGAGGTATTTAAAATGTTGAGAGGGATAGATAGAGTTGACGTGAATAGGCTGTTTCCATTGAGAGTAGGGGAGATTCAAACGAGAGGACATGATTTGAGAGTTAGGGGGCAAAAGTTTAAGGGAAACACGAGGGGGTATTTCTTTACTCAGAGAGTGATAGCTGTGTGGAATGAGCTTCCTGTAGAAGTAGTAGAGGCCAGTTCAGTTGTGTCATTTAAGGTAAAATTGGATAGGTATATGGATAGGAAAGGAGTGGAGGGTTATGGGCTGAGTGCGGGTAGGTGGGACTAGGTGAGATTAAGAGTTCGGCACGGACTAGGAGGGCCGGAATGGCCTGTTTCCGTGCTGTGATTGTTATATGGTTATATGGTTAATAATAAACAAGCTCTATCGATGTCTAGGGGATAATGAATTGTCATATACAAGTATAAAGTTCAGTTCAGTACTGAGGTAGATGTTAGTTGTTGCGTTGTAATCGTTGGAGAGAGAGAGAGCGAGCGAGCAGTAACAGCTACAGGCAGGCAAACCTTCCTTTATGTTCTTGATCCGTCGTTTTGTTGTGGCCATTCAGGTATGACCCCTCTGTCCTTCAGCTAGACTGTTCTTCTGTGGTGGACTCGTCACTCTGGCATGAGTGGACACACACACAAGCCCCCACCGGCCCTGCTATAACACTGTGAGTTAAACTGACCAATCTCTTTGTTCGGTCTCCGATGCCCCACACCTTCCCGTGGGTTCCAACACTCAAATCAGTGCTCAATAGTGTGTCTCTTGGTGCGTCTGAGGGGTGTCTCCCCAGACCTCACTTTTATCGCTACTTACGGGGTCTCAGTTGTCAATCAATTTTGAATGGCTGTGTCCATCAAACCAGCCCACTCCGGCTGTCCACTGAGGAGTTTTAATGAACAGAATGGTATAAGATAAATAACCCTCTCAGAAGTCATAATATGGTGAATCAACAAGTCTCTCTCCCCTGCTTTATCTCTTATCTCTTTATCTCTTATCTGTAGCAGATGTTCCAGTATGTTTTCTTTTACATCTCTCTCTCTCTCTCTCTCATTAGCAGCATAGCAACAGTAACTGTTTGTGATTCTCCTGGGGGGGGGGGGGGAGACATGGGCAACTCTGCACCCTTCTGCCCATCAGAGCTGTTCATCCTTCATAACATAAATCAGAGCATTGAGTATAGGAGTTGGGATGTAATGTTAAAATTGTACAAGACAATTTGGAGTATTGTGTACATTTCTGTCACCGAGTTATAGGAAAGATGTCAACAAAATAGAGAGAGTACAGAGAAGATTTACTAGAATGTTATCTGGGTTTCAGCACCTAAGTTACAGAGAAAGGTTGAACAAGTTAGGTCTTTATTCTTTGGAGTGTAGAAGGTTGAGGGGGGACTTGATAGAGGCATTTAAAATTATGAGGGAGATAGATAGAGTTGACATGGATAGGCTTTTTCCATTGAGAGTAGGGGAGATTCAAACAAGAGGACACGAGTTGAGAGTTAAGGGGCAAAAGTTTAGGGGTAACACGAGGGGGATCTTCCATACTCAGAGAGTAGCTGTGTGGAACGAGCTTCCAGTAGAAGTGGTAGAGGCAGGTTCGATATTGTCATTTAAAGTAAAATTGGATAGGTATATGGACAGGAAAGGAATGGAGGGTTATGGGCTGAGTGCAGGTTGGTGGGACTAGGTGAGAGTAAGCATTCAGCACGAACTAGAAGGGCCGAGATGGCCTGTTTCCGTGCTGTAATTGTTATCTGGTTATAAAAAAGGCTCCCTTTATTCCCACTACCTATCAGTCACTGCTTTAAAAATGCTAGAATCTTTGCTGTAATATCACGGGCTTGTAACTTGTTAAGAAGCCTCATGTGGCACCTTGTCAAAGGCCTTCTGAAAATCCAATTACACAATATCAACCAATTTTCTTTTTTCTATACTGCTTGTTAGTTCTTCAAATAGTCCCAACAGACTTGTCGGGCAAGATTTTCCCTTGAAGAAATTTTTCTTTTTTCTTTTTAAATCTTTTTATTAATTTTAAACAAACATAAATGAAACATGAATACAGAGAGTTTGAGAGTACATAATTAATAGGTTAAGTATACGTTCAAATAGATGATAATCCATATGTAATAACCTCCCAAACTCAGTAATTACGAAAAAAGGAGTAAATAAGAGAAAAAAAAAACGTAACCAACATGGGCCATTGCATTATGTCAAATATACACAGTAGAATCAATAACTCCATACCTCCATCCAAATAATTAAGGATATTAGAAGCAGGGTTTAGGAAAGGTCAGTTTAACTCATATGAAAATGTTGAATAAATGGTCTCCAAGTTTCTTCAAATTTAACTGAAGGATCAAAGAGAACACTTCTAATTTTTTCTAAACCCAAACAAGAGATAATTTGAGAAAACCACTGAAATATAGTTGGAGGATTAATTTCTTTCCAGTTCAATAGGATAGATCTTCTAGCCATTAATGTAACAAATGCAATCATCTGTCGAGCTGAGGGGGATAAACAACTATTATCCACCATTGGTAAACCGAAAATTGCAGTAATAGAATGTGGTTGCAATTTGATATTCAGAACTGTTGAAATAGTACCGAA
This sequence comes from Hemitrygon akajei, assembly GCF_048418815.1. NCBI lineage: Eukaryota > Metazoa > Chordata > Chondrichthyes > Myliobatiformes > Dasyatidae > Hemitrygon > Hemitrygon akajei. The sequence continues at coordinate 46,043,006 of NC_133137.1, read as the reverse complement.
AATATCTTTCCAATAATTTTGCAAACAAGGGCAAGACCAAAACATGTGGGTCAATAAAGCAACTTCAGAATGACATCTGTCACAGGTTGGATTAACGTAAGAATAAAATCGAGCAAGTTTATCCTTGGACATGTGAGCCCTATGTACAACCTTAAATTGTATTAGGGCATGTTTAGCATAAATAGAAGAAGAATTGACTAATTGTAAAATTTTCTCCCACTGCTCAGTGGGTATAAGACAATGAAGTTCTTTTTCCCATTCCTTCTTAATTTTTTCTGATACTTCTGGCTGTATTTTCATGATCATATTATAAATGGTGGCTACTAAACCCTTCTGGCAAGGATTCAGAGCTAAAATTTTTTCCGTAATGTCCATTGGACATAATTTCGGAAAAGACTGTAACATATTATTCAAGAAATTTCTAACTTGCAAATATCTAAAAAAAAATGAGTTTTAGGTAAATTATATTTATTAGATAGCTGTTCAAAGGACATAAAACTATTATCTAAAAATAGATCACGAAAACTTGTTATATCTTTTGTTTTCCATAATACAAAGGCTTGATCCATAAAAGAGGGCCGAAAAAAAAGTTAGATATAATAGGGCTTGATAAGATAAACTTACTCAAGCCAAAAAATTTGCGAAATTGAAACCATATTCGCAATGTATGTTTAGTTATTTGTTTAGTATGATTAGTTATTTGTTTATTCAATTTAGATAAAGAAAAAGGAAGTGAAAATCCTAAAATTGAAAACAATGAAAAGTCTTGTACAGATTTACATTCCAAATTTACCCATTGTGGGCAAGAAGCTATAATCGATTCTTGTGTCCAAAATATTAAATATCGAATATTAATGGCCCAATAGTAAAATTTCATGTTTGGGAAAGCCAAACCACCCTCCTTCTTAGGCTTCTGTAAATATTTTTTGCTTAGTCTAGGATTTTTATTCTGCCACACATATGAGGATATTTTAGTCAATAATATCAAAAAAAGATTTAGGAATAAAAATTGGTAATGCTTGAAATAAATATAAAATTTTGGGTAACACTATCATCATTAACACTAGCATTAATTCGACCAACCAATGACAAAGATAATGGGGACCACCTGGTAACAAGTTGCTTAATTTGGTCAATTAAAGGTAAAAAAATTAACTTTAAATAAATCCTTATGTTTCTTGGTAATTTTAATACCCAAATAAGTAAAATGATCTGTGACAACTTTAAATGGTAAGTATTTATAAATTGGAACTTGCATATTTAATGGAAATAATTCACTTTTATTAAAATTCAGTTTGTAACCAGAAAAGCTACTAAACTGAGCAAGCAAGGACGAAATAACAGGAATAGATCTCTCAGGGTCAGATATGTATAGTCACAAATCATCAGCATATAATGATAACTTATAAGTCCCTTCCCCACAGCAATACCCAAAATATTAGGTGATTCACGAATGGCAATAGCTAAAGGTTCCAAAATAATGTCAAATAGTAAAGGACTTAAAGGACAGCCTTGCCTCGTACCACGGAATAACTGAAAAAAAGATCTTTGATTATTGGTAAAAACCGAAGCCAAAGGTTTATAATATATTAATTTAATCCATGATATAAATTTTGAACTAAAATTAAAATGCTGCAACGTATAAAATAAATATGGCCATTCAACTCTATCAAACGCTTTTTCAGCATCTAAGGAAATGACACATTCTGGTATTTTGGATGAAAGAGTATAAATAATATTAATTAATTTTCTGATGTTAAAAGATGAATAATGATTTTTAATAAATCCAGTCTGATCTTCAGAGATAATTCGAGGTAATATATTTTCTAATCTAGTGGCCAAGATTTTACTAAAAATCTTAGAGTCCGTTTTCAGCAAGGATATAGGCCGATAGGATGCACATTCAGTGGGGTCTTTATCTTTTTTAAGAATTAAAGAAATGGAGGCATCATAAAAAGATTGTGACAATTTACCTACAGTTAACACATCTTTAAAAATTTTACAAAGCCAAGGAGAGAGTATAGAGGAAAAGGATTTAAAAAATTCTGCAGTATAACGATCCGGACCAGGGGCTTTACCTGAATTCATTGAAAAAATAGCCTCTTTTATTTCGGTTTCCGTAATAGGTGCATCTAGAAGTACACTATCTTCTGTTAATTTTGGGATATTCAATTTTCTTAAAAATTCATCCATTATAGAAGAATCCTCAACAAATTCTGATTGATATAAAGAATTATAAAAATTTTGAAAGGCTTTATTTATCTCTTTATGATCAATCGTCAAAAGTGCCATCTCGTTTACGAATCTTAGTAATTTGTCGTTTAACCGAAGCAGTTTTCAATTGATTAGCCAATAATTTGCAAGATTTATCTCCATGTACATAAAACTGGGTTCTAGATTTAATTAACTGATTTTCAATCGAAGAGGATAATAACAAACTATGCTCCATTTGAAGTTCAACTCTTTCTTTATAAAGTTCTTTGCTGAGGGTCACTGAGTAAATCATATCAATTGCTTTAATTTTATCAACCAATGTTAATATTTCAGAATTAGTTTGTTTCCTAACTCCAGCAGAGTATGAAATAATCTGTCCACAAATAAATGCTTTAAAAGTGTCCCATAATGTTCTACTAGAGATCTCTTCTGTAGAATTTGTTGAAAAAAACAAATCAATTTGTTGTTTAATAAAATTAAGAAAGTCTGAGTCCTGCAATAAAATAGAGTTGAACCTCCAAGATTTAGCATTAGAAGATGAATCAAAGGTGCATGATCAGAAATGGTAATGGAATCATATTTACGATCAATAACATCTGTAAGTAAACGATGATCAATAAAGAAGTAGTCAATTCTTGAATAATTATGATAAACATGAGAAAAGTATGAAAATTCTTTGTCATTGGGGTGTAAAAAATGCCAAATTTCAGAAATTCCAGAATCAACCATGAAGGAATTAATAAGAGAGGCCGATTTATTCGGAAGAGCTTGGGCGGGCTTAGATCTATCCATCGAAGGGTTTAAGCAACAGTTAAAATCCCCACCCATTATCAGCATGTACTGATTCAAATTAGGAAAGGATGTAAATAGACACTTAAAAAATTCAGGACAATCAGTGTTTGGAGCATAAACATGAACTAAAACAAATTTTTGATTAAAAAGTAAACCAGTAATAAGCAAAAATCTACCTTGTGGGTCCGAAATAGTTTCATGGTGTATAAAAGAGGTTGAAGAATCTATAAAAATGGAAACGCCTCTTACTTTGGCTTGGGAATTCGAGTGATACTGCTGGCCTTTCCAAAACCTAAAAAAAATTGACTATCCACCTTCCTCACATGAGTCTCTTGTACAAAGATAATATTAGCATTCATTCTGTGGAATACTTTGAATATTTTTTTCTGTTTGATCGGATGATTTAAACCATTAGTATTCCAAGAAACAAAATTAATAATCTTATCCATATTGCCAATATTTATTACAATTAACACAAGGTTAAAAAAAAAGATGAACTCATGAATCCGGAAGAGGGAAGTAAGTTCAAGGAGGAACCGGAAGTTATGACACTGCAACCATTTTTGTAGTTTCGAGTCAGCCCATGAAGTAAAACTAAGCGTGAAGCAAGCAAAAAGAAGGATCCCACTCCCTCCACCCTCAAAACCCCAGGAAAAAAAGCCAAAAAGAGGCAAGCAGGCAATCTAATACTAATTTTACCCCCATGTCTCAAGATGGCAACTCAAACAAAAAAGTAAAAAAAACAGATACAAACCACCCATATTTTAAGAAAGGGTTAGTATAACAAAGATTAAGCTATAAAATTAGTGTTTTATATATATATAAAACAAAAGGATTAAAAGAAAAAAGGAAAAAAAATTAAAACGTTAAAACCCATAAATGGATAATATTGTATTAGTATTTTAAAAGAAAGTCCTTAAACTTATTCAGACATATCCAAACGGATGTGACGTATCCAAGCACTAAGGTCTTTTGGGGAAAAGAAACAACATCTTAAAAAAGTTTTTAAATTAAAAACAACCTTAATATTTAAGCGTTAAAAATATAAAAAAGTGTATATGAACTTAAAAGAAAAAACTAATGAGTTACTTTCAAAACTAACAGAATAATAATATAAAAAGAACGATCTCAGGATAAACCAAAAAAAACGGACCTTTACCGTGTATAAGAAATACACTGTTAGCCATCACGCAAAAATCATCAAATTATAAAAGATCCAAATCTATAGACTAATTATTAACATGAAGAAAAAAAATTAATACAAGTAGTAAAATTCATAGTCAACTCGTAGTAAAAAAAAAGTACTATTCTTCAAGGAATCTTTGAGCATCTGCCGGAGATTTGAACAGCCAATAAGTCCCATCTTTGAGAGTAACTCTCAATTGTGCTGGAAATAACAGCGCTTGCTTGTAGCCTTTCTGATAAATTTCCGACATAACCGATTTAAAAGCCATTCTTGCCCTTAAAACTTCGGGACTATAGTCTTCCCGAATACGAAATTTGAAATTTTGAAAGCTGATCATACCCTTTTTCCAGGCAGCCCGAATCAAACATTCTTTGGTATGAGGATAATGAATCCGGTGAATCACTGGTCGTGGTTTCGTACCTGGAGCTGGTTGAAAACAAGAAATGCGATGTGCACGGTCGATTATTGGAGGGGTATCCAGTATTTCTGAGCTGAAGACGTCCATTAAAAATTTAGAGAAAAATACAGTCAGATCACCGTTCTCAAAATTTTCTGGAAGCCCAATTATCCAGATATTTTGTCTTGGAGACCGGTTTTCAAGATCAGTGATTTTAGATTTATAACGATCCAGCAGTTGAGAAGTCGAAGCTTGCTGTTGTTGCAGAGTTTCAATTTTGCGATCTCTCTGGTGAGCGGCATCTTCAAGAACTAAAATTCTTGCTTCTTGTTGTTGTGAATCCAGTGTAAGTGATTGAAGTTTTGCATTGACTGTCTTTAAAATTTCATCGAGCGCAGAAAGCTTTGGGGTTAATTTATTCTCCAGTTTTTCAAGTCTCTCGTCCATAAGTTTCGCACTTGCTTCCAAAGTTAACGGTTCTTTCGTCTGTTTCGATTCCTTAGGTTCTCGTGGTTTAGACATTTTAACGAGTTGAAAGTGATTCAAACAGTTGAAAAAGATTTCATAAGTATGAACCCCTTTAGAATAGGTATAAACAGGTCAATTAGGGGTGTGCTTGTAGGTAGAAAAAAGTAAAAGGATTGGAGCGAAGCCTAAAACAGTCTCACTCCATAAGCGCCATCTTGAGACCTCCCGAAGAAATTTTATCATGTGCCTCCAAGTACCCTGAGACCTCATCCTTAACAATTGACTCCAATCTTTTCCCAACCACTGAGGTCAGACTAACTGGCCTATGGTGTCCTTTCTTCTGCCTCTCTCCCTTCTTGAAGAGTGGAGTGACATTTGCAATTTTCCAGTCTTACGGAACCATTCAGAATCTAGTGAATCTTGAAAGGACATTACTAATGCCTCCACAATCTCTTTAGCCACCTCTTTCAGAATCCTGGGGTGTACACCTTCTGGTCCAGGTGATTTATCTATCTTCAGACCTTTCAGTTTCCCAAGAACCTTATCTCTAGTAATGGCAACTTCACACATTTCATGATCTCTGAAACCAGGAACTTCCACCATACTGTTCATGACTGATGCAAAGTACTTATTCTGTTCATCTGCCATTTCCTTATGTTGGCGCCAGAAGTGTGGTGACACTTGTAGATTACCCAGCAAAATCCTCACTGATTTGATTTGATGCATACGGTGCATTTCACTGTATGTTTTGATGTAGATGTGACAAATAAAGCTGATTTTTCATTTGTTATCATTAGAAGTTAGCTCCACAAATTGTCAAATCTATACAGATTCCTTGAAGCCTCTGAGCATTGCTTGCCAGGAGGTGGAATGCACCATCCTGTTGTGTTTTCTCATTGTTCTTTCTCAGCTTCAATTTCACTCTTCCACATTTAAGTGCTGAACTGGTAAGGCAGCATTCATAGAGAAACTGCTAATTCTGTACACCGAGCAACACATCGAAAACACTGGAGAAACTCAGCAGGTTAGGCAGCCCCTATGGAGAGGAATAAACAGTCGATGTTTTAGGCTGAGACACTTCAACAGAACATTAAAGGCTCTCTTAAAACTCTCTTGGTTGGGGGCAGTAACAGTAGCATAATGGTTAGCACAATGCTTTACAGTACCAGCGATCCAGGTTCAATTTGCACTGCTGTTTATAAGGAGTTTGTACGTTCTCCCCATGAGCACATGGTTTTTTTTCTCATAATTGGTTATTGTAAATTGTCCCCTGAATCAGGGGTTGATGGGCAGCGCGGCTCAAAGGGCCAGAAGGGCCTATTCCTATCTAAGTTGAAAAATAGTTGAAGAAAACCTCAAATGAGGGTAGGTGAGATTAGAACTAGAGGTGAAATACTTAAGGGGAACATGTGGGGGAGCTTCTTCACTCAAGAGGGTGAGAGTGTGGAACGAGTTGCCAATGGAGGTGGTGGATATGGGTTCAATTTCAACATTTAAGAGAAGTTTGGATAGATACTTAGATAGGAGGGGTATGGAGGTCCAGGTGTGGGTTGAAGGGCTTGTTTCTGTGCTGTACTTTTCAATGACTCCAATAGTACGATAAGGACTAGATGGGCTGAAGGGTCTGTTTTTGTGCTGTAGTGTCGTATGACTCTTCACCTTGTAGGAGCTGACTCTACAGATGAATTTGCTGGAACTGATTCTAAAAATGCAACAGAAAGTATCTGAGGTGGGGAGCTGCTGATCTGGTGAACTTGGAACTTTGCTATTAGCTCTACTTCGGAGAAAGTACAGAAGACGCAGTCAAGCTTCATTACACACCTTCCAGCAATCATGGAATTGAAATGCCAGAGTCGAAGCCTAAATGTGCACAGTACAGTGCTTATTGTCCAGGAGCCTTTACTGTACACAGTATAATGCAATTCGTCCAGGAGGTCCTTGGGTGAATCCTGGTTGGCTAAGTGACAAGGTTTTTGTGTGCTTAAATGTCTCCAGTATTAGACGTTAATTCATTGTATTTTACATGAACCATGAAAGCTATCTTGTAAAACTGATTATGGTTTCCCTGTTCTACAAGTTGACATTGGTTCAGATACTGCCAGTGCATCAGTATTTGATTTCTTCCTTTTGTTTATCCAACATCACTTTTTAATATTGTTGTTTAACATGCACAGTATATCAGACTTTGGGAATGATGCATTTTCTTTATCTTGGCAAGTTTTGATCAATGACTTCAGACTTTGGTCTGGTCTAACTTGTGTTGATCTTTCAAAGGATCAATAAATGGTTTTCTGTGGATATTAATTGTTGAACTTAAGCTAAGCAATGCAAGTTTAAGCAAAAAATACTGACATGAGAAAGTTGCGATTAGATTTTCAACCTGTATTGTTAAAATTGGAGTTCATTGCAAAATATCTAGAACCTTTGTTTAAAAATATATTCACTGTACTTTGGTTTATGTGTGTAAGAATTACTTAATGCAAGTATTTGCAGTTCGTAGAAACCTAGAAAATATCTTGTAATATCCAAAAAGGTAAAATCTCTCAAAGGTAAGTCAGAGTTGTAGCTCCTTTAGATTCTGAAATCTTATTGACAGATCAGTGTTGTATTTCAGCTTTGTATGTTTTACATCTTTGCATGTGATTCTTTAAATATTCTTTAGTAATTGACTTTTCATGTTGCTGAATAAAACTTCATAGAATCATATTGATGTTCCATTAGGGTGTCAGTAATGTCTTGTTCTTTAAAGAAACTTGTAACACTGCTCTCTTTAATTGGGTAACTGAAATGCACAGTAAAACAGTTGAGCTGAATCGTGAGACATTTCAAAAAGGATGATTTTGCAGTGCTTAAAGTATCCAATTATTTGGATCAGAAATTGATAATCTTAAGATAACTCTTATTTTTAGAACCTAATCAGTAAATACATTAAGTGGAATATCTGTAGTAGATAGTGTTCTCTGGGGCAATTGTATCTTTATAAACACTTGCTCATGAATTGCCATGTACAATTTAAGAAGTATCCTAAAAATTAATATCCCAGATTAGAGTTGGTTACCATGGTAATTTCCAATTAAAATTGGTGGTTAAGTGCTATGGGGAAGACCAAGAATTCTAAGAATTTAAGTCCCAGCAATTTTTTGTTTGAATTTGATCACATTTGGTTTGTAGATCCAAGCAATTGAAGAGAGTTTCAAGCACTTGGTGAAGGGTTCTATTAAAAGATAAATTATTTCTAACCTTTGTTTTTCAGTATTTTGTGCAGAGATTAGGGATTGATATTTCAATCTTGTTAGTGATTGAATCTTCTGCTTTTTCCTCCTCCCACCCCCATTAATTTCTTTAGTGACTTGTTACAACATGGAAATGGTGGAATTTTGATCTGCTCTTGGGGATGTGGGTGTAGATAGTAATAAAGTGATAAAGCACAGATACAGGCTCTTCAACCAAACCAGTCCCTGCCGATCCCAGCAGGTTCCAATTTCCTGTGTTTAGCCCACATCCCTCTTAGCCCCAGCCCTCCATGTACCTCTCCAAGTGCCTCTTAAATGATGCTATTGTACCTCACCACTTCCTCCACAGCTCATTTCATACACTCACCACTTTCTGTGTGGAAAAACATTGCCTCTCAAGCCTATTTAAAATCTTACCCCTCTCATTCTAAACAGATGCTCCTAGTTCTGGATTCCCAGTGTAGCATCTTTTGCCTATTCCTAAATATCTGCAAGCTAATCTGAGAGCATCAGGTGCATAATTAATATTTTGAATTTATCACATCTGAAGTTTTTGTTTTAACTCCAGTCCCAAGCCCTGCTGTGAAAGGAGGCTAGGTTGAACATGGGGCTAGAAAGGCAGAAGACTTGGGAGAGGAAGGATCTTCACCTAGGAGAAATAGGAAGACATCTGGTGAAAGCAGAAGCCACAGGACCGATTAACCTTTAACCCAGCACAGAGAACTCTGGCGAGCTGCTGTAGGTGGCCTAAACCCCAGTTGGAGTGATGGATTTAAAAAGTAGCTTTTGATTTAGTTCCTTATAAATCTTTAATGGCTTTTGTTGGCTGGTTTAATCATAATGCATCCACTTATTTGTAATCATTCAGTGCTGTAGTAAACTACATTATCCTTGTTCTCTGAACAATGAGGTTTCTATTCAACTCCTTATTGGATTTTTAGTGAATATTTGATATTAATGGGCAGAAGTTTTGGACTTGTCCAAAGCAGAAATACTTCCACTCCTGCACTGGTAGTGCTAGACTCGTATCCAAGAGATCAGACAGACAGACATACTTTGTTGATCCCGAGGGAAATTGAGTTTTGTTACAGCCGCACCAACTGATGATCTACAGAAGTTAGAATGGTACATCAGCAGATGGGGAATTTAAACTTGTACTTGCAGCACAAAAGCTGGTCCAATTCCAACCTAGATGTCCACTTGTGTGCATTTAACCTGTTTCCCTTGAAATCCTTCCAATGTACCTGTTAAAGTGTCAGTTAAATTTTATTACTGTACCTGCCTCAATCACTTACTCTGGCAGCTCGTTCCATATACGTACCACCCTCTATAGAGAAGTTGCCTCTCAGTTTCCTTTTAAATCTTTACTCTCTCAGCTTAAACTTATGCCACAAGTCTGGGGGAAAAGGCTGCATTCATTCACTCTATTAATGCTGCACATGATTTTATACACCTCTACAAGGTCACCTATGCGAGGAACAAAGTCTTAGCTTTCCCAATTGCTTCCTATACACAGTCCCTTGAATCTTGGCAAAATTCTTGTAAATCTTCTTTGCATTTTTTCCATCTTAATGACATCTTTTGTATAAAATGGTAATCAAAGCCGAACACAGTACTCAAGGGTGTGGCTTCAACATCTTGTACAACAATGTAATGTTGGCTGCCACAGTAACACAGTGTGCCACTATTACAGCTTGGGACATTGAAGTTCAAAGCCGGCACTCTTGTAAAGAGTCTCTATACTTCCTGTGGAATATGTGGATTTTCTCCCTGTTATCTGACTGTCAAATGGTTCCCTAATATAAGATGGATTCTTGACCTGACAATCTACCTTATTGTGATCTTGCCCCTTACTGTTTACCTGCACTGCACTTCCACTGTAGTTGTTACACTTTATTCCACATTGTTATTTTGCCTTATCTACCTCAATGCACTGTGACGATTTGATCCGTATTACAGTGTGCAAGACAAACTTTTCACTATCTTGGTATACATGGTGATGATAAACCGATTTTAATTCCAATTCCTGATCTACCTTGTCATGGCTTCTTGCATGCTATTCCTCCACCTGCATTGTACTTGCTCTGTAAATATAACACTAGATTCTGCTATGCATGGACTGATTTATCTGGATGGAACACAAACAAAGCCTTTGATTGTAAGACACATTATAAGTGCTGGAGGAACTCAGCAGGATGGAAGGGTCTTTGTCGACTACTCTTTTCCATAGATGCTGCCTGGCGTGCTGAGTTCCTCCAGCATTGTGTGTGTGTTGCTTAGATTTCCAGCATCTGCAAATTTTCTCTTGTTTGCCTTTCATTGTACCTCGGTACAAGTGAGTATTATAAGCTAAATGGAGGGCAAAGGTTGATTGTGATAGATTGATCATATCAATGTTTTAAACAAGACATTTTATCTTTTAAACAAGACATGTACTCTATGCTGGAGACATGGGAGCAGCACCAGGCCATTCAGCTAATTGAGCCTGCTCCTCCATTCCATTATGGCTGATTTATTTTCCCCCTCTACCCCATTCTCCTGCCTTCTCCCTGTAACTGTTGATGCCCTTATCAGTCAAAAACCTATCAATCTCTGCTTTAAATACACTCAATGACTTGCCATCCACAGCTGCCCTGGCAATGAATTCCACAGATTCATCACCCTCAACTGAAGTAATTCCCCCTTGTCTCTGTCAAAATGTCTCTTAGATGTCTCTCTAATCTGAGGCCGTGCCCTTAAGTCCCAGACTCTCCCATTACAGGAAACATCTTCTGCATGTCCACTCAATCTAGGCCTTTCATGAGCTGTGAAAATACAGTTTAATGTTTGCGGTAGGGAAAAGAAAACTAACTTTGTTTTCCGAGTTCTGGGGATGGTGGGGAGTAGAAGAAAGACAGTATCTGCAGCAATAATCTAGGAGTGCTCAGTGTGTAGAGCTGCATCTGTGAGTGCTGGGGGGGGGGGGGGGGGGAGGTCAGCATTTCAGGTCGAGATCCTGCATGAGGACTGAGAGTGGAGAGGGATTAGCTTATCTGGAAAAAAAGAGATATTGACCCAGACTTGGTACCCTATCACCCACATTCCCTTTGTTCTCTCCACCCTCTTTCCTTCATGACAATGCAAAGGTAACTTGTTTTCTTTCTTCCCCATTTCGAAGGCTCTTGGATTGGGTTACATTGCTTCAGTTTCTGCCTTCACCGATGTTGCTTAACCTGCACTATTCCAAGATTTTATGATTTATTTCAGATTTCTCACATCTGCACTGTTTTGATTGGGTTTTATTTCTCCTGCACATGTAATATGATCACATTTTCCCTTTATATCCCTCACTCTGTTTCTCCCTCTTATACAAACAACTTGCATGTGGGAGATCAGCTGCTGGTTCGGAGGTTCAGGAGATCCTGCGCCCAGCCCGCAAAGTTTGCTCTACAGTGGGAAACAAAAATCGACCCCTTGGAAACTTACAGCACAAAGCTCACTCCTCCGTTAATTTGCAGTGCAAAATTCGCCCTTTCTTGGCAACTTATAGCACAAAATTTACCCCCAATTTACAGTTCAAAATTCCCTCTTCCATCAGCTACAGCGCAAAATTGGACCACCTGCAAATCCGCAGCAGAAAATACACTCCTCCGACAATTTGCAAAGCAAACTTTAAATGTAATGGGACGTGTAAAGGATAAAATAGAGTCGGCCCACCTTATCCGCAGGGGATTGGTTCCAGGACCCCCATGGATACAGAAGTCCCTTATTTAACCTGTCTTAGTGCAGTGGTCTTCAGGACCCAGCGGAACCCCGGACCTTATTTAACCAGTGTCAGTGTGGTGGACATTAGGACCTGGCGCAGACTGAATGCGCAGTGTTTCTATTCACGAAAATAATCACAATCACGATTGAAAATAATGTGGAAGTAATAAAGCGACCAGAAAGAGGTGAAACGCCATCAGTCATTGGAAAAGCGTTAGGCTACAGTCGGTCAATGGTCGGAACAATTTTAATGGAGCATGTGAAAGGCCCTGCCCCGATGAAAGCTACAAATATTACTAAGCAACGCAGTGGTTTAATTATTGGAATACATATGTTTCTTAAGTGTTTTATATGCATAGAAAGGTAAAATATATACTAAGACAAACGTTTGACCAACTGACGCTAAATAATACTGGATGTACCTGTTCCGACTTAAAGACGGACTCAGGAACGGTACTCGTTCATAACCCGGGGATTGCCTGTACTTTAAAATCAATAGACAATAGGTGCAGGAGTAAGCCATTCGGCCCTTCTAGCCAGCACCGCCATTCACTGTGATCATGGCTGATCATCCACAATCAGTACCCCATTCCTGCCCTCTCCTCATATCCCTTGACCCTGCTATCTATAAGAGCTCTATCTAATTCTCTCTTGAATGCATCCAGAGACTTGGCCTGCACTGCCTTCTGGGACAGAGCATTCCACATATCCACCACTCTCGGGGTGAAAAAGTTTTTCCGCATCTCTGTTCTAAATGGCCTACCCCTTATTCTTAATCTGTGGCCTCTAGTTCTGGACTCCCCCATCAGCGGGAACATGCTTCCTTCCTCCAGCGTGTCCAATCCCTTAATAATCTTATATGTCTCAATCAGATCCCCTCTCATCCTTCTAAATTCCAGTGTATACAAGCCCAGTCGCTCCAATCTTTCAACATATGACAGTCCCGCCATTCCGGGAATTAACCTTGTGAACCTACGCTGCACTCCCTCAATAGCAAGAATGTCCTTCCTCAAATTTGGAGACCAAAACTGCACACAATACTCCAGGTGGGGTCTCACCAGGGCCCTGTACAGCTGCAGAAGGACCTCTTTACTCCTATACTCAATTCCTATTGTTATAAAAGCCAGCATGCCATTAGCTTTCTTCACTGCCTGCTGTACCTGCATGCTTGCTTTCATTGACTGATGTACAAGAACATCTAGATCTCATTGTACTTCCCCTTTTCCTAACTTGACTCCATTCAGAGAGTAATCTGTCTTCCTGTTCTTGCCACCAAAGTGGATAACCTCACATTTATCCACATTAAACTGCATCTGTCCACTCACCCAACCTGTCCAAGTCATCCTGCATTCTCATAACATCTTCCTGACATTTCACACTGCCACCCAGCTTTGTGTCATCAGCAAATTTGCTAATGTTACTTTTAATCCCTTCATCTAAATCATTAATGTATATTGTAAACAGCTGTGGTCCCAGCACCGAACCTTGCGGTACCCCACTGGTCACAGCCTGCCATTCCGAAAGGGACCCGTTATTCGCTCCTCTTTGTTTCCTGTCAGCCAGCCAATTTTCAATCCATGTCAGTACTCTGCCCCCAATACCATGTGCCCTAATTTTGTCCACTAATCTCCTGTGTGGGACTTTATCAAAAGCTTTCTGGAAGTCCAGGTACACTACATCCACTGGCTCTCCCTTGTCCATTTTCATAGTTACATCCTCAAAAAACTCCAGAAGCTTAGTCAAGCATGATTTTCCCTTCATAAATCCATGCTGTCTTGGAATGATCCTTCTACTGCTATCCAAATGTGTCGTAATTTCCTCTTTTATAATTGACTCCAGCATCTTTCCCACCACTGACGTCAGGCTAACCGGTCTATAATTCCCTGTTTTCTCTTTCCCTCCATTCTTAAAAAGTGGGACAACATTAGCCACCCTCCAGTCAGCAGGAACTGTTCCTGAATCTATAGAACATTGGAAAATGATTACCAATGCGTCCACGATTTCTAGAGCCACCTCTTTTAAGTACCTATTTAAGTAATCATCTCTAGATTACTTATAATGCCTAATACAATGTAAATGCTATGAAAATAGTTGTTATACTATATTGTTTAGGGAACAATGACAAGAAAAAAGTCTGTGCATGCTCAAACAACGAGTGCTGGAGAGAAAACTTCCGAGTTTTCCCGATCCGCGGTTGGTTGAATCCGCGCATAAGGAGGGCCGACTGTAATGCAGATTCCTTCGCTTTCTCCAGCTCTTCCCGCTTTAAAACATTTGTATCAGAATTAAAATTTGAATTGCGCTAGCAACCACTTCGATTTAATTATCCTCAGGCAAAATAATTCCCACGTTTGGAACAGGCAAGCCCTGTTTCATAATTAAAGTCTTGCAGGTTCAACAAAATATTAACTCTTGAGGTACAAAACGCCTTTGGATCTTTAAAATAATTTCCAAGAGAACAGAAATATTTCCTACTCCCTTTAATAAATTCCCCCGTTTAAAAGTGGACATGTTCCTATGTGGGCTTTAAGGCTGTTGCGACAGGCGGATTCAGCGCTTGTTCTAGGTTCAGAAACCCGAAAACGTAGGCGCTGACGTGTCCCCTCAATGTAGTATGAAGTAGGGATACCGGTCTCTCGAGTCATCTGTTGAATTGCACAAACACCCTCTGGTGCTGGAAGATAACCTTAAAACCTGTGACCCCGATTTCCGCTGCTTTTGTTTGACGTCTTTCATCCCTTTTCCTTTCCGTCTCACGCTGACACCTTCAGAAGACACCCATTAATACTCTTTATCCATAGGAACTCTCAATCTAATTCTGAACATCTCTCTCCCTCCCTCCCTCTCTGGCACTTTCTGACGTCAGTGCATCCGGAGAGAGACAGACAACGTTACTGACTGTAAGGAGCGGTCAAACAAAGGAACCGGGAAATCAGGTACACCTTTCCTCCATTCCTGCCGTTTTACGCGAACCTTTCACCTTGCTGTTTCTCGATTGCTGTTTTCGGAATACCATTGCCCCGCACGGAATTTTTGCAAATTAACCGAATCATTACGGACCTGAAATTAAACGGGTGGCTATTTTAAATCTTGTGTGTTTTTGAGTTTTCCTTAGTTTAAATTGACGGGGCGAGAATCGGATACATTCGTCCTTTTTTAATATAAATTTTCCACTTGTTTCCGAGTCTAGGTGAAACGAGCGAGTAACCTAAGATGTCATACAAATGATTTTGTCGGTGTCTCGACACTGACACCACTGCAATCCTAGCTCCGACATTAGGCGCTGAGTGTCGATGCAACGAAACATATCTCTGTCCTTGCCTGTTCCATTAATTCTGCAGCTATTGCTGCGTCCTTTCATCAGTTTTCTTCGTCTATTGGTTCGAACGTTATTTCCAGTCCAATACCTGTTACCAATCCACTCTTATAGTTACAACACTGGAATCTACCTAATAGAGTGGGAAGCTGTCCAGGTATGACCTGCCTACAAAAAAGCTGGATTAATTCAAGATAGATGAAATTACTGAATCCTGATGAAAGGTTTCAGCCCGAAAAGCCGACTGTTTATTCATTTCCAGAGATGCTGCCTGACCTGCTGAGATCCTCCTGCATTCTGTGTCTGTTGTTCTGGATTTCAGCATCTGCAGAATCTCTCATGTTTTTGTGTATTATTTTGTCAGGCTAGCCTCAGTCATCAACGACCTAATTTACCAGAGCGTTGGAATTGGTTTATTATTGTCACCTGTATCCGAATTAGGATTAATGTCATGGACATGCTATATGTTGTGAAATTTGTCAATGTAATGAGATACAGTCCAAGTCATAAAGCACTACAGCCCAGAAATAGGCCCTTCTGACCCCTCTAATAAATGCCAGACTTATACTAATCCCATCAACCTTGTTTGTCAATGATTTGGATAATGGAATCCATGGTTTTGTGGCAGTTTGCTGATGATATGAAGATAAGTGGAGGGGTAGGTAATGCTGAGGAAGCAATGCGATTGCAGCAGGACTTAGACACATTAGAATAATGGGCAGAAAAATGGCAGATGCAATACAGTGTTTGGAACTGTTGGGGGGGGGGACCACAGCTTATCTGGGGGAAGCAACCACAGCCTTCCTTCTGGCACTGAGTCTGGTCCTGTGGCTCAGAAGGGTAGGGAACTGAAGGGGTGGCAGCCATAAAGGGTCTCTATAGTCAGGGGGACAGACAGGAGATTCTGTGGATGCAAAAAGGAAACACAGATGGTAGTTTGCCTCCCAGGTGCCAGGGTCCATGATGTTTCTGGACACGTCCACAATATCCTGAAAAGGGAGGGTGAGCAGCCAGAAGTCATGGTACATATTGGTACCAACAACATAGGTAGAGAAAGGGAGGAGGTCCTGAAAACAGAATCCAGGGAGTTAGAAAGGAAGCTGAGAAGCAGGACCTCAAAGGTAGTAACCTCCGGATTACTGCCTGTGTCACACAACAGTGAGGACAGAATAGAAAGAATTGGCAGATAGATGTGTGGCTGAAGAATTGGAACGGGGGCAGGGGTTCAGATTTGTGGATAATTGGGACCTCTTTTGGGGCAGGTGGGACTTCTACGAAAGGGATGGGTTGTACTTGAATCTGAGGGGGACCAATATTCTTGTGGGCAGGTTTACTAGAGCTGTTGGGAGTGGTTTAAAGTAATACAGCAGTGTGGGAACAAGAGCTAAGGAAGAGCCAGCAGGTTTACAAGTAGATAATGGGTGTAACATGAATGTAAGGAAGAACAAGCCAATGACTGAGTACAAATGCAAACAGAGCAAAGAGTTAAATTGTACCACAGAGTCAAAATTCAAAAGGACAAAGAATGTAGGATTGAAGATGCTGTATTTAAGTGCGCTTAGCATTTGGAATTTCAGGATGTATATTGTATACGTTTCTCTAACATCAAATGTACTTACTGAATAAGGTGGATGAACTCATGGCGCAATTAGAGTTTGGTTGGTATGATGTGGGCATCACTGAGTTGTGGCTGAAAGAAGGCCATAGTTGGGAGCCTAACATCATAGGATGTACTTTATATCGAAAGGACAGACAGGAAGTCATAGGCGGTGGTGTGGCTCTGTTGGTAAGAGATGAAATTACACCTTTAAAAAGAGGTGACATTGGGTCAGAGAATGTTGAATCTTTGTGGGTAGAATTAAGAAATTGCAAGGGTAAAAAAACCATTACGGGAATCATATACAGACCTCCAAACAGTACCCAAGATGTGGGGTTGAGATTGCAAAGGGAGCTGGAAAAGGCATGTAATAAGGGTAATGACACAATTGTAATGGGGCACTTCAGTGTGCAAGGGGATTGGGAAAATCAGGTTTGTGTCAGATTGCAAGAGAGGGAATTTGTTGAATGCCTATGAGATGGCTTTTTAGAGCAGCTTGTGCTTGAGCCTACTGGGGGAAAGGCTATCTTAGATTGGGTGTTGTGTAATAACACAGATCTTATTAGGGAGCTTAATGTAAAGGAACCCTTAGGAGGCAGTGATCATAATATGTTTGAATTCATACTGCAATTTGAGAGGACGAAGCATAAGTCACGTGTATCAGTATCGCAGTGGAATAAAGGGAATTACAGAGGCTTGAGAGTGGAGCTTGCCCGGGTGGATTGGAGGAGGATACTGGCAAGGATGACAGCAGAGCAGAGATGGCTGAAGTTTTTTTGGGAATAGTTCATAAGATGCATGATATGTCACAGAAGTTGTGTGACATACGCAATGGCAGAAATGGCAGGGGTAGGCAACGGTGGCTGACGGGAAATTAAGGACTCCATAAAAGCCAAGAAAAGGGCATATAAGGTAGCAAAAGTGAGTGGGAAGTTGGATGATTGGGAAGCTTTTAAAATCCAACAAAAGGCAACTAAAAAAGCTATAAGAAGGGAAAAGATGAAATATGAGGTCAGACTAGCCAATAATATAAAGCAGGATGTCAGAAGTATTTTCAGTTCTATATAGAATAAAAGTTGATATTGGACCACTGGCAAATGATGCTGGTGAACTAGTAATGGGGGACAAAGAAATGGCAGATGAACTTAACGGGTACTTTGCATCTGTCTTCACTGTGGAAGAGAATAGCAGTGTGCCAGAGGTCTGTGAGTGTCAGGGATCAGGAGTGAATGCCATTGCTATAACAAAGGACAAAGTGCGAGGCAAACTGAAAGGTCTTAAAATGGCTAAGTTACTTGGAACAGATGGACTATATCCCAGAGTCCTGAGAGAGGTTGCTGAAGAGATCACAGATGCATTGGTTATGATCTTTAAAGAATCACTTGATTCTGGCATGGCCCCAGCGGACTGCAAATGTCACTCCACTCTTTAAGAAGGGAGTAAGGGAAAATAAAGGAAATTATAGGCCAGTTAGCCTAACCTCAGTGGTTGGGAAAGTGTTAGAGTCTATTATTAAAGATGAGTTTTTGAGGTACTTAGACACTAATGATAAAATAAGTCAGAGTCAACATGGTTTCTTTGAAGGGAAACTTCGTCTGCCATATCTGTTAGGAAGTAACCAGCAGGGAGGACAAAAGAGAGGCAGTGAATGTCATGTACTTGGATTTTCAGAAGGCATTTGCTAACAAGATAAAATCTTCTGGTGTTTCAGGAAGGATACTGGCATGGATAAAGGAAAGGCTGACAGGCAGGAGGCATTGAATGGGAATAAAAGTGGCCTTTCCTGGTTCTCTGCCATTGACTCATGGTGTCCCTCAGGGGTCAGTATTGGGACAACTACTTTTCACATTGTTTGTCAGAGATTTGGATAATGGATAATAGCTTTGTAGCAAAGTTTGCGGATGATACGAAGATAGGTGGAGGGGTAGGTAGTGCTGAGGAAACAATGCAATTGGAGCAGGAATTAGACAAATTGGAAGAATAGGCAAGGAAGTGGCAGATGGAATACAATATTGGGAAATGTATGACAATGTATTTTGGTAAAAGGAACAACAGTGTGGACTAATGGGGAGAAGGTTCCAATGTCAGAGGTGCAGGTGGACTTAGGAGTCCTCGTGCAAGTATCCCAGAAGGTTAATTTACAGGTTCAGTTTGTGGTAAAGAAGGCAAATGCAATGTTGGCATTTATTTCAAGGGGAATAGAATATAAAAGCAAAGAGATAATGCTGAGCTTTTTATCATACACTAGTTAGCCCACACTTGGAGTATTGTCAACAGTTTTAGGCCCCATATCTCAGAAAGGATGTGTTGTCCTTAGAGAGAGTTCAGAGGAGGTTCACGAAGATGATTCCAAGAATGAAGGGGTTAACATATGAGGAGTGTTTGGCAGCTTTGGGCCTGTTCTCATTGAAATTTAGAAGAATGTATGGCGATCTCATTGAAACCTAATGAATGTTGAAAGGACTAAATAGGGTGGGTGTGGAGAGGATGCTTCCTCTGGTGGGGCTATTCAGAACTAGAAGGCGCAGCTTCAAAATTGAGGAGCGCCCTTTGTAACATAGGCAAGGAGGAATTCTTTTAGTCAGAGAGTAGTGAATTTGTGGAATGTTCTGCCACAGACTGCAGTGAAGGCCAAGTCCATGTCTATATTTAAGTTGATAGTTTCCTGATCGGTCAGGGCGTCAAAGAATATGACGAGAAGGCAGTTATATGTGGTTGAGTGGGATCGGGGATTAGCAAAGATGGAATGGTGGAGCAGACTCGATGAGCTAAATGGCCTAAATCTGCTCCTATGTCTTATGGACCATAGCCCTTCACACCCCTCCCATCCATGTACTTATCCAAGCTTCTCTTAGCTGTTTCAATCTACTGGTGAAAATGGTGGTTGTGAGTTTGATTGCAATATTTAAGAGAAATTTGAATAAGTACGTGGACCTTTCTCCCATCATCAGAAGCGGATATCTTGACTGATAATTGGACAATGTTCAGTTCCATTTGTAGCTTCTCAGTAAATGGAGCAGTCCATGCCAGCATGTAGTGAAAGCTGATAAGTGGCAGGTAATACTTGCAGCACAAAGTGACCATCTCCAACCTCTACCTGGGGTAGCTTGGTAGCATAGCGGTTTGCACAATCACTAGTGATCACCTATTAGAGTTTGATTCCCTCTTCTGTCTATAAAGAGTTTGTACTTTCTCCCCATGACTATGTGGGTTTCCTCTATATGGTCCAGTTTTCTCCCACATTCCAAAGGCTAATGAGTTGTGGGCATGTTATTTTAGTGCCAGAAGTGTGGCGACACTTGCGAGCTGCCCCAGCATTTCTTAAACAATGCGGCAAACAATGCATTTCACTGTTTTGATGTATATCTGATCACTCGTGGTTGAATCTGCTATTGTCAATATCCTGGGAGTCACTGAGAAGAAGCTAAAATGGACTAATCACATACAGTGGTGCTAGAAAGTTTGTGAACCTTGTAAAATTTTCTTTATTTCTGCATAAATATAACCTAAAGTGTGATCAGATCTTTACGTGAGTCACAAAACAAGATAAAGAGAACCCAATTAAATAAATAGCACAAAAAACATTATACTTGTTCACTTATTTATTGAGAAAAATGATCCAGAATTACAGGTAATACTGGAAAAGTACGTGAACCTCTAGGGTAATGCCTTCTACAAAAGCTATTTGGAATCAGGTGTTCCAATCAATGAGCTGACACTAGAGGTGTGGGTTGTAGAGGTGCCCTGCCCTATAAAAAAGGCACACAAAGTCAACTTACTGACAGAACCTGCTCTTCTCAAGAAAGATCTGTTTATGTACATCATGCTTCAATCAAAACTTTCAGAGGACCTTCGAAGAAGAATTGTAGAGATGCATGAAAAAGAACCCAAGGGTAACAGCAAAATGCCTGCAGAAATATCTGGAACTTGCTGAAGTCTCTGTTCATGTGTCCACTATAAGAAAAATACTGAACAAGAATGGTGCTCATGGAAGGACACCACGGAGGAAACCACTGTCCTCCAAAAACACCCATTGCCGCACGTCTCAAGTTTGCAAAAGACCACCTGGGTGTTCTACAACAATGTTCTATAGACAGATGAAACAAAAGTTGAACTTTACGGCAGAAATGCACTTTGCTATGTTTGGATGAAAAAGGTCACTGCACACCAACACCAAATCCTCATCCCAACTGTGAAGCATGGTGGGAGAAGCATCATGGTTTGGGACTGTTTTGCTGCCTCAGGGCCTGAACAGCTTGCAATTGTATAAGGAACAATGAATTCAAAATTGTATCAAGACATTTTATAGGAGAATGTCAGGGTAGCAGTCCATCACCTACAGGAAGCTTAATAGAAATTGGATAATGCAACAAGACAATGATCTAAACACAAGAGTAAATCAACAACAGAATGGTTTCAAAAGAAGAACATTGTGTTTTGGAATGGCCGAGTCGAAGTCCTAATCTTAATCCTGTACAAATGTTGTGGAAGGACCTGAAGCAAGCAGTTCATGCAAGGAAGCCCACCAACATCCCAGTGTTGAAGCAGTTTGTAAGGAGGAATGGCCTAAAATACCTCCAACCTGATGTGCAGGACTCATCAACAGTTCCCAGAAACATTTGGTTGAAGTTATTGCTGAGAAAGGGATCATACCCGTTACTGAAAGCAAAAGTTCACACACATTTTCCAACAAATACATGTAATATTGGATATTTTTTTCAATAAATAAATGGATGAGTATAATTTTTTGTATTATTTATTTAATTGGGTTTTTAAAATCTAGTTTAAGGACATGTGAAGATCGGATCCCATTTTAGGTCATATCTATGCAGCAATAGAGAAAATTCTACAAGGTTCACAAACTTTCTAGCACCACTGTAACTACTGCAGTGATAAGAACAGTTCAGAGATTGTTTGAATCAGCTCTGACACCCAAAAATCTTAAATGGTTAAATCAGGAGTTTGGTGGAATCCAGCTTGGATGATATAGGACAATACTCAGGAAACTGGACACGTATCACTCTGGATCAAGTTATGTGAGATGTTAACACTCACATGCTTTTGTTTTCACATGCCCTTCGGGCACAACAGGTCCACACCATCCAGTGACACCCATGTGATCAAATAGCCTACTAACTTGTATGGCTTTGGAATGTGAGAGGACCAGAACATCTGGGGGAAACGGGGAGAAAGTACAAATTCCTTACACACCAATGGTGCTGTAATAAGACTACACTACCATGCCAAGCCAAACTGTGTCTAATTCTTTTTAGGGTTGTGTAGGAACTTAGAGCTAAGAATCATGGCCTTTGATTCCCACATCTTGATGACGCTGCACATTTACTGTAAGACGTGATACAAAACCAATTATTCAGATGTGGATAGGTTGGATGGGGCTGGTGATACTCTTTGCAACAGAGGCAGAGGGAAACCATGAGTGCAATTACAAATGTGAGGGGGCTTCGACAGAGTCAGCAGCAACTTGTTACCCATGGTTTTGTCTTTGGATTAGCACATAAGCATAATCAGAAAGAAAGCCTCTACTTAGAAGCTTGTGAAGTTTCAACATTTCAGCAAGAACTTTGACAAACTTCTGTAGTGGAAAGTATCCTAACTGGTTGCATCATGGCCTAGTATGGAAACACCAGTATCCAGGAATGGAAAAGGCTACAGGACGTCATGGATATAGTCCAGTCCATCGTGGCAAAGCCCTTCCCACCATTGAGTACATTTACACGGAGCACTGTCACAGGAAAACAGCATTCATTATCAAAGACCCCCACCATCCAGGCCATGCTCTCTTCTCACTACTGTCATCAGGCAGGAGATGTAGATGCCTTAGGTGCCGAAGCTTTAGGTGCCACACCAACAGGTTCCTGAACCAATGTGGATAAATTCACTCACTAACTCCAAACTGATTCTGTAACCTACAGACTTACTTTCTAGGACTCTACAGCTCATGTTCTCAGTATTATTTCTTTGATTTGCATTGTTTGTCCTCTTTAGCACATTGGTTGTTTGTCAGTCTTTCGTTATGTATAATTCTTTGTAAATTTTATTGAATTCTTTATTTTTCTTGTAAAAGCCTGCAAGAAAATAAATCTCAAAGCAGTATATAGTAACATATACGTACTTTGATAGTAATTTTAGACCATAAGACCCTAAGTCAAGGGAGCAGAATTAAGCCATTTGGCCCATTGAGTCTGCTCTGCCATTCAATCAAAGAAAAAAGGTCAGGAAAGGAATTAGGAATGCCAGGAGGGGACATGAAAAATCCTTGACATGTAAATAGAAATCTAACTAGGTGTAGGATGGGACCACTCAAGGATAAAGGGGAATTGTTTGCTTGGATGCGGAGGATGTGGCTGAGGTTAATGAGTACTTTACATCAGCATTTACCAAGGAGAAAGACTTGGAGAACAGGGAGATTAGTGCTGAGTGATATGCTAGGGCATTTCAACATAAAGGAAGAGGTAGTGCTGGGTCTCTTTAAGAGCATTAAGGTGGATAACTCTCTAGTGCCTGCTGTGATATGCACCATATTATTGAGAGAGATTGCCAGGGCCTTGACCAATATCTTTGTGTCCACTCTCGCCACAGGTGAGGTCCCAGATGACTGCTAAGTAACTAATGTTCCATTGTTCAAAAAGGATAATCCTGCAAACTATAGACTGGTGAGTCTCATGTCAGTGGTAGGGAAGTTACGGGAGAGAAATCTTTGGGTTAGTTTTTATGACTATTTGTAAAACCATGGACTAACTGGGGAGAGCCAGCCAGTATGGCTTTGTGCGGGGCAAGTTATGTCTTACTAACTTAATTGAAATTTTTGATGAGGTGACAAGAGAGATTGATGAAGGTAGAGCTGTGGATGTTGTCCACATGCATTTTAGTAAGGCATTTGACAAGGCCCCTCATGGCAGGCTCCCTCAGAAGATTGAGATGCATGGGATCAACGGAGAATTGGCCATTTAGATTTAGAACTGGCTTGCCCATAGAAGACGGAAGGTAGTGGTTGAAGGGATCTGTACTGGAACTTCTGCTGTCTGTAATTTATATAAATGGCCTGGATGGAAATCTAGATGAGTGGGTTAGTAAATTTGCAGATGATACTAAAGATTGGTGTTGTTGTGGATAGCGTTATTGTGGACTGGCAAAGAATATAATGGGATATAGATCAGTTGCAGATATGGGCAGAGAAGTGGCAGATGGAACTTAACCCAGTCAAATGTGAAGTGTTGCACCTTGGTTGGTCAAATACAAAGAGACAGTGCTCTGTTATGGGCAACAGTGTTGATGAGCAGAGGTAGCTTGAAGTCTAGCTAGGTAACTCCTTGAAAGTGGCTACAAAGGTTGATAGGGTGGTTAGGAAGGCATATGGCATGCTTGTCGTTAGTTGAGGCACTGAGTTCGAATTCAGGAAGCTGTGTTGCAACTTTATAAATCTCTAGTTAGGCTGCACCTGGAATATTGCATACATTACTGGTCACCCCATTATAGGAAGGATGTTGAGGCTTTGGAGAGTGCACAGAAGAGGTTTGCCAGGATTTTACCTAGTTTAGATGGCATGTGATATAACACAAGGTTGGACAAATTCGGGTTGTTTTCTCTGGAGTTGCAGAGGCTGAGGGGAGATCTGAGAGGTTATAAGGTTATCAGAGGCATAGATAGAGTGGACAGACAGTATCTTTTTCCCAGTGCTGTAATGTCTAATACCACAGAGCATCCACATAAGGTGAGGGGGTAATTTCAAAGGAGATGTGAGGGCCAAGTTTTTTTTTACAGAGTGGTGGGTGCCTGGGATGTGCTGCCTGGGGTGGGGTTAGAGGTAGATACTTCAGGGACTTTTCAGTGATATTTAGATAGGCACATAAAATATGAGAAAAGTGGAAGGAAATGAACATTGTGTAGGCAGAAGAGAATAGTTGGCCATTTGATTACTAATTTAATTGGTTTAAAGTTCAAAGTACATTTATTATCAAAGAATTTAACCTTGACATTCAGCTTCATGCAGGCAGCCACAAAACATAACACAGTAGAATTCATGAAAAACCCCTCATCACAAAATCAAACATCTAATGTGCAAAAAAAAGAACAATTCGTGTAAACAATAAAAAAAAGTCAACAAATAATGCACAGAACATGAACTGCAAAGTCCCTTAAAATGAGTCCACAGCTCTGGAGCCAGTTCAGCCCTGCAGCTGGTTCAGGAGTCCAGTGGCTGCAGGCCACAGCCCTGGAGCCAGTTCAGTGCTGTGGCAAGTAAAGCCTCGTGGAGTAGTGACCGTCGGCACAACACTGAGGGCTGAGGGGCATGTTCCAGTGCTATACTGTGTTCTATGGCTGATTTATTGTCCCTCTCAACCCCAATTCAAAGTCATTTTGAACCTTGAACACGGCAGAGAAATGAAAAGCGTTGAGGGGTGTGGCATGGGTTGATTGTAATTGTTGGAGGATCAGAGTGTTAAACAAATGGCTGTCTGAATCCTAAACCCATACTTTATTGTCTGTGCAAATATTAATGCAAATTATGTTAACTTCAAGCCAGCAGTTTAAGTTATGAATGCTGTTGGTCCCTTTGTGCCAGTACTCGCTCAGAACATGATTCCAACTTGTAACACTGAAATAGGAGATCTCCCGTTGATCCTTCTCCTTGCTCCTAGCATAGGGATTTTCCTTGTAATAATATCTGTAAATCTCTCCAATTCACCTCTCTCTTCTGCTCTTTCGAAGCCCAAGTCAAAGTAAATTTAAGTTTATTACTCAAGTATATATATGTTGCAATATACTACCATGAGATTAATTTTCTTGTGAGCATTTACAAGAAACAGAATTTATGAAAACTATACATAAATAGACCATGTGCAAAAGAAGACAAATTGTGCAAATTAAAAAAAACAGATAGTACAGAGAATAGGAGATGAAAAGTCCTTGAAAGTGAGTCTAAAGGTTGTGGAATCAGTTCAGAATTGACGTGAGTGAAATTATCCAGGACAGTTCAGGAGACTGATGGTTGAGGAGCAATAACTGTTGCTGAACCTGGTGGTATGCGACCTGAGGTTCCTGTGCCTCCTGCCCGATGGTAGTAGTGAGAAGAGAGCATGGCCTGGATGGTGGGGATGCTGGTGAGATGGATGCTGTTTTCTTGTGGCAGCGCTGCATGTAAATTCAAAATTGTTTAAGATTGTTTAATGTCCGTTCCTGTACATGTGTAAAGGAAAATGAAATAATTGTTACTCTCGATCCAATACAGTCCAAAGAAAACACACTAAAATAAAGAACACAATAATAAAAAAACACAGCAAATATAAATACATATATAACTTATATATGTAGATCAATTGTATGTCCATAAAGTGACACTAGGCATAGAAGTGTCTGTACATAAGCTAACAGACAGGAAATAATGAAGTGGTGGTGGGGGTGTTTTTGTATGTGGTAGTCCTGACATGGATGTTACATAGCCTCCTTCCTGATGGGAGTGGAACAAACAGTCCATGACAGGCTTGGTCCCTTTGTGCCAATACTCAGGGTTTCCACTGCTGTGCCACTGATGTAAAGAGTGTGAATGATGTGAGTTCTCCTGAAGTCGATAACCATCTCCTTTGTTATGTTGGCATTGAGGAAGGAATTATTTGCCTGACACCAGGCCTCGATCTCTTCCACCTCCTCTCTGTAGGCCATCTCATCATTGTTACTGATCAGTCCCACCACTGCTCTGTCATCAGTGAACTTAATGATATGATTGCTCAGCTGTTTAGCCATGCAGTCATGTGTGAGCAGAGTGTACAGCAATGGGCTCAGCACCCAACTCTGGGGGGCACCAGTGTTGAGGATGATGGGGAGAGAGGAGCGGTTGTGCATTCTAACTATCTGAGATCTGTTGGTTAGGAAGTCCAACACCCAGTTACACGATGGTGTATTTAGACTGAAGATTAGGAGTTTGTTCACTAAGGTCTGTGGAACAAAAATGTTGAATGCCGAACTAAAATCCAGACACAGAAGTCTGATGTAAGTGTCCTTGTTTTCGAGGTGTGTCGGGGCCAAGTGCAAGGCAGATGCCATAGTGGTTCTGTTGGTAAGCATATTGGTGAGTGTCCGGTGTGGCAGGAATGGAGTTGTTGATGTGCCATTTCCAGCCATTCATAGTTCTTCATGATCATTAGTGTCAGTACCACTGGGTGGTAGTCATTTATTTCTGAAGATGTGGATTTCTTTGGTTCAGGTCAAGACCCTTCATCAGGACTGGAAAGGAAGGGGGAAGAAGTCAGAATAAGAAGGTGGGGGAGAGGAGATAGAAGTACAAGGTGGCAGGTGATAGGTGAAGCCGGCAGAAGGGGAGGGGGTGAAGTAAAGATCTGGGAAGTTGATTGGTGGAAGAGGTAAAGGGCTGATGAAGGGTGAATCTAATGGAAATGGATAGAAGACCATAGAAGCAAGGGAATATGATAAATTAGGCCTAACAAATCTCTACACAACTTAAACATCTACAGAAGTTTTTCTAAATTTTTGTTGACATGCTGGAATGCCAACTCTACACAAACTTCAAAGAAAGTAGAGGCACTGTAGTTCCTTCTTTGTGATGGCATTTATGTGCTGATCCCATGACAAATCCTTTGATATGATAATACCAAGTAATTTAATGTTATAGAACCTTTCCATCCCCAATCCCCTAATAAGGATTTGCTGATGGATCTCTGTCTGCTTCCTCCTGTAGTTGAGAATCAGTTTAGCTGATGTTGTGTAACCAATCAAACATACTTTCAACTTCCTTTCTCTGACCTACCTGTGATTTGGCCTACAACAGTGATGTCATTAGCTAACAAATACTATAGTGTGTGCCTGAAAAGCACTGCTGGCGGTGATGGTGGAGCCTGGTATAATAGGACATTTAACCTGCTCTAAGTTCAATCTAACCCCTTTCCACCTACTTAGCCCTCCATTTTTCCATAATCTATGTGCCTAAGAGTTCCTTAAATGCTCCTACTATATTTGCTTCTACCAACGCCCCTGATAGGGCATTCCACCCACCCACCATTCTGTGTGGAAAAAAACTTATCTCTGACATCAACCCCTCCCCCCCCGCCCCGCTATACTTTCTTCCAAGCATCTTATAGTTATGCCTCCTGGTGTTAGTCATTTCCATCCTGGCTATCCACTCGATCTATGCCTCTTAGGATAACTTACCATGGACCATTAGTCTTCAGGTCGTGCCACTCAGGGACTTGTGCTAATATTATTTTGAACCTGAATCGTAGCTATATGCGCTGTGTGCTGCATGTGACTGTATGTACTACGTGTCCGACCTTGGCCCGGAGGAAGATTGTTTTGTTTAACTGTACGCATGAGTATGATTGAATGAAAATTAAACTTGAGCTTGATCTCATCATTTTGTACACCCCTATCAAGTCAGCTAATCAGTGACGAAGTGCCAAGCCACAGGCATGATCAGATCTTAGAAAATGGAAGATAGAACACAGAACAGTTTTGCACAGGAACAGGCCCTTTGGCCCACAATGATATATCAGATTCAAAGGTGGAGCCAGCAGGGACTTTTCTCTTTGCAGTGAAGGCAGATGTGAGGTGATTTGATAGAGGTGAATAAGATTATGAGAGGCAAGGATAGAGTGGACACCAGCACCTTTTCCCAGGATGGAAATTGTCAATACCAGAGGACAACCACTGAAGGTGAGTGGATGAAAGTTCAGGGGAGATGTCAGAGGTAGATTTTCTTTCCACACAGAGTGGTGAGTATCTAGACTGCACCGCAAAGGGTAGTGGTAGATTTTGATACAATGGGGACATTTAACAGGCACGTGGATGTAAGAAATATGGAGTGTTATGAGCTGTGTAGGAGGGAATTCCAGGCACCCACCAATCCACCAGTGAATTCCAGGCACCCACCACTCACTGTGCAAAAGAACTTGCCCTGCACATCCTTCAGTTTAACCCATCTCGCCATAAGTGTGTGTCCTCTTGTATAAGAATTAGTCTTGTTATTAATCATGTTCATTTCATATGATGCAATGGGCTCCATTCAAATAGATTTGAAAATTAATTTCTGAATTTGCATTTTTTGTGATCCAGTGTTCCTCTTTCAGAGATAGGCAGTATCCCATATCAACCCTTCTCACAGTTATTTGCATTTAGTCCAAACTGACATACCCAACAAGAGTCACAGAAGGAGTATTGGTGCCATTATTATGTACTTGTGATTTCCTTTTCCTTTGCATCCTGTACCAGTGATTCAGACTTAGACAAATGGAACCTCCCAATTAGCTATCAGCTGAACATGAAAGGGTGGAATGGATTCAGAGGTGCAATGACCTGGCAAGTTGGTTGCTTTTGTCTGGAGTTTGTGGGTCCGGGACTGCCCCATGAATCGGATTCAAGTGAGAGTGTGCTATCTGATGATGATGCAAAGCTGAGTGACGGATTAGGTTATGATGAGGATGCAGAGGTTCATGAGATACATTGTACAGGAAAATGGGTAGAGAAGGGATACGGGCCAAATGCGGACAAATGGGACCATGTGAAATGAGAATCCTGGTCAGCTTATCCCATTGGGCTGAGGGGCCCATTTCCATGCAGTATGACATTGACTATTAAAGACCAAAATTGAGTGATTATGAGAAGCTAGAGAGCGTGGTCCTCAGGTAAAAGATTGCCTATGATGTTACTGTAAAGAAGTCACCAGGGGTTGAATGACATACTCCTGCTTGTTCTTATGTTTACCCCTAATAGAGTGAGCATCAGATTTATTTATGGAATTAAATGTCACCGATGGCTGTGGCGGCCTGGCCATTGGGCATATTAAAAGCGGAAGTTAATAGCTTCTTGTTAAGGGGATTAAGGGGAGGTTAAGGACATCAAAGGTGATGGGGAGAGAGCAGGAGAATGGGGTTCAGAGGGATTACAAATCAGCCATAATAGAATGGTAGAGCAGACTTAGAATCATAGAATCTTAGAATCATCCGTATAACAATTACAGCACGGAAACAGGCCATCTCGGCCCTTCTAGTCCATGCCGAACGCTTACTCTCACCTAGTCAATAGACAATAGGTGCAGAAGTAGACCATTCGGCCCTTTGAGCCTGCACTCAGCCCATAACTCTCCATTCCTTTCCTGTCCATATACCTATCCAATTTTACTTTAAATGACAATATCGAACCTGCCTCTACCACATCTACTGGAAGCTCGTTCCATACAGCTACCATCCTCTGAGTAAAGAAGTTCCCCCTGGTGTTACCCCTAAACTTTTGCCCCTTAATTGTCAGCTCATGTCCTCTTGTTTGAATCTCCCCTACTCTCAATGGAAAAAGCCTATCCACGTCAACTCTATCTATCCCCCTCATAATTTTAAATACCTCTGTCAAGTCCCCCCTCAACCTTCTATGTTCCAAAGAATAAAGACCTAACTTGTTCAAACACGAGGAAATCTGCAGATGCTGGAAATTCAAACAACACACACAAAATGCTGGTGGAACACAGCAGGCCAGGCAGCATCTATAAGGAGAAGCACTGTCGACGTTTCAGGCCGAGACCCTTTGTCAGACCTGGAATACAGGAATAGAGAGCAATACAACACAAGGATATGGAACAGTACAAGATAGTGGTATGGAACAGTACAACATAGGGAGAGTGAACAGTCCAACACAGGGATATGGAACAGTAGAAAACAGGGATATGGAGCAGTAGAACACAAGGATAGAACACAGAATGACACAGTGATATAGAACAGTGCAACACAGGCATATGGAACAGTACGACACGGGGATGTAGAGTAGTACGACACAGGGATAGAGAACCGTATATCACGGATAGGAAACAGTACAACATAGGGTTATGGAGAAGTACAACAGAGGGATATGGAACAGTACAACACAGGTATATGGAACAGCACACCAAAGTGGATAGAGAACACCACAACACAGAGATATAGATTTGTTCAGAACAGGGATACAAAACAGCATAACACAGGGATAAAGAACAGTACAACAAAAAGGATATAGAGCAGTACAAAACAGGGAGAAAGAACAGAACAACAAAAGGATATGTAACAGTACAAAACAGGGAGAAATAACAGGACAACAAAGGGATATGGAACAGTACAATACATGGACATGGAACAGTACAACTCAGGGATATAGGACAGTACCAAACAGGGATAGAGAACAGTACATCACAGGGATATACAAAAGTACAAAACAGTTATATAGTACAGTACAACACAGGGACAGGGAAGAGTACAACACAGGGATATAGAGCAGAACAACACAAAGAAATAGAACAGTATGATACAGAGACATAGAAGAGTACAACACAGGTATATACAACAGTACAACACAGACATATAGAACAGTACAACATTACGATATTCAACAGTACAACACTAGGATATGGAACAGTACAACAAAGTCAGAGAGAACAGTACAACACAGGATGCCATTAGTTCCAATATAATTATGGAGAAGGATAGGACTGGACCCAGGGTTGAGATTTTTGATTGGAAAAAGGCTAACTTTGAGGAGATGCAAAAGGATTTAGAAGGAGTGGATTGGGACAATTTGGTGTATGGGAAGGATGTAATAGAGAATTGGCGGTCATTTAAAGGTAAAATTTTGAGGGTACAGAATCTTTATGTTCCTGTTAGGTTGAAAGGAAAGGTTAAAAGTTTGAGAGAGCCATGGTTTTCAAGGGATATTGGAAACTTGGTTAGGAAAAAGAGAGATATCTACAATAAATATAGGCAGCATGGAGTAAATGAGGTGCTCGAGGAATATAAAGAATGTAAGAAGAATTTTAAGAAAGAAATTAGAAAAGCTAAAAGAAGATATGAGGTTGCTTTGGCAAGTAAGGTGAAAATAAATCCAAAGGGTTTCTACAGTTATATTAATAGCAAAAGGATAGTGAGGGATAAAATTGGTCCCTTAGAGAATCAGAGTGGACAGCTAAGTGTGGAACCGAATGAGATTGGGGAGATTTTGAACAATTTCTTTTCTTCGGTATTCACTAAGGAGAAGGATATTGAATTGTGTAAGGTAAGGGAAACAAGTAGGGAAGTTATGGAAACTATGACGATTAAAGAGGAGGAAGTACTGGTGCTTCTAAGGAATATAAAAGTAGATAAATCTCCAGGTCCTGACAGCATATTCCCTAGGACCTTGAGGGAGATTAATGTAGAAATAGCAGGGACTCTGACAGAAATATTTCAAATGTCTTAGAAGCGGGGATGGTGCCGGAGGATTGGCATATTGCTTATGTGGTTCCATTGTTTAAAAAGGGTTCTAAGAGTAAACCTAGCAATTACTGGCCTGTCAGTTTGACGTCAGTGGTGGGTAAATTAATGGAAAGTATTCTTAGAGATGGTATATATAATTATCTGGATAGACAGGGTCTGATTAGGAATAGTCAACATGGATTTGTGCGTGGAAGGTCATGTTTGACAAATCTTACTGAATTTTTTGAAGAGTTTGAGAGGAAAGTTGACGAGGGTAAAGCAGTGGATGTTGTCTATATGGACTTCAGTAAGGCCTTTGACAAAGTTCCACACGGAAGGTTAGTTAGGAAGGTTCAATCGTTAGGTATTAATATTAAAGTAGTAAAATGGATTCAACAGGAGATGGATGGGAGATGCCAGAGAGTAGTGGTGGATAACTGTTTGTCATGTTGGAGGCCGGTGACTAGTGGTGTGCCTCAGGGATCTGTATTGGGTCCAATGTTGTTTGTCATATACATTAATGATCAAATATTGCTTTATTATACTGTTACATATCCCTGTGTTGGACTGTTCTGTATCACAGTGTTGATCTTGTCTATATCTATGTTTCGTACTGCTCTCTATCCCTGTGTTGTATTGTTCTACATCCCTGTGTTGTATTGTTCTACATCCCTGTGTTGTACTGTTCCATATCCCTGTGTTGTACTCTTCTCCATCCCTGTGTTGCACTCTTCAATATCCCTGTGTTGCACGGTTCCATATCCC